>NC_000078.6:96183443-96783443 GCF_000001635.26 Mus musculus | reverse complement strand
AATACCTTTTCCAACCCTTTACTCTGAGGTAGTGACTATCTTTGTTGCTGAATTGTGTTTCTTCTTCTTCTTCTTCTTCTTCTTCTTCTTCTTCTTCTTCTTCTTCTTCTTCTTCTTCTTCAATTAGATAGTATCTTTGTTTACATTTCAAATTTTATCCCCTTTCCTGGTTTCCTTTCTTAAAACCTCCTATCCCATCCCCCATCCCCCTGCTCACCAATCCACCCTACTCCTGCTTTCCTGTCTTGGCATTTCCCTACACTGGGGGCATTGAGCCTTCAGAGGACCAAGGGTCTCTCCTCCAATTGATGTCCAACAAGGCCATCCTCTGCTACATTTGAGGTTGGAGTTGTGAGCCTCTCCATGTGTACTCTTTTGCTGATGCTTTAGTCCCTGGGAGCTCTTGGGATACTGGTTGGTTCATATTGTTGTTCTGTCTATGGGACTTCAAAACCCTTCAGCTCCTTGGGTCCTTTTTCTAGTTCCTTCATTGGGGACCCTGTGCACAGTCCAATGGATGGCTGTGAGCCTCCACTTCTGTAATCGTCAGGCACTAGCATTGCCTCTCAGGAGATAGTTATATCAGACTCCAGACAGCATTTGTTGTCATCCAAATTAGTATCTGGTTTTCATAACTGTATATGGGATGAATCCATAGGTTGGGCAGTCTCGGGATGGCCATTCCTTCAGTCTCTGCTCAACACTTTGTTTCTGTATCTCCATCCCCCCATGGGTATTTTGTTCCCCCTTCTCTAAAAGAGCAAAGTACCCACACTTTGGTCTTCCTTCTTGAGCTGCATGTGGTCTGTCAATTGTATCTTGGTGACAGCAAATGCTGGCAAGGATGTGGAGAAAGAGGAACACTTCTCCATTTCTGGTGGGATTGCAAGCTGATATAATCACTCTGGAAATTAGTTTGGCAAATTCTCTGAAAATTGGACAAATACTAACTGAAGCCCCAGCAATACCACTCCTGGGCATATACACAGAAGATATTCCAACTGGTAATAAGGACACATGCTCCACTATGTTCATAGCAGCCTTATTTATAATAGCCAGAAGCTGGAAAGAATCCAGATGTCCCGCAACAGAGGAATGGATACAGAAAATGTGGTACGTTTATACAATGGAGTACTACTCAGCTATTATAAACAATGAATTCATGAAATTCTTAGGAAAATGGAATGCACTCACTGATAAGTGGATATTAGCCCAGAAGCTTGGAATACTCAAGATAAAATTCAAAGAGCTGTGTTTCTTCTATGCAGCAAAACGTTTGATCCTGTTCATGTATCTATTCTGTTAGCCTGTGTCCTTTTATTCAACAATAATTGCTTCCATTGATGTTGAGAGCTATTAATGACCAGTGGTGGCTAGTTCCTGTTATTTTCATGTTGGTGGTGATATTGTGTGTGTGATTCATTCTCTCTTTCTCCCTCCCCCCCTCTCTCTGTCTTTTTGGTTTTGCTGTGAAATGATTAATTTCTTATGTTTTCTTGGTTGCCATTACCCTCCTAGTGTTTGAATTTTCCAACTAGTATAATCCGTAGGATTCAATTAGTAGAAAGATAGCATTGAAATTTATGTTTAATGGAGTATCTTGGTTTTTCCTTCTATGGTGATTGACATTTTTGCTGGATATAGGAGTCTGGGTCTCTTAGTCTATAAGGCATCTGTCCAGAACCTTCTCAATTTCAGAGTTTTTGTTGAAACATCAGGTGAAATTCTGATAGTTCTGCCTTTATATATTATTTGGCCTTCTTCCCTGATGACATTTATTTATATTTTTTAGCAATGCATTTTATTTTATTAGATATTTTCTTCATTTACATTTCAAATGCTATCCGGAAGTCCCCCATGCCCTCCCCCAACTTTTAAAATTATTTCTTTGTTTGGTACATTCAATGTTTTGAAAATTATATAGTGGGAGGATTTTTTTATGGTCTAGTCTATTTGATGTGCTATAAGCTTCTTGTATGTTTATAGCCATCCCTTCCTTTATGTTAGGGAAATTTCCTTTATGATTTTGTTGAAGATACTTTCTGGATCTTTGAATTGGGAATCTTCTCCATCTTATATTCCTATTATTATTAGGTTTGGTCTTTTAGAAAAATTTTATATTTGGCATTTTCTTTTACAAATACATCAATTTCTTCTATTGTGTATTTGACTCCTAAGATTCTCTTTTCCTTCTCTTGTATTTTGTTCATGATCCTTGCATCTTGTATTTCCTATTCTATTTCCTAGGTTTTTCATCTCCAGGGTGGCCTCTATTTGTGATTTATTTCTTGTGTTTCCATTTTTAGGACTTAAACAGTTTTATTTTTCCCCCTTTATCCGTTTCATTGTGTTTTCCTAGATTTCTTTAAGGGGTTTGCTTATTTTTTCCTTAAATACCTTTATAATCTTCATAAGTTGAGATTTAAGATCATAGTTTGGCTCTTCAGGTATATTAGGATATCCAGGGCTTGCTGCCAATGGAGAACAGCTTATGATGGTGCCAAATTGCACTGGCTTTTGTTGATAGTGCTCTTGTGGTTACCTTTAGCCATGTGCTTGTATGTGGTATTGGCTAGAATAGTAGTTCCTGGTAGTATGAGGTATATACATTTTCTTAATTTCAGACCTGAGTTTGATTATAACTAGTATTTCAAGAAGAATACAATATTTTGAATAGAAGACTAGGAGATACCAGGGGAAGATGCTTGACATGTCAACTTTTGCACCAATTCTACAGTTTTTATTTGTGGAGAAAGTCATTTGTAATATTAACATCAACCAATGCTCAGTCCTATCTATGCAGTTTCGTCTTCTCAGTCAATGTCAAAAGAGCATTTGTTGTACCTGTGAATTTTTCATTGCTAGGGAAATACATATTAAAAATATTTATTTTCAATATTTTTTAATATTTTTTATTACGTATTTTCCTCAGTTACATTTCCAATGCTATCCCAAAATTCCCCATACCCTCCCCCCCCACCCCACTACCCACCCATTCCCACTTTTTGGCCCTGGCATTCCCCTGTACTGGGGCATATAAAGTTTGCATGTCCAATGGGCCTCTCTCTCTTTCTTTTTTTTATATTTATTTATTTATTATATGTAAGTACACTGTAGCTGTCTTCAGACACTCCAGAAGAGGGTATCAGATTTCATTACCGATGGTTGTGAGCCACCATGTGGTTGCTGGGATTTGAACTCAGAACCTTTGGAAGAGCAGTCGGTGCTCTTAACAGCTGAGCCATTTCACCAGCCCCAGGCCTCTCTTTCCAGTGATGGCTGACTAGGCCATCTTTTGATATATATGCAGCTAGAGTCAAGAGCTCCGGGGTACTGGTTAGTTCATAATGTTGTTGCACCTACAGGGTTGCAGATCTCTTTAGCTCCTTGGATACTTTCTCTAGCTCCTCCATTGGGGGCCCTGTGATCCATCCAATAGCTGACTGTGAGCATCCACTTATGTGTTTGCTAGGCTCCGGCCTAGTCTCACAAGAGACAGCTATATCAGGGTCCTTTCAGCAAACGTTTGCTAGTGTATGCAATGGTTGATGACACTATTTTCAATATTTTATGATAGCTTATAAACTTGTAATATCATTTGAAGAATAACTGTCTGTTTCTGTCTCTCTCTGTCTCTGTTTGTCTCTCTGTCTGTGTGTGTGTGTGTGTGTGTGAGAGAGAGAGAGAGAGAGAGAGAGAGAGAGTGTGTGTGTTTCTACATGTGTTTGCTCTCAAGTGTGTAAATTCAGTGTTCAAGAAACCTGCCTTATAGCTCAGATGACAACCTTGGGTATTTGTGTAAACTGTATTTGTAGGTGCTATTACACTATAAGTGAGAGAATATTTGATTTGTAATGATTACTATGACTTCCAAAACTCAGTATAGAATAAATATGAGTGATATTTTGCCTTAAAAATATCTATACATCTCACACATATAAGTAAATGAGACCAACTGTCATACTATCAACAAAAGTTAAATCATGTCAGTTATAGGAAATAGCTTTAATATTACAAATATTTATGGGTTTTGAAGGAATAAGTTATCCTTCTTTTCTAGTATATGAAAGGAAAATATAACCCCAGTATTACCTTTTATAGTTCTATCAAGACACGTTTAAGATGAAAAAAATTAAATTAATAATGCATGCTTCCTTGGGAAAGATTTTATTTGTCCTTTCTCTGCAATCCCTAGTTGTCTGTACCTTTGTCTAGGTTGAAGCCTCATGGATTGTCCTCCATCCTCTGTGATATTTTTATTTTTATTTTCACTGTTGAGCATATGTTTAAATATTGATGCTAGTGAGAAAGTATTGTTATAATTTCTATAACTTCATACACAGATAAACTGTTGCTTCACAGTAAGAATGAAAAATGTTAAGTAATTAATAACATGTTTTATTAAATTGTTTTCCCAATTTACTCTAGAGATTATAATTTGATTACAACATTTCTCCATTCAAGTGCTTCATGTAATCTTTTTCTTACCTCAAATTCATTGCCCATTTTTACATATTTGTATTACATGCACATAAGTGTGTAAGTGTGTAAGTGTGTATGTATGTGTGTGTGTGTGTATTATAAAATAATATAAGCTGTTCTGTCCCTATAATGCTACTTGTATGTTTGTTTTCAGGGATGAGCACTGAACAACCAATAGGTGACCTCTTCCCCAGGGCAGGCTGCCTTTCTCATTCCCAGTTTTCCTCAGCTGCTTATGGTTCTTCGTGTTGGATTGAAGCCTCATAAGCTTTTCCCCATCTACTTTGACATGTCTATTAGTATCATTTTTGTTGAGCTCCAATAATTAATAATGGGATAACATAGAATAAAACATTAGCAGAATATGAAGACCACGTACAGAAAGGGTAAAGTCTTTGTCAGCTGTATTTCAGACAGGGAGTTAATTTCAGGATTATACCAAGTACTGCAAATCTTGGTATTCTACTAATCAAAATGAACACCATTAATTAATACATGAGTCAATTATCTGAAGAGTCAGTACTCAAAAGTAGAAATACAAATAGGCAGTAAATATTTTTAAAAATTGTTTATCTTCTCTAGCAATCAGAGAAATACCTGTGTGATTTTATCTCACTACAGGTTTTAAAGCTTCACTCAAGAAAATAAATGCCAATAAATGCAAATGAGAATGGGAGGATAAGGAAAGGAACCCCTTCTTACTGTTGGTAGTTGTGAAAGCAAGCACAATCAACAGATAGCATATGAATTATTCGTTAAAAACAACAACTAAAATTAGAATTACCCTAAGACACAAGTATACTACTCTTGGCCATATGCCCAAATGACTTTCCATCTTATCACTGAGATAAGTGCACAATTATGTTGATGGTTGTAGTAAGTAATCACAGTAGCAGAAAAAAAAAAAAAACATTGATGTCATCACCTAGTAAGTGGAAAACAGAAATGTTTCAAAAATCAATATATTTCATTCAGCTAAACAGAAGAGTGGAACCATAAAAATGCAAGGAATAGGTCCATTGGAAAATAACATGTTAAACAAGTCAACCCAGGCTCTGAAAAAGAAATTCCATATTTTTCGTTCTTGTATAGCCTCTAAACTTTTCTGTATTTATACTCAGGTAGAAGTTAATATGGGTTAAAAAAAAACAAAAACAAAAACAAACAAAACAACAAAAACTAGATCAGAGGCCAAGATTTTGGAGAAAATGGCTTTGAGGGATTTGTATGGGGAAAGAAGTAGAAGGAAGTCAACCTTAGAATACTGAGAGCAGATAGCACCAGCAGGAAAAGCAGAGAAATGAATGGGGGTTGGTGATTTGAATTCATCGGAGTGAATTTTGTTTAAAAGTGCTGTACAGAAACTTGCTACTTTGTAAGCTAATTTTAAAAAAAGAGACTATTTAAAATGAAAAAAAAATGATAAATGAAATTATTTTTTTCTAATTTATTACTGAGCAGAAAATGTGGGGAATCTAGAACAATGTGGAGAAGAGAGCTAGATGACCATGAAATAATATTTTTCTAACTGATCTTGAGGTGAGACGATGACTCCATGTACCCTTGCAGAAGGGTGTGGCCATTAATCTCAGTCTAGTCTATGAAAGGTTAATGGCTTATATATTGAGTGCTATTTTTTGTAATTATATATGAAAAGCTTCTATGATCTTTCCTGTATGCCTCTTTTGTCTTAACTTGTTTATTAATCTTTACAGGTGTTCTTTGAAACAATGCAAAGCATGAACTTGCCTTGAAACCAAGAAAATGGACTGCCTGTTTCCACATGAAGCTCTTTTTTTAGATTGTATCTAAGTGAGGTGAGAGGAAAAAACATATTATAATAGGCCTATAAAATGTACAGTTTGACCTCTAGGAGCAATGAGCAAGTACTTAACTGATGATGGGAAGGAATTATTTTTATTTATTTATTTTAGATGTGAAAGTAAGTTAGTGAAAATCCAGGATAATGCTTTAGGATTTTTATGAACAATTTGTTTTTCTTTGAATAATTCAAATTAAGTTTATCTTAAGCCTATAAATCTGTGGGAAGTTTTGTGAAGATTTTGGTCGGAATAAAATAAAATTAAAATACAAAACACTTATTATTAATTTACTCTGGCAAATATGTCAACATGAATAATCTAAAACACAATCTAAAACATGTCTGTTGTCTATTAATTGTATAAAAAGGAGTATTGATTCAATACTTGTTATTTTAGAATACTGAAATTAACATATATATCTTTATTATAACTGCCATGTTTGTTGAGGGAGTGAAGTACTTAAATGGAATTAATAATTAATACATAAATATTTGCAGTAAATGATGCCAAAAGAGGAGATACCAGAAAAGAATGTGTGGTAACTTTTAGAAATTTTAATTCAGCAACATGGCTGTTAGGGCAAGGGATCATATTTAAAGACATAGATATGTGTAATCCAGATGCAAATCAGACACAACTTACTATACACATTTAAAGTAAGACAGTTTGTAGAAGAGATCTGCCTTGTTTGAGAGTGACTTCTAATTGAGAGGCAGACAAGGTGACAGAACAGAGAAAGACATGGTAGAATGAGTCAGAGATGGAATACGCCCAACTCTCTCAAGAGCAACACAGGAAAGAGAAGCTATTTCAGAACAGTGCAGGGAGTACAATGGAGTCAGTGAAGTTGAGTGGAGTTGAGTTCATACAGTCAGTAAAATTCAGATCATGGAATTCAGAGTCAGTTTTTCTAAGCAGAGCAATTCAGTGAGTAGCCAAGAGAAGACAGATTGAATCAGTCAGATTGGAGAGGAGTTTAAGTCAGAACACCAAGATAAAATAGCTAGCCAGAGCTTAGAAAAAAAAAAAAAATTGAAAGAATGAGTTTATTTAACAGTAAGCCTACAAGACAATTATATTAGGCAAATAGAAGGTGATTTTGCAGGTAACATCTCACAAATATAAGGAACTCTAAACAAAGTTGTAAGGATTTTGAATTGAGTAGCAACTTCAGAGATGGTTAAGTCTACACACACACACACACACACACACACACACACGTATATATACATATTTCTCATAATATATATTTGATCATATATACATGAATGTGTATTTAATTTTAAGCCTCAACCCTTACTTTTTTATTCATCCCCAAGATTTAAATAACTCTAAAAGTCCCACAGTCTTTACAAATTCTTTGCTTTTTTTTTTTTAAGATTTATTTATTCTTTTATGTAAGTACACTGTAGCTGTCTTCAGACACACCAGAAGAGGGCGTCAGATCTCATTACGGATGGCTATGTGCCACCATGTGGTTGCTGAGATTTAACTCAGGACCTTCAGAAAAGCAGTCAGTGCTCTTAACCAGTGAGACATGTCTCCAGCCCTACAAATTCTTTCATATTAAGAATTCAACTCCTTTAAAATATCCAATCTTTTTTTGAAATTCAAAAATCTCTTAACTGTGGGCTCCACTAAAATACTTTCTTACTACAAGAGGGAAAAATATCAGGACACAGTCACAATCAAAAGCAAAATCAAATTCTAATTTTCCAATATCTGGGAACTACTCATGACCTTCTGGGCTTCTTCAAGGGCTTGAGTCACTTCTGTAGCTCTGCCATATAGGAAGAATTAAAGAATTTAATTCTTGCACTTAAAAAATACTTCTTTTTAGAGGCAAATAATTATTCTAGGTTTTCTCTCTCTCTCTGTCTCTCTCTGTCTGTCTCTCTGTCTCTCTGTCTCTGTCTCTCTCACTGTCTCTCTCCCTGTCTCTCTGTCTCTGTCTCTGTTTCTCTGTCTCTCTCTGTCTCTCTGTCTCTCTCTGTCTCTTAACCACCGAGACATCTCTCCAGCCCTACAAATTCAGAACAGTGCAGGGAGTACAATGGAGTCAGTGAAGTTGATTGGAGTTGAGTTCATACAGTCAGTAAAATTAAGATCATGGAATTCAGAGGGGGGAGGGTATGGGGGACTTTTGGGATAGCATTGGAAACGTAATTGAGGAAAATACGTAATAAGAATATTAAAAAAAGAAGAGTAAATAATACACTTCTCGTGTGTTTTGACAACAGGATAACAGACTGCTGATGATATGGTGAAATAGGTTTATCTCTTTTCTATGAGAAAAATAAAGAATTAACATGTGAGCTGGAGGATTACAGTACACATTTTACCTGCTCATAAAGGTGTAACTCCTAGAAAATGTTCCTACCTCTATATTGCCTTTTCTTCTTTTACTGGTGCGATAAGAACAAAAGATTGAATTACTGTGGGCAAATGGCTCACAATAGAAAGATCACCAGGATAACAGAATTGCCACTTGTAGCTACTATTTTATAAATGCTGTGTTCATTTGTAAATGATGATGGTGATATTAAATATTGATTTTCAATACTTTGACTGAAAATTAGTGTTCAGTGTCATTGCAGAAGATCCCTTTTGTGGCCTTGTCATACTTCTCTGTCATTTAGAGCAATCTGACCGAATTTCCATTGATAGAATCTGTATTCCATTACTTCTGTACTTTGCCTTCATATTCTCTTTTTCCCATGCTAACAAAATTGCCTAGGAGATGTTTCATCCTTCAGATAAGAGACTCCACCCAATGACAATGACCCAGTGCCTACTCACTTGCTCTGTCTCATCTCCAGCATATACTAGTAGGCAGAACTCTACTATGCTACTCAGTGGCATGTAGCTACAGCTTCGCTATGGCTTTTTGATAATTTTGATTGACTTCCCATCTTTGTTTCACTCCTTCACTCCTTTTATGGTACACCCTAAAACTATCTTCAAAATAAGCCAAATGTATTCTAAATTAAAAATAAATAAGTCAGTATTTATGAATTTAATTTTTGTTACAAGTAAATGATACTGGTTTTTTAATATTGTCAGAGTTATAAAGCTATTATATTAGGTTTACTTTAATAAGTAATATTATATTTTACAAAGTGTGTTATTTTCTTTTCCATATACATATTTCAGTGTGAATTGGATGAGCTGTACATACACTTTTTAAAAAAAATTATCAGCTTTTATTTCATTCATATCATATGGCTTCCACTTAGCATCAATTGATAAAACCTTCATATCTGTTCTCTATAATCTTGCCAAAGAAAACTTAAATAAACAACTTTAACTGTGAAAAGACCAAAAAAAAAAAAAACAGCAAATAATATTTGAGGCAAGGAAAAATTAGGATGTGTAATTGAATTACTTCCTGGTTCTTGAAATAAAACATATATACTACAAAAGAAAGATGGGTTTAAGAAAGCAAAATGAAGTTTGTGTGCCCTTGGGATAGTATAACAAATTACTAAACCCATAGAAGCTTACGTGATCAGAAAACTATTTTCTTACAATTCTGATCACCTGTAATCCAATTTAAGGAAAGGGGAGCACCCCTCGAGAATCAAAGAGAGTTGGGAGCACTTCTGGAAACTCTAAGAGAATTGGGTTCTATTCCTTCCTCTGGTTCCAAGGTTGCCAGGGCTCCTCTATTTTCTTTACCTCATATCTTCATTCACCTCTTCACATGTCTTTTCTTTTTGATTCCTGATGCCCTACTCTCTTCTTTGTGTCTTTCATGAAGTCTAACCTTGGATACAGGTGAACCATGAATTTAGGTTTTCTCTCAATAAAGTTAACTATATACTGTATAATTGTTATATGTAATACATAAATTTGCCCATAAAGATAAATGATAATGTACATGAAATACTTTAAAATATTGAGTGTAAATTACCAATTTCCAGATGTAATAATTTGTCATATGGATATAATTGGAAACAGCTGTAAGTTTTAATTGCTTAGACATTTGTCACCATACTTTTGTTATAATTGCAAACTATTTAGGAGAAAATCAAATATTCACTACACTAATGAGAAAGCATATTCATTAGTATGAGTTTAATTCTTATCTCTATAATTTTATGTGTTTTCTAGTCTCTTAAAAGCAGTTATTATTTATTCAAAGGAAAATATTTAGGGTCCTCCTTTATTATCCTGCTCAAAACTGATGTAGTATGATAAGGTTAAAAAAATCCTTCACTTTAATAATATGTTGATTAACATAAGATTTTGGAATCAATCATCATAATAGCATCAGATAATGTTAAGATTCTTGTTATAATAACAAAATATAGGTCAGAATATTAAAATATAAGAAGTTTTCTTTGTTTCCAAATATGTAGTTTATAGACATATTGATTCAGAGAATGAATATTTGGAAAGAAAAATCATTTCCACCTCCTTTGCCTTTTACCCCCCTTCCTACATATTAGAGGGGGAATTTGGTCATCGGTGTGGCAAGGACCTTGGGAAACGTGCCGGACAGGATAGTTATTAATGCTATTACTCTGAGAAAGCTTCCAGGTGTTAAAAATGACTTGTTTTTACTCCTCCAGATGAGATCAGTCATTTGCAGTACACATATATATGTATGTACAAGGAATTTGTGAGTTGACTGGATTGTTTGAGAACCTATAAAGAAAACTTGCTAACCTACAAAATTTTCAAAAAATGAGAGAGAAACAGAAGCATAGCAAGTGAAAAATATATTTTATGAATATATTGATTGATACATATAGGAATAAGGTAAGCAAACATCCTTTAAGAAAAGAGAAAACTTTTAATTTTCTGTCTGAAAAATCAGAGTATGTAACTCACTAGAAACATAAATCTAGGTCTTCAATGTTTTCTTTGCATATTAGTTATACAACATTATTTTATTCAATGTGAGGTCTTCATATATGTATAAATTGGATCTTGATAATAAAGTTTGTATTTGGGAATACTTTTCTCGGAGAATCCTTTCATATATCATGTTAATAAGCTTACAATTTTATTTTTGACACTAGGTGTGACTATAGAAAAGTTTTTTTATTTCCAAATTATGTAAGGAAATTAACTCTAGTGCCCATCGTTGCTACAGTGAACAAAGTTTTGTCTATGTTTGAGACACTTCAATCTTCTGAAGCATATTGTATCAAATATATAGCATCAATCCATGAGGAGAAATACTGAAGTATTGAAGTGACAAAGAAAAGATGTCATTAGAATTGCGAGAAATGGATTCTCTTCTTCTGATGTTCAGAGTCCCTGCCTTCGAATCAGCAAATAGGGTTGCACTGGTCCAAAAGGGAAAGCTTTGTCTCCCACTCATTTTGACAAAGAAGAAAAGTGACAAGAAAAGTGAAGAGTAAATGGTTATAATGTGGGTTCTCTCTTGATGGAAAGTTTCCCATAATAATAATAAGTATGGTTGAAATAATAAGCTATGGGCCCTGGAGGTAGGAGAGGAGAATGTCGTACTTTGGGAAACCCGATAACCACAGCAATCTATCAGACCCAAGAGAAGACTTCTCCAGTGGAGGCTTATTAAGAGCTGCTGCCTGTCTTTTTGGGTGATAAACCCATCAAAACCATGGTGATGACATGTGTGTCGCCTCAGTCTAGAGGCTATTTTCATAGCCTCACAGAAGAGGAAAGGCTGGGAATGTGTATTTGCAATGATTGCCATAGCTACTAACCATCAAAACGGCACAAGATGAATTACTGTCACTTCCATTGCCTTTAACCATTTGCTCTGCATTAGTACTTGTGACATATCCTTTGGAGGAGCACTTGCAAGAATGTAGACAAATGTAACTAGGGCTGTCTACCAAGAGGAACTTAAATCACAGCATTTAAGTAATATTACAAGCGGATAGTTTTGGCAAGTGACTTTTAAACTTAACATCAGTAATCAGGGGATTCTGAAACGATCTCAATGCTTCACTGTTTGTTTAACCAGAGAGTGAACTTTTGGATATGAGAGCCACTCTCCAGAACATCCTGCATGTTATGCATGATGGTCTATGTCATTACAATACATCCCTCGATCAGCTTCAACTATTAATATAGAAAAAAACTAGATATAATCTTAAAGGTTTGGCTTCTGTATAACATACCTTACAAAGTCAGACAGTGTGCCTGTTTGAAAGGAGTGTATTCAACACATCCAACCTATTTACAAGTTTCTAGAACATGTCTGTGACTCTCAGTAACTTGCTGTCTTTAATATTGCAAGATTGAAATAATTGATAACAATAGAAAAACTTAAACATATCTAAAAATGTGACATATGAAAGATATAGCTATTTAAATATAGGGTGAAAGGACCCATAGAATAATAGTTAATTGTATTGAAAGGAGTGTATATATTTATAAGCCTTAAATCATGAAATGTTGTCCCTGACAAAGGTATTTCAAGAGAGTTCTTGTTATGTGTAAATATTGTTCTAGATACAAGGTTCTTTCAAAAAGATTGCTTATTTGAACTGACAAATTTAGTTATAAAGTCAATTAGTACTTGACCTACTATGGTCACAAGAATCTGTCAAAGATCCAATATCATATTGCCCCTTTAATATTTAGGTATTGTAGAAAATCAAGGTGAAAATATGTTACGCTACATATATACATCGAATGTTAAGAAGAGGCTGTTGCTACTATAAATTTCAATAAGTTATTTGGAAGAAATAAAATTATCCACATTTGATCTTCAGATTTAAGGATCCTAAACGTTACAGAGAGGCCATGCTTCCTTTATGCTTCATATCCTGGTCCAAGATATGAGAGGATGGAAGCACACTCTTCCGTCACTTTACCTCCAACCCACTAACTCCTGGCTAGGGATGAGGCTCAGCCATCAAGGAGTTGCCTAGTATGCATCAGAACTTGGTTTCCAAGGTATGAACACACAAAAAAATTAAAACATCATTTTAAACACCTAGTATATGGTATTACTATTCTATGAATACAGATATTAGGTGAAAATGTAAACAATTATTGTCTTCCCTTGTTCATGCTCTTGTAGATGACATAGCATGTGGAAACAGAAATTTAACGAAAAATCAAGAACTACAGAAGGGTAGCAGTAAGAACTAGGAGGAATTATTAAGCAGACCCAGGAAAGAGTGAATAGTTCCGGAGACATAGATGTTTTAGACAGGGACTTCAGGCTACCAGAGTGGTAGGACACAGCCATTGGCAGGGGGCAGAAAAGTGATGCATTTTGAGATGTGTGGACCTCTGAGCCAGTCCACTGAAAGGTGAGGAAAATCAGCCTGTTCAATCCCCAGAGCATTTTATTTTAACTTGAGCTATGTGATACAATTTATAATAGGGATGACCCTGCTGTGTCAGGAGGAGGCTGCTCACGATTTGTGTCCTCTGTCAAGGAAGAATAACCCTGTTTCAGGATCACACATGATATGTGGCACCACTGTGCACTTTCCTCAAAAACTCTGTCAGCAAAAAGAGAATGATGTTTCATCTTCTGAGGTGATTGTAGCACATGCCATCAAAGGCTCTGGCTTAAATCACCACTGCTCCTTAGGGAAGGCTGGAGCACACCCTTCTTTGTTTTGGGGGATTAAATGCCCCTTTGAGGATTGTATAATTACGTGTTTCCAAATTTCACGAAAAGAATAATCACTCCATAATCAGACCAGATAGTTTAGTAATTTACTTAATGAAAAGAAAAATTGAGTTGCCCTACAGCTCAAATCCTGTACAGATATTTTCACATTCCACACCAAGAGGCTGCAATGAACCACAGAGAATTTAAGAGTTTTTCTTAGAAATTTTCCAGTTTGAGTAAAGTAAACTGAAAAAAAATAAAACCTTTTTTCCGGTTCTGAGTAAATACAACTTCTCTGGAAATGAGACGGTGTTCACTGAAGCTCATGCAGTGATAAAGGTAATTTTCTGCAAGTGCATGAGACAGATTTTCAAGACTTTTCAGTGGAGATTGAATGGAATAGATGTAGATATTAGAGTCAGTCATTTTCAATGTGAATTGTACTTATTATAGTAGTAGCCATAGGTGCCATATTCTTGGATGGGTTCAAGAGGAAACAAACTAAAATGGCTGAATTTCTGTTACTGTTCGAAGATTGTAGTGTGGACAATTGGTAAACATAGAAGATCAACCACTGTCCTATAGTTTTTTTTTTTCCATTTTTATTAGGTATTTAGCTCATTTACATTTCCAATGCTATACCAAAAGTCCCCCATATCCACCCACCCCCACTCCCCTGCCCACCCACTCCCCCTTTTTGGCCCTGGTGTTCCCCTGTTCTGGGGCATATAAAGTTTGCAAGTCCAATGGGCCTCTCTTTGCAGTGATGGCCGACTAGGCCATCTTTTGATATATATGCAGCTAGAGTCAAGAGCTCCGGGGTACTGGTTAGTTCATAATGTTGTTCCACCTATAGGGTTGCAGATCCCTTTAGCTCCTTGGCTACTTTCTCTAGCTCCTCCATTGGGAGCCCTATGATCCATCCATTAGCTGACTGTGAGCATCCACTTCTGTGTTTGCTAGGCCCCGGCATAGTCTCACAAGAGACAGCTACATCTGGGTCCTTTCAATAAAATCTTGCTAGTGTATGCAATGGTGTCAGCGTTTGGATGCTGATTATGGGGTGGATCCCTGGATATGGCAGTCTCTACATGGTCCATCCTTTCATCTCAGCTCCAAACTTTGTCTCTGTAACTCCTTCCATGGGTGTTTTGTTCCCAAATCTAAGGAGGGGGATAGTGTCCACACTTCAGTCTTCATTCTTCTTGAGTTTCATGTGTTTAGCAAATTATATCTTACATCTTGGGTATCCTAGGTTTGGGGCTAATATCCACTTATCAGTGAGTACATATTGTGTGAGTTTCTTTGTGAATGTGTTACCTCACTCAGGATGATGCCCTCCAGGTCCATCCATTTGGCTAGGAATTTCATAAATTCATTCTTTCTAATAGCTGAGTAGTACTGCATTGTGTAGATGTACCACATTTTCTGTATCCATTCCTCTGTTGAGGGGCATCTAGGTTCTTTCCAGCTTCTGGCTATTATAAATAAGGCTGCTATGAACATAGTGGAGCATGTGTCCTTCTTACCAGTTGGGGCATCTTCTGGATATATGCCCAGGAGAGGTATTGCTGGATCCTCCGGTAGTACTATTTCCAATTTTCTGAGGAACCGCCAGACTGATTTCCAGAGTAGTTGTACAAGCCTGCACTCCCACCAACAATGGAGGAGTGTTCCTCTTTCTCCACATCCACGCCAGCATCTGCTGTCACCTGAATTTTTGATCTATAGTTTTATGTGATAGAAGACATATGTACTCTGGCTGTAAAATGAATGAATCCATGACATTAATCAAATATATATAAACAATGCATATGTGGTTATGGGATTTGTTTTGTTATTTCTACAGCTCCCTTGAGTTAAAACTATTGTTCAAAATAGCTTACCATGTAAACTCAACAGAAGCATATAATTCTTAGTGTAGTTCAGTTATAATTATGTAATTATATTTACTGAGGTTGTGTTTGTCTTAATTTCCTATTAATAAAAAAGTTAAAATTTAAGAACAAAATTATTCACCTACTATCTTAGAGATTTTTTTAAGCTGAACCAAAGTTTCTGTAAATTGAGTTCTCAGAAATTAATCTGCAAATGAGAGCTGGGGTACAGACTCAAGGAGAAAAGAAAGGAAAGAAAAAAGTTTTCCGTCAGAACAAGTGCAGGTGCCACATAGATTAAGATTACCAATAATAATTCAGTGGCTATTGTGTACCTCCTAAGACACAGAGAGAAACATCTTCACCTCAAACTTAATTTTGCCTTTTCTGCTAACCACAAGCTGATTGTGAACAAGCATTAAACCCAAAGAGAGGGAAGATTACAAAATACCTACTCAAGGTTTTTTAGTCAGAATAATGTGAAAAAACAAAACAAAACAAAACAAAACAAAACAACAGAATGTCTGAAAAATAGCAGACTCTAAGGATAACACAACAGAGGCTTCATCTAGCAATTGATGGAAGCAGATGCAGAGACCCACTGCCAAGTGAAAGAAAGATGAAATTTCAAGACCTGTAAGTCAAATAAAGTACTCAGAAATTGCTGGTTGTTTGTGAGCCTAGAGGCTGCCTGGGGCTGAGAAAAGAGAAAAACAAACCTGGGTATGCCCCGTAGTTAAAACATTCCTGGGAACATCTTGACCATAAGATAAAGGGAATGTAAAGACATAGCAGGGCTATCTGAACTGAGTCAACAACTCACAGAACTCTGACACCCTGCACATACATGTAATCTTTCTGTTAATGTTTGAATAAGCCAATAGTGTGTTGCTGTGCTGAATTCCACACCCCTAAGCTCCTTACCCCATAAAAACCCCTAGCTTTCGAGCCTCGTGGCCGACATCCTTTAGCTCCTGTGTGGGATGCATGTCAGACCGGAGCTCCTTAATTAAACGTCCTCATGTAATTACAGCAAGTTGGGTCCTCGTGTTCCTTTGGGTGCTCTCACACTCCCGAGACTAGAGTAGGAGTCCCGAAAGGGGGTCTTACACCAAGTATTCAGCAGAACTTGAGGAATACTGCTGATGAGGGAGAGGTAGAATTTTAGAAGCCAGAGGGGTAAAGAGAAAATACACAATCAACTAACCTAGGCTTACATGAGATTACAGAGGCTAAGCAGACAATCAGGGGAGCCTGCATGGGTCTGACCTAAGCCCTCTCATGAATGTTATGGTTTTGTAGCTTGGTCTTCTTGTGAAAAGCTTATGGAACTCTCAGAGCAGAATATGTCTCTGAATATTTGCCTAATATTTTAATTTTCCTCCTA
The DNA here is from genome assembly GCF_000001635.26 of Mus musculus. Taxonomy (NCBI): domain Eukaryota; kingdom Metazoa; phylum Chordata; class Mammalia; order Rodentia; family Muridae; genus Mus; species Mus musculus. The sequence continues at coordinate 96,766,301 of NC_000078.6, read as the reverse complement.
TAAGGTTACCACCTCCAGCCTTTATATGAGGGGAGGTTCCTAAACTTATTGCAATTTGATCTGTTATGTTTGGTTAATATCTCTGTGAGGCCTACCTCTTACTTAAGGGAATTAGAAGAGGAGTGGATAATGGAAGGAGATTTGGATGACTGTGGTTCAGAGGTAATATATGAAAGAAAAAAAAACAAAAAAATTTTAAAAAAGAATAATTCAGTCACTAGACAAAAGTAACTTAGAAGAGAAGAAGCCGGGATGCCCAAATTTTCTTTTTTTTTTTTTTCCATTTTTTATTAGGTATTTAGCTCATTTACATTTCCAATGCTATACCAAAAGTCCCCCATACCCACCCACCCCCACTCCCCTACCCACCCACTCTCCCTTTTTGGCCCTGGCGTTCCCCTGCCAAATTTTCTTTATTAAATGGGAAAACAGGAAAATGTCTGTTGCCAAACAAAAAGGCACAATCTTCTCAACTGCTATTTGAGTTGGATTCAAAACTACAGATGGAGCCGGGCAGTGGTGGCGCACACCTTTAATCCCAGCACTTGGGAGGAAGAGGCAGGGGGATTTCTGAATTCAAGGCCAGCCTGGAGTGAGTTCCAGGACAGCCAGGGCTACCCTGTCTTGAAATATATATATATATTAAAAACTACAGATGGAAGAGAGTAAAGAACCAATCAAAAATTATATTTGTTTTTCCCCAATATATCTATGAAAATACATGACCTGCCCATAGAAAATCCCATTGTAAAATTGGGTTGAGATTGTGTGTGTGTGTGTTTTGCATGTGTGTGACAGTGTACATGTGGATCACACCTGTTCATAAAAATGCACCATATAGGTCAGTTCGATATACAATAATCTGTAATCTGCATGTCTTTTGAAGATAGTTGAATGTATTCAGAGAGTAAGATTTTTGTAATCGTGTGCATTCATTCTCTAGCTACCTAAGAAAATCAGATTCATGGGGAGAATGCATACTAAGGAAATTATTGTGAGATTATATTTAAGAATCTAACCATTATTCTCACAACTTTATCACATTTTATTCATGGTTCCTTGTTTGGAATTTGGTGTTAAGAAACACAAAAATGTACTAAACGGTAGTTGACAATTCATTCCTTACTCCTAAGTGTAAATCAATGGACGGAAAGTAACATAAATAGCAGAGTTAATTGTGCAATTTTAATACAATCTCTTCTGTTTCTTTGACCGTTTAATTACAGAAATGATTTTCAAGTGAGACAGCAGAATGATTATACTTTGTAAAGTTACAGGAAGGCACTGATGAAAGAGGTTTTTGGTTTCTTTTGTGAACTGAATTGCTTGAATCCAGAAATGTATCGAGGAAATTCTAGCTCCTCCTTGAGAGTGTAAAACCAAGTTTGCAAGCAATGATCTTGTGAACAGTGCAGTAGGAAATGCATGAAAACGTGTTCACTCTTGAATCACTGCTGGCTAGCCAGTGGCAGTAGACTTCTCTTTGCCTAGAAGTTCTTATCTGGAGACAGAGACAGAGACACAGAGAGAGAGACAGAGAGAGACAGAGAGAGGGACACAGAGAGACATAGGGAGAGATAGATAGATAGATAGAGAGAGAGAGAGAGAGAGAGAGAGAGAGAGAGAGAGAGAGAGAGAGGTGATTGTATGCAACCAACATGGGTTAGCTGAGAGATTAGAGAAATGTTCCTTTATTCCTTGGGGAGAATGCAATAAGAAATCTCTCATTTGGGGCATCAGTTATTGCTAATGAGGGCTTGCAGGCTTCAAAGAGTATCAGGGGGCTCTGGAACTCCTGATTAATGAGTTTTGTGTGCATGGGAACTGTGTATGGGGGAATTGATGATTTCTCTACATTCTTAATGTGATCTCTGCCTTTCAAATTTTAAGGTGAATGTCATACACAATGTTTGTGCTGACTATTCCCAGACATATGCTCCTTGTCTGTAGTGCTGTCTTTGGCAAGGGATCTGCAGAAGAATCAAAGGTCACACACAAGAAACATTTCACTCCTGGACTTGGATGGGACACTCATTCATTCTCTAGTCTCAGTTCATCTGGAATTCCTTCTCCAGACACAAGTAAAAGGGCAATAGAAATCTTTCTTATGAGAATGATAATTTTCTCCTTCACTTAGGGTTTGGTCTTTTGTGACTGTAATGCTATTTGGATTGTAAAGTTTGAATACTGGGTAGTTTTATGTCAACTTAATCTAAGCTATAAACATCTGAGAGGAGGAAACTTAGAAAGAAAAAAAAAAGCTTCTATAGTATAAGGTTATTGGCAAGCCTGAAAAAGAAAAAAATTCTTAGTGATTGATGGGTGAGGACCCAGCTCTTTGTGGATGGAATCAACCCTAGTCTGATGGTCCTGTGTTCTGTAAGAAAGCAGGTTTAGCAAGCTATGAGAAGCAAGCCAGGAAGCAGCACTCCTCCAGGACTTCTGCTTTAGCTCCTAACACCAATGCAATGTTTTAGTTTCTGCCATGACAGTCTTCCTGATGAACAGTGATGTTGAAGTATAAGCCAAACAAACATTTCCTTTCCATGTAGCTTTTCTCATGGTTTTACATCACAGCAACGGTAACTTTAACTCGCAGAAGCAAGTTCCCTTTTCTACCCTTTCCTTTAGTTATTCTACTTCAAATAAAGAAGTCCACATTCATCTCACTTGAGTCCTTACATACCCCAGAATCCTGCCCTGAAAATTTAAGACACTGATGAGGCCCTTATCTTATCAATGACCCCTGCCTGTCCCCAGCTGGCTTATTTTATTATTCAGCTTCTGTAATCACACACAGATGTGTACATGTCTGTTCTTTAGGCAAAGGCTCCATTCAAAGGGCATTGTTTCTGAGACAGGCTGTTCACTGAAGAGCAAAAGTGTGAGTGTAAGCCACAAGCACACGCAGAGAAAGGTCTGTTATGAAAAAATATATTATGCAATATTTGTTTTTCCTCTCCCTATTTCATTACTCAGCCGTAGGCCAGAGAGAAGCTTAAAGGATGCAGGTTGGTCGAGAACTTTATGAAGGCTGAGAGCACACATTACAATCACAAAATGTTCAAGGCTCACAAAGCTTGCATAATTACACCGGCTGCTGGGGCCTTCCGGCACTTTTCTGCTGTAATGGCAATCTTGCTAATTTCCCACTGGCTCAATCTATAACTTCAAAGGCTCCTAGAGCAGTTACAATTATTCTATGTGTTTTTCAGGTGACCTACACTATTTGTATTGAACAGCTAACTTCTCATGTGGGTGAACAAGAAAAACAGTAGGAGGGTGGACAAGGTTGGGGGAATAAAATCTAGAATGTAAATAAATAAATAAATAAATAAATAAATAAATAAATAGACAAGTTCAGTTTTGATAAAGTCTTTTCCGACCCAAAATGTTGTTCTAGTTTCTGGTATCTTCATTATCACTTTTAAGAACTTGATAAAAGTTTCAAGATTTACTGTTTTCTCACTTCTTTAAAACATCAACTTTTCACTACTGTTGTCCAGCATAAAAACCATAAAAAGTGCATGTGGTTGCTGGGAATGGGTGGGTAGGGAAGTGGGGGGGAGGGTATGGGGGACTTTTGGGATAGCATTCTAAATGTAATTGAGGAAAATACGTAATAATAAAAAATATTTTAAAATAAAGTGCACGTGGGCAGAAAGAAGAAATTAATGCTCCAAGCATTATTGCTTGGAGAGATTTTATGTTCAGTAAACAATTTAAGAATATACTATATAGATTATCAGGCACAAAAATGCTGCAGGAGTGTATCCTTTTATACTTACAGGTTGTATTAGGATCTAGAGAGAGAACTCAGTGGTTATGAGAGCTTGCTCTCCAATTGTGACAACTGGAGTCTGGATCATAGCACCCATATAAAATGCCAGGTTCCAGAAAAAAGAAATGGCCTTAAGACCAGCTTTCAGAGATTTGATGTCCTTTTTTGGCCACCTGCATAATATGAATGCATAAACTTGCAGTACTTTACATATGCAAAGTTACGTGTTCAGTGTCTCTGTGCACATTCGTTTCCTTTAAACAAAATCAGGACGATGTTCAGTGTCCTGTTCTGTACCCTGATCGTTAATGAATTGATTCTTTGTGTGGTTATACTTTACCTTATAACTTTTACTGTACAATTCACAACCACTATAACCATTATTTAAACCACTGTGTTGTGTCTTTTGCTACTTACAGTGTAATGGTGATGGACTCTGCCTGTTAGACTTTGTACATCAGAGGTACCCTGAGAGTTTCTCCTTTTGTATCTCGATCCTTTCTTCTTGGTTAATCTTCTCATGTGTATCAATTTTGATACGTAAAATATTGTTTGTGGATTTTACTCTGTTTTGGCTTTTCAAAAAGCAAGCAAATCAACAAACAATGCAAACCAACTAACAAACAAAACCATCAAAATATCACTTTGCTTTAGGGAGAAAAAGACAAAACCTAGGAAATGTTTATTAAGATGTACATTGAACAATGAGAGCTATGTTTGTAGTGGTTTTTTGTTGTTGTTGGGGTTTTTTGTTTGTTTGTTTGTTTGGTTTGGTTTGGTTTGTTTTTTTTTTTGTTTTTTTTTTTTTTTTTTTTTTTTTTTTTTTTTTTTTTTCGGTTTTTCGAGACAGGGTTTCTCTGTATAGCCCTGGCTGTCCTGGAACTCACTTTGTAGACCAGGCTGGCCTTGAACTCAGAAATCCACCTGCCTCTGCCTCCTGAGTGCTGGGATTAAAGGTGTGCACCACCATGCCTGGCTGTAGTGTTTTTATTATATTTAATCTGTTCCCATGTGTACTGGCTGGTTTTGTGTGTCAACTTGACACAGGCTAGAGTTATCACAGAGAAAGGAGCTTCAGTTGGGGAAGTGCCTCCATGAGATCCAGCTGTGGGGCATTTTCTCAATTCGTGATCAAGGGGAAGAGGCCCCTCGTGGGTGGTGCCATCTCTGGGCTGGTAGTCTTGGGTTCTATAAGAAAGCAAGCCGAGCAAGCCAGGGGAAGCAAGCCAGTAAGTAACATCCTTCTATGGCCTCTGGATCAGTTCCTGCTTCCTGACCTGCTTGAGTTCCAATCCTGACTTCCTGTGTAAGTGTAAGCTGAATAAAGCCTTTCCTCCTCAACTGCTTCTTGGTCATGATGTTTGTGCAGAAATAGCAACCCTGACTAAGACACCATGAAAATAGAAATAAAATCTCTTGGTAAAGTAAATACAAATAAATATGGTACAGCTACTATATATTTAATCATATAACTAAAATTAAATTATAAAACACTATTATTAGAGGATAATAATTAAATTATGTTACTACCAGTATATGTAAATATTGGCACAATCAAGACTTTGCATAACTAAAGCATAGTGAAATGTCACAGATATTCGAGACAGAAATAAATGTAGAAAGACAGTAGAAAAGAAAATCATTTTTTAGAGTAGTGACATAATTCTTGTATCTAATTGATGAATGATAACAGTCTGGGCAAAGCTCTAAAAAAACTATAGAATAGTTTCTTAGCCTTAGTGATTTTATCTCCAAGATATTTATAAATTATTATATTCCTTTATATATTTCATAACCATTCACATTTTCTAGAGGGAATAAGATATTCTACTCCTATGGCTGTGGGCTGAATCACTGAATTAGCGGCCTGTATCCAGGAAATAAAATATAGAATGCTGGGCTGCCAACGAATTAATTTACCTACTACATAGTATACATGTATGTGCTTACCAAGACTTGGAATAAGTCATCCTTTCCGTTGATAAAATAAAAAAAAAATTACCTGACTCTGAAACTAGTATTCTCCCTCAAAATCTACAATAATTGTCTGGTCATAAAAAAGCATCATTGAACTCAAAGTGAATGTGAGAAACGTTATCTGAAAAGAAGGAAGCCTGACAAGGACTTCTGACAAAAGGGAACGGGGAGTGTGGTCAACCAATGAAGAGAGGGAGGAAAAAAAAACAAAACAAACAAAATGAGAGGAGCATAAAGGCAAAGAGAAACACTTGCCATTTTCAGTAGGATGAGATTGAAGGAAAAATAGTACAGCCAAAGAAAAGGACACTAGTAAAATATCTGAAAAAACATGTGATCGATTATCCAATATCATATACCATTGTTAATCCTTAGCACTCATTATGAGTTAAGAACTTTATATGCCCCAGTACAGGGGAACACCAGGGCCAAAAAGGGGGAGTGGGTGGGCAGGGGAGTGCGGGTGGGTGGATATGGGGGACTTTTGGTATAGCATTGGAAATGTAAATGAGTTAAATACCTAATAAAAAATGGAAAAAAAAAAGTATTTCTACAATACAGACTCAAAAAAAAAAAAGAATATATACAATCATACGAATTGTAGTTGGGGTATCACTGCTGCCATTCTGTCAATTTAGAATTATTTCAAAATCACAATGTATAAATATTATTCTCATTGTTTATTAAAAACCACTTTGCAAGCCATCTGCATGCTTCAACACTGACTTGGCAACCTTTTGCTGAGGTAGATCATACTTGGGAGATGTGATCAATAGCACACCGTCCTTCTGGATCATTGAAACATAAATGCACACGGCACATTCTATTCTATTTCCTTATGATTTCAAGACTAGCTTATGCTTTGCTTTGCTTTGGTTTGTTTTTACAGGCTCAGTCAATGTAATGAATGAATCCTCTTAAGTAATTCATTTTAATAAGCTCTTTGATGCTGTCACATTAGAGTGTATTGACAAAGTTGTTGCTATGTCCCAAGGGGCTTACTTGAAATGACCTTGAACAAAAAAAAATTACTTAACATTTTGTTTGTATATGCTAGTTATTCCCCTTCTAGCAAATAGTTCTTTGAGTGTGGAACTCTGTAAAATAAGAACCCAAAGTGATGCTAGCTGCTTGTCCCACCTCAGGAGCTTGCTATTTCATATATATAACTGTGCTCCCAATCTACTCTCTAATCTTATTAATAAGGAAGATTGTATTGAACTTTTATGGTTAGCAACTCCTTCTTTCATGCAGTTAGCATTTTCCAGAGCCTGTCGATTATTATAATTGATTTTTTCAACCTCAGATCTCCCTCTGTGGCATGAATATGAACTATCTATTTTGGTTGGCTTATATTTAGTCACATAGATAACTTGTTAAAAGGAGATATTATTTTCTAACTGAAAATGGAAGCCATACACAGAAATCTTCAGTACCTGACTGCTAATTGTGCCTCATAGCAAAAATAGAGACATTCTATCTCTTTCTGCTCTAAAAGTGTAGTCTGGAGAGTGTTGACCAATATCAGAGATGTGTGCCCCCTTTTTCCTTATTTCTTTTAAGAAATATTAACTGTATATGTAACAAGTACCAGTGTTATGCACATGTCTTTGAGCCATTTTCAACTTATTCCCCATCTTAAATTCTTATCTAGAAGATAAAAATTTGACAATTTTCCATTCTGGAGAGTTATTGGAATAAAATGTGTCAATGGAAATTAGTTACCTCCAAATTTTGGCAAATGTCCGAATGTCAAAAGGTCCCTTGATATTGTATTTTAGCTGCAGTTCTGGAAGCAGGACTTGGTTACCTTTCAACTTTATATTAAAAACAAAAACAAACAAACAATAAACAAACAAACAAACAAAAAAACGACCAACCAACCAACAACAACGACGACAACAACCACCACAGAAACAGAAAAGATGCATACTGCATTAGCGCAGGTGCACTGTTGTCTCAGATCTTTCAAATATAAACCTCAATGTTGAAAATTACAGATTCTGTGTACAGCAAGAACATTCACTATGAAGCCAGCCCCAAATGTTAAGCATATCTCTGCTCTAATTTTCAATGAAAGCCACTAGGTCTTTTAGAATGGCAATCTTGGCTAGAAAACGAAATATCAGGCTATAATGTGTTAGTTAACTTTCCTTTCCTATCATTAAACACCAAAGTTGGTTTTTCCTTTAGCAACGTAATAGAAAAATAATTATTTCTTCTCAGATGTATAAAGTTTACCGACAGGTTCCTTGCTCTGCTGCTCTGCTCATTGGCAGCCTTGTACATCATGATGTTGGAGAAAAAGTCTATTTTAGTTATGAACCTCAGGAAATGACTGGACATTCTCTGAAAAGTTCTCACCATTGGTCCTCCACTTCCTATGGTGTAGAGCCCAAGCTTCCAAAGCACATGTTTCCAAGGGACATTCAAATTTTAAAACTATAAAATACTAACATATTTAATGAGGATGAACTAACTATGTGAGCCAGCAGATCAATGTGTATCTCATTATCGATGTTCAACAACTATTAGTGTTCTAACAGCTGCTCATATTAAATAGGGCAACATGCTTAGCAACTTATAGCCTACTGGAAGAATTGCTGAGGCAGCTTCCACTTGTCATAAAACAATGTGGTGGTCCCCAGGACATGCTGAGAAGACTTAGTAAATATCTAAGCAAATGAGGGAGCTACAATGTTCAGAGCATGTAACAATGCCCAAATAAGGAAACAAACCTGGATTTAATGCTTGTAAGTCAAAAGCAATAGTTGTAAGTTGTCGTATCCTTGAACACAGAAACTACCAACTTTATACCTGGCTTTAGACATTATGAAATTCTTGGATATCTAGGCTTAAAGATTACTTAGCCATAGGTGAAGACCCAGCCCTTTCAAGCTGAATTACTAAGTGAGCAGGCTTCTGATACACTGACACAATTCTGATCAAGGAAGAGAAGTTGTGGATGAAAAATGATTATGACTTTAAAACTTGTTCTGATTAAACATAAAAACATGTCTGATGGAGTATAAATCTTTCCCTATTGCAGAACAACTAAGTTAGGTTCTTCTCAGTCTTAGTCACGTCTTTCAGTGTTTCAGCCTTAATCCTCATTTCTTTCTCAGCTTCATTTTCTAATATTTGTTCAGAAATCTACCTTTTGCCTTCACATCACCATAAAAGTGATCTTTGTATAAGTATACACAGGCTGGGGCCCCCTGCCCTTTTATATTTTCTCAGTTAAATAAACCTGTGTTCATTTTGCAAAGCTCAGTTTTAGTGCCATGGAATTTATGAATTCTCTCTTAATTGCTAGTTTGAATGAGCACATTCTGGGCACATTCAGGATCTCTTCCAAGCAATGTCTCTGTAATATCAATATTTTCTTCATCCGTTTTCACATAGTGCCAGAAACACCTCTCCCCTCACATTCCTAAAGTTAGTAATCTTGTGTTTGTATGTATTTCTCTGAAAGTTCCTAAAAATGAGCTATTTTCTAAATTTATTTTAAATTCAATTTAAAATTCAATGTATAAACTTTCTCAAAGTAGCAATCCATTAAAAACTGCAAGTGTCATTGCTTTTCTTTTATTTTTTCAGTATGAACCTCAAACATATAGTAGTGTAGTGAAAAACCTGCCTACTTAGAATACTCTAGATACTTGCCTTTAAACTTCAAACACAAGGAGGAAAATAATCCTGCTACAGGCAGCGAGATCTACAGTGTCCATGCATTGAGAGCACAGAATTGCCACTTCCCAGGGAAAAGTTTTTTTCTCAGTATGTGGGTGTTCCCACATGTATAAACTTTAGCAATTTGACCATGTATCAATTCCTTTCCATGGGACTGTGAAACTTTCCTAACAAAGAGCCCAAACTGCCTAGCTAACAGCAGACACATGGTATTTCACATCTCCAGAGGCCAGAAGTCTGAAATTAAGCTGTTGACAGGGCTTGTGTTCTCTTAGGGCCAAGAAAAAGGGGGTCTGTAACAAGGCTTTCTTGGCATTGTAGTATTGTTTGGCTATAGAAAGTGTACCTCCATTCTCCATATGGCATTCATCCTTTTTCTCTGTGTGTTATAATATCCCCTTCTCATGAGATTCTTAATCATGGTGGATAGAGGTCCAACCCATTTCAATGGTGGCTCTAGGCAATTCCACCAATTATGTCTGAGGCAGATGTCATTCTAAGTACATTCTGTGGCATTAGAGGTCAGAATTTCTGGATTTGTGGATTACACGAATCCACTCTTTGTTGTTGTGGTTATTCTCTTTATTTATATTTCAAATGTTATCCCCTTTCCCAGTTTCTGATCCACCAACATCTATCCCATCCCACTTCCTCTGCATCTGTGAGGATGCTATCCCACCCACCCACTCCCACCTCACAGCCCTAGCATTCCCTTACACTGGGGCATTGACACTTCACAGAATCTCTTAACAGAAGCCAAGGCTCTTTATGGAACATAGAAATTTCATAAACAGCAGAAATTAGTCTATGAACAAAAGAGACACTGAACGAGTGCAAATTGTGCCATCACCTTTGGGATAAATGTTGACTGTGAGGAAAGAATCGAAAAGGTCCCAGGGCTCCAAGTCAGAATTTTTAACTGTCTTCAGAACTTACATAATTTCTTTAAGTAATCACACCTGCAGGTGCCAATTTTAGGAAACTAACATTGCTTATTATACCCCAAGAACTGCTGTAAACACCATGGTTTTATCCCCCTTGCCTTTAACTCTTTAACGAGCTGTAAATTGGGGGCAAAGTAAGATCAATGTTATAGGTGATTTAATGGGGTTACCATCAATGCATATAGATTCTCTGGGTCATAATAATTGAACAATCCAAATCATGACTTTAATGTGGGTTATCATAAATTCATCTCTGGGCCATTTTTTAAAAATCTTATCTGTTTCTTCTGCTCCCTTCTGTATTTTTCGAATTTTCTTTTCCCTTTTCTGCAATTATCTTCTCTACCACATTTTCTTTACATGAGGAGTAAATTAAAAATATATTTATTTATGGATTTTTAAAATGTGTGAGTGCTCTGTCTTCATATACACCTGCATACCAGAGGAGAAGAACAAATCCCTTTATAGATGCTCTTGTACCAGCCTGTGGTTCCTGAGAATTGAAGTCTGGATGTCTGGAAACGCAACCAGTGCTTTTAAATGCTGAGCCACCTTACCAGCCCTAAGGAATAAATTTGAAGTTCATTATATTTCTCCTTTTAAAAATTTCTCTGCGCATAGACAAACCATCAATTCTTCTTGATATGAAAATGATTTAACTATTAATAAAGATAAAATAAATTTTATTGGTGCATTTTCTGGCATGAAATTAGAGCATTTCTTAATTTTGTAACTATGCCCATTTCTCTCCCACTCCACCCCTGAAATGGTCAATTGCTACAATTACTTCTTAGAGGTACTTCTTAGAGAAGAGAATTTGTATTTTCTATAATAATAGCTAAATCTTGAGTCTTTCCTGTCACATGATCTTCAGAGAAAACCTATCAGGAAATTCTTAATCTTGCTTGTCTGCACAGCTTATAGGCAGCTGTCGTTATAAATAAAGGCAAGTGTCAGTCTCATCAAATTTGAGATTTAACACATGCTGTGGCCACTGAATGAGGGATTTCCTCTCACACACCGACTACGTAAATCTCCCATTCTCCAGCGGTTTTCATTGGCATTATACAACCATAAAAGCACATTTAGTGACATCGGCTTAACAACATAAAAGAATCATAATGAACCTTGAAAATAAGGCTGAAAATTCCACCAACCCAGGATCATTTTTCATGAAATTTGCCATTTTCACTCTCCGGGATAGAATTCTTATTACTCAAAAATCTGACATCTAGATCAAAATGAAAATTGGAACAGAAGAAAAACTTAAAGTTAACTCTTTGAAGACATGAATGGGCTCCAGATTTAGTTAATAAGGAAGTCTTCTGTAAAGATATTATACGTGCACTAATTGTGTTTTGTCTGGTTGTGTTAGGCCCAATTCTAAGGATGTTTATGCCATATTCTGTTAGCCATCTTATGTTTTATTTCCTGTTAATGTTACTGGCTCTTGGCTTTCTAATTCTGAAACTGAGGCTCTTCACCAAGCCACTTTAACACTTAAAAGATCGAAAAGATTTGTGGCAGCCTTAATATTGGGAATTCGTGCATTAATTGGAGGGATCTCTAGTTCTGCATTATCTACCACATCTTTTGTCAGGGAAGTTCATACTGCTCATCTTGTAGATCAGTTATCTATTGGGGATGCTAACAAGTAACAAGTGCTTGCTGACAAGTGCCTGATACAGCTGTCTCCTGAAAGACTCTGCCAATGCCTGACAAATACAGAAGTGGATGCTCACAGCCATCCAATGGACTGAGCACAGTGTCCCCAATGAAGGAGCTAGAGAAAGGACACAAGGAGATGAAGGGGTTTGCTGCCCCATAGGAGAAACAACAGTATGAACTAATCAGTACCCCCAGAGCTCCCGGGGACTAAACCACCAATCAAAGGCTTCAGCCCCATATGTATCAGAGGATGGCCTTGTAGGACATCAACAAGAGGAGAGGCCTTTGGTCTTGTGAAGGCCCTATGCTCAGGGTAGGGGAATGCCAGAACAGGGAAGCAGGAATGGGTAGGTTAGTGAGCAGTGGTCAGCAGGGGTTGGGGTGGAGGATGGGATAGGAGGTTTTCTCAGGGGAAGTGAGGAAAGGGGATAAAATTTGAAATGTAAACAAAGAAAATATTTAATAAATATGTTTCAGTTGCATTGCTGCTACAAGAGACCATTGACAGTGTCTTCAAAACAGACCACATGCTTCCGAGGAAGCAGCTCTCTTTATGGGAAACCAAATTTGATATTTTAAGACTGGGCTTTCAGTTCGATGTTGCTCATTGTTCTGCTTGCTCTGTGCTACTGCTTTAGAGTATAGTATTTCTGAGTATGAATGGAATAAAATTTAACCTAATCTTGAAGGATTATGGAATAATACTCACTTGTCTATTGATATTGACAATTTGCTTCGAAGAATAGTTGAGATTGGTGAGTCAAACACCGGATCTATTTCCGTGGAAAAAGGGTCTGGGACCTTAGCTTCTGTAGTGCTTAAACATGTCTCCTCATCATCCTGGACTACGCTGTTGATTAATGGAGGGATTGATCTGGGCTTATTTCTCCTTGTATTGTTTCTTTTTCTAGTCTTCATCAAGCCGATCCAACCTGGTTTGGTACGGCTGTGTAACGGGAGGTTTGAGACAGTTCCTGCCCCTGGAGCATTGCCAGGCCTTTGAAACGCATGAGCCCCACAAGTGCTGATGGTTGCTCTTGCTCTGAAGCCGATCTGCTGTCTTTACTATTCTATTTTCAATCTTTCTTCCTGGGAATATACTTCCCCTATTACTCAGAGCTAATCACACCATAATAATTGAAACAGATGTGGTTTTCAGGAATGAGGTATGGAGATGGTCATGACGCTGCAGAGGATGCAGAACAGGACCTTTGCTTGGCCTTTGGGGCTATGGGAAGGCATCTAAACAATATAGCCACAAGGTCATAAAAGCCTAGACATTCTCTGTAGAAATAGTTCATTGCCAGTCTGAGCCTTGAATGCAAAATCATGAGGAGACACATGAACCCTCTGGTCCAATGACTGCTACACTAATTAGTCAGGGTGAACTTGGGGACATCAAGGATAGAGAATTAAAGTGGTCTCAGGCAGAAAAGGTACAGATAGAAAAAAAAAGGAAATTCTCTATTATTTAAGAATAAATACTATTACAAGAAGAGTACAACAGGGAATGCAATTGCAAGTATGAGGAAATGAAGATTAGACAATTAAAAGATGATGTAGAAGCATATAAAATGTCAGTACTCTGTTTTTCTAGCTGTTTGAAGAATTAGAGATAATAATGTCTGGAAAGATAGAGAGAACAAACCGTTTTACTTCCATAAATTCAAAGTTTTTTAAGGAATAATTTTAATTTTAGTAGTCTGTTATCTTTCTGTTTTTATATGAAAATAGTTAAAAAGACTGTTGTCTGCGGTAACAGGAAACTGAAAGAGCTTTCTTTGCCCAGCTACCCTTGAAGAACAGGCTGTGCAAACATGTAAGGAAGGCTGCTTTTGCTTTTGGTCCAGTTCTGCTCTGAGGAAAGGGAGGCTGGCATGATTGATCTGGGACTCAGAGTTTATGTAAATTCATGACTTTTTGATAGTTATGAAAAATGTTCAAAGCCTTGATGATGTAGATTTAGCAAAGAAAAGACAGGGTTCAGGCTCTCTCTTGTTATTAAGCTGAAGAATTAAGGTGAAGAAGGATTAAGCCGAGGAATAAAAAATACTGAGAATCATCATGGAACAGACAGACTACCTGAACTAGCAGTTTGCATCTACTACTGACTCCGAGTCATTATTCTGTTCCCATTCCCGCCTTTCTCAGGACCCTCCTCACACTGAGGCTGGACCTTGGCAGGGATTTTTAAAAATGAACTGCTCCTTCAATGCCTTCACATTTAATATTAAAGCATTTAATATTAAAGTACTGTAGGGGTGCAACGGTGGCAAAACTCAGCATTTTTCCTGTGAACATTGCATTTCTCTTCCAACAGTTCCTTAGATGTCTTCTCTATTCGATCTCCAACACCTTGAAACTCAATTTCATATCTCAAAGAAATTAACCTTTTATATTAATGTGTGATCTGTAATCTAGGACATAAGCCTCATGCTAATTAGTGTTATCACAATCCAGGGATATTCAAAGCTGCAAAGGAGAAAAATTTATTCCTGAGTTTAGTCTACTGAACACTGATATTTTTAATTAAAACTTCATAGAATGACAAATACTTTAATTATGGAATGTGAGAAGGATGGACTGTCCTAGTTAGGGTTACTATTGCTGTGAGGAAACAACGTGACCAGAAGCATCTTGGGTTGAATGGGTTTATTTGGTGTGTGCTTCCAAATCACTGCTCACCATGGAAGGACATCAGGACATCAATTCACACAGGGCAGGAACCTGTATGCAGGCCCTGATCGAGAGGCCATATAGGAGTGCTGCCTACTGCCTCACTCCTCATGTCTTGCTCAGCCTGCTTTCCCATAGAACCTAGGATTACTAGCCCAGAGATGGCACCATGCACATTGGGCTAGGCCCTCACACATTATCACTAACAATGAAAATGCCCAACAGCTGGATCATGCTGGAATATTTTCTTTATTGATATTACCTACTTTCAGATATTATTGATATTACCTACTTTCAGATAACTTGTGTCAGATGACATAAAATGATCCAGCAAAGCCATCCCTAACTTTGAGGTTTTCTTCAAACTTCTCTTATAAGGTATGATAAAGCAGCTGGCTTACAATCTTTTGAATTCCTAGCTAGCACTGATTATCAACAAGGCTCTGCTCCTCCTGTCATTTAGAAGCCAATATGCATAGAGGGTATTCATGAACAGTTAGGATAAGAAGACTTATAGAGAATCTGCAAATAACAGCTGGGACTTTCAAAAAAAAATATAGTAAGGTTATTTTTCTTCTTCTTCTTTTTCTTCTTCTTCTTATTTTGTTTATTTACAATCTAGCTGATGTCTCCTTCTCGGTCACCACCACTCCCACATTTCCTCATCCCATTCCTCCTCCTGCCATCTCAGAGGATACTCTGCCACCACCAGGCCACCCTGTTTTGAATTCCCTGTTTAACTCTGTTTTGGATAGAGGGCTAATATTCAAAATATATAAAGAATTCAAGAAGCTAACCTCCAAAATCCAAAATAACCCAATTAATGTTATTCATAAAGATTTACAGAATTAAACAGGACCATAATTTTTGGCAGGTAACTAGAGAAATGCCTCAATCTATAGTGTATGCCTTGCACAAATAAGGATCTGAGTGTGATCTACTGGCACATGTATCAAGGCCCAGTGTACTGTGAATATCTGAGATAGGTAGATGCCAGATTTACTGGCTACCCAGACAAGTATATTGATGACAGTAAAGTGAGTGAGGGACCTTATCCAACAATCAAAGTGAATGACATTTGAAGAACCACACATGAGGGTTGTTCTTTGATTTCTACATGCAAATACCTGAAAACACACTCATACATGCATACACACACACTCTCTCATATACAATCATATATAAACATCTACACACATATACACAAAGGAATGTAGTTGTTGAATGGAAACACTATCTAAGTTTGAGTAATATCCATTATGGTTTATAATATAGTATTCTCTGTGGACAAAAAGATATCTTCATTGTGATATAAACGTACAACTCAAAACAAGTGCTTTCATGTTCAGTTGCTAAAGACTCAAAGGCATCATGGACTCAGAGATGGACTTGGACAGTGGAATGTCAACCATCTTCCCTCTAAACTATAATCTGTCTGGTAGGATTTGTCTCCAAGTATTTAGTTACTTCTGTTCAAAATAATATTTATTTACAATATTTAAAATGTTACAAGATTTTAATATTCTCTATCAAAGCCATTTCTAAACTCCTGAATATGTTTGCTTTATCCATCACCTCTTGTAAAGAGAAGTTTCTAGGTTTGCTCGTTTCACACAAGAAGGAGAGACTAAGGACAAACCTTGGAAGACAGTATAACAGTATCCTTGCACTGAGAAAAGTTTCAGTAGAGCTGAAGACATATTCATAAAGTTATTCTAAGTGAAAACAACAATCTTAAATAGTCGCAAAATGTGGGTTCACATCTTTAATTCCAAGTCAGGTTATAACTCCGTTCCTTTTATTTATACTTTTTAAGGGCCTCTCTGTTTTGCCCTCCCTGTGACTTTAGTTTGGATATATTTTATACTGTCCTGTGAGAAACTTTATAAATTGTGTATTATTTTTCATTTGTTAAAAAAAGACTTTATAATTCCCAGATTCCTCCCTCCATGTGGCCCTTATTAATCTTCCCTAGAGCTTTTTTACCCTCTGCCCTCCAATGTGAGGCTTAACTGGGATGGTTCTTGAAATCATAATTGAAAATTAATGATGAGAAGCAGCCCAAAACCATACCATTCCCATTCCTCTCCTCGGTCCAAGAAGTGTACAATGCAGATTTTATTTCAGGGACCAGAGAGGTGATTAATCGTCATAAGGCCCTGACACTGGCTGCAGATAAGTGGTAGAGTCTGGCCGCCACACAAATATGTGGACACCACTCCCATTAATCTCTAAATACCACATGGATAGGGAATAAAGCCCTTGCAAAGCCTCTATAAAGGGAGGTATTATTACGAGGCCAATTGTGTGTGTGTGTGTAAAGGGCTAATTTGTAGCCTCCTGGAACTTCTACATAAACAAAGGATTTTCTACATCAACTTATAGGGAGAAATATCTCCACATGTGAAGATGTAAATGGAGTGTGAGGGCAAAAGTAAGAAAACAAAAGCCTGAGGATCTGACAGCTAAACCTATGGAACCATTGCCCATGGCCTGTGAGAACCATGGTGTGGGCTAGGATCCAGGATTCAGTCACCACTACAGCTGTCAGAAATAGCCCTCCATGTAAGGGAAAGGAAGAAGAAAGAGTTTCCTTTTGTTGATCATTTTTTTTTCCTTTTGTGATGTAGAATAGTTGAAAGCTGAAAAAAAAGAGATACAAATGAAATTATACGTATGACTTTAAAATAATATTTTACCTATTATTTTAAGAATTATATTTTTATACAAAGTATTTTAATGATGTCTTTCTAACAGTACCACCCTCTAATTACATACAGTGCCTCCATACCTGGTCTTCTCAAGTTTACCCCCCCCCTTTGTTTTAATCATTAATATCACCAGGGGTCTTATTATATTTTGCCATGTGATCTCATCAATACTAAATACTATCATGGCTCTTTACCTGGAAAACTTGAGATTCATTACTCTCCATGTTCTGAGACGAGACTTTTAGAACCAAGCCTACTGTTCTTATTCATTGCTGTTCCATATATCTCAGTGACTGTATTAATAGATCTGGCAATTATACTTTTAGTGTGTTCTACTTGAGTAGATCCTTGAGTTATTCATCCTAGCATGTTTTTTGTTGAATCTTAGACATTGAAACTCTCGATTGCTCAGTGATTCCTCATTGAATCAAAACTGTATTTATATGAATAAGTTGCCTGGAGCTCAATTTTATTTTTTCTTCCAAATTAATGGTTTGTCTGCATCAATCATATCTCTCTCCAGCAGTTAAATAGACAGCATTTGAATAGTCTGTGTAACTAAATCATCTCTATTTTCTTGGTAAGAGAAGAGGCCTTGTCTTAGAATTTCTTTTCTGTTTTATTCTGTATTTTATAACACTTCCTCGGTAGAAACAAATAGTCTTTTGGAGAGAACAAAAGCTATTTTTATTTTATATGTGTAAGTCAGAGCAGATATTTGAATGTTAAATCTCATGAGAGGTAAGCTTGAAAAGTAGTTTTTAGTGATAGCATTGTGACTTTTGGGTAAGATGGTAGACTAGATCATCACTCTCTATAACTTTTTGATGAAGAAATTAATAATATTTTTATTAGGTATTTATTTCATTTACATTTCCAATGCTATCCCAAAAGTTCCCCACACTCTACCCCACCCACTCACTCCCACTTCTTGGCCCTGGTGTTCCCCTGTACTGAGGCATATAAAGTTTGCATGACCAATGGGCCTCTCTTTCCACTAATGGCCAACTAGGCCATCTTCTGATTCATATTCAGCTAGAGACACGAGCTCTGTGTGTGTGTGTGTGGGGGGGGGGGTACTGGTTAGCTCATATCGTTGTTCCACCTATAGGGTTGCAGATCCCTCCCAGCTCCTTGGATACTTTCTCTAGCTCCTCCATTGGGGGCCCTGTGATCCATCCAATAGTTGACTGTGAGCATCCACTTCTGTGTTTGCTAGGCCCCAGCATAGCCTCACTAGAGACAGCTCTATCAGGGTCCTTTCAGCAAAATCTTGCTAGTGTATGCAATGGTGTCAGTGTTTGGAAGCTGATTATGGAATGGATCCCCGGATATGGCAGTATCTAGATGGTCCATCCTTTCGTCTCAGCTCCAAACTTTGTCTCTGTAACTCCTTCCAAATAGCATTGTTTCAGAAGAGAAAGCAAACAAGAGGTGACAGAGGAGGACTTGGGGAATGGGGGAGTAAGAGACAGAAGGGGACAGGTAAAGGAAGGACAGATTTGATGAGTGAACTTGTGTGAAAAATTAGAATAAAATTTGCCATGTGATATTTCTACAGCTGTAGCCAGAACAACATATTGAAGTCATCTAAGATTTTCTTAAAAATTTGAACTACTATATCTTTAGAGATATGAAATCTCTTTGCTTATTTCCATTAAGGTAATTAAAGGATAGCAAAATTTACAGAGGAAAAGAAGGACAATTCTATGGAAAAATAAAACCAAAATACAGCTTTCAGTCCCACAGTTCCATGGTACGGAAGAGGAAAGGAAACCAACTCCAGTTGCTAAGCCAGTAAGATACAGGTAGTCCTGCATCGAGATACAAACTCTCAGCTCTTACTAGCTGGAAATCCAGTTGTAAGTTTAGGTAACAACCTGAGTCTCATGTCAGAGATGGAGAAAATACTATCGTACCACATAATGTCTTGACAGAGAATCCACTATCTAAGAGAAGGGAAGAATGGATAAACAAGAGTTAGGAGCTCTGGCAGCTCTTTCAGTGGGCCATAGATTGATTCTAAGAACCCATACTATAGCTTCAAGGATTTTATACTCTCTTCTAGCCTCCACACATATGCTTATGTGTACAAACTCATATTAACACAAAACACACTCATAATTTAAAATGAAAATAAATATTAAAATAAATTTGAGTAGTCTCAATCCCCAGTAGCATGGAATGGTGGAGAAAGATAGAAAACACCAGATATCTATTCCTGGAAGTTTATGAACAAACATATGCACACCACACATGTACACACACACACACACACACACACACACACACACACACACACACATGCATGCATGCATACAAATATAGACATATGCACACTTAAACACACATAATTCATCTTCATTCTTATGAGCACTTTGTGAAAAATTAGCATAAATTTTGTCATGTGATATTTCTACAGCTGTAGCCAGAAATACATATTGAAACCATCTAAGATTTTCTTAAAATTTTGAACTACTCTGACTTTAGATAGATGAAATCTCTTTGCTTATCTGAGAAACAGCTCTTTCCTTATCAGGTAAATACTTTTGTTCTCAACTAATGAATTCAATATGCTTGTATTTCATTTAACAGTACATTTGTTTATTTGTGAGATAATTAATGTGTAGCTTGCATTTGGGTTTTTCTTAATTTAGAAAACTCTAAACTCATGTTGATGCAATACAATTTAATATGTTTTCATCTTTCTATTTCCTAGGAATATTTTTGTTGAATTGTTTTTTTTCCAGTTTTTCTTTATTTTTAGATTTTTAATTATATAATTCCTGCCTCTGTTTCCTCCTCCAAACACTCTCACAAAACTCTCCTTTCTTTATTTAATATCCATGGCCTCTTTTTATTATTAATTGCTACATACAAATATGCATGTATATGCAAATATAAGTGTAAATATGTGTATATGAATATGCAGATACCTATATTAGCATAATTTTGCCTCATGATGTTTCTAAAGCTATGCCCAGAAATACATATTAATCTTCTTTATCCGTCTCTTAAGGTTTTGAATCACTCTGAGTTTATATACATGTGTATCTACATACATATTTCTAAGTATGCCTGCTCAGCCTACCTAAGGTTATTTGTACATTTATTTTCAGGGCTGATCATCAGGTATGGGGTAACAAACAAGTGTGCTCTTCCTTGGAGAAGACTATTTCTTCTCCATTCAGGATTCCTTAGTTGCCTGTAGTTCTTTGTGTAGAATTCAGGCCTCATGGGCTTCCTTCAGGAACTTTGGCATGTCCATTGTCCTCATATAGCTCATGTTTACTTAGTCATGTTGGTGAGACTTTATGCAAATGACACTAGTAGGAGACACATTTATCAACAAAATTGCTCATCCTGTGCTCTTATACTCTTTCTTGGCCCCTTTCTGCAATGCTCTTTGAACCTTAGGTATAAGAGTATTTTGCAAACATATTCACTGGACTTGAGTTCTAGTGGTCTGTATTTTGTTTGAGTTTTGTTTGTATTGTATGGTCTCTGTCTGCTGCAAAGAGAAGTTCCCTTGAGAAGGGCTGAGGAACATACTATCTATAGGTAAAATGGACAAATATTTAGCATGCATTTAGAGATTATATTGGTTTAGTATAAAATACTGGTTTAGGGGTTGGGAGGTTATAGGTTCTCCTTCAAGATCCATGACTTCTCTAGCCATAGGCAGGATTGAGCATGACTTCCCTGTTGCTGAGTGAGTCTTAAATCAAATTGGAGAGTTATTGGCTATCAGTACTACTGTAAACTTGGATACACGGAATCATCAGTGAAATTATTTGGCATGGATATTTTTCAATAACTTTTAAATGATAAAATAAATATTAAATATCATAGGTCTTTTGAAATTATTTCATCTTGAATATATAGATGGATTAGTTTTTAAGAGTTTGTCTATTTGTCTAAGGAATATGTCTATGTACATAGACTTGTATTTGGTTTATCAGTGCAGGAGGTTTACTATAATAAAATCGTCCTTTGCCTTGCTTGGTTTTTAGTCATAATATTATGTAACCCAACCTGTCCTTGACCTTCCTATGTAACCTAAGCTACACTTGAAATCTACAATCTCCTGTGCTCTAATGACAGGGCTAATGCTTCCACATACTGTTTCATTATTCTTACTCTTGATTTAGAAAGTTGATTCCCCCCCCCACACACAAATTTTGGTTTAGAAATTTTAGACTTGATATTATGTCTTCACTGTTTTCAGGCACTTATTTTCTGGCCTTAATATCAGGATATCTGGATGTAATAACCACGAGTTATTACTTACTATTTACTCTGTTCCACCTGGGATGCTCTTATCTCCAATTGCACAGGCGTTAGGGCCACAGTCTCTCCACCCTTAAACTATGGGAGCTCTTCTTTCTCCTCTCCTGTACCTTATTTTGCTCCTCCTTCTATGAACCTATGCCAGTGAAACCTAAACCACCAACTATATTTTTTCTGCCCAGCTATATATCAATCAGAATTACCTTTGGGGGAGAGTCACAGGGGCTATATGTAGACTGCAGGTCTTGGGTACCTGTACTTAGCATTACAATAGACAGTAAAAGACAAAACCTGAACATGTAGCATACCCTTTTCTTTGAAGAGTTTTGAATAATATTCATTTACTTTTCGTTTTTAGCAACTTCACCCGGTCTTTCAGTTTCTTATTTACTTAGCCTATCACCACTCTTGCCTGAAACTTAATTTAATATACATTTAGAGAATCACACTATATAACTATTTGAGAGTTCTTTGTACATAGAAGCTTAATATTCAACTGTATACACATGCTATATATGAATTCAATTTATTAATCTGCCAGGAGCCATGTCCTTGGCTGGTCCACTCTGGAAGGCAGCTGATAGGGTAGAGAAGTGTCTGGGGCAAGAATTGGTCAAGTGAAAATAAAGGTTACTTATAAAATAATATTTGCCAGTCTTGTCTCTAAGTTACTCTGACTGCAGACCTCTGACTATAATAGTCAATTGTAAAACAGTGGGCAATGAAGTAAAGGATTGGTGGTTAGGGCTGCTTTCTCTGTTCCAAGGACACTTTGAGCAATTAACTTCTATTGAACTAGGCAAAAAAGAGTCAGGTTCACGGAATGAAGCACTTTTACACATAAAAATGTACATATAAACACACATATTCATATACATATTAATCTTTTTGTCTCATCAACTTACATACTTAAGCACACACATATTTACAAATATATATATATATATATATAGGTGGGTGTGTCAAAAGCCCAAGTAGCAGCACAGAAAATAACTTACTCATTGTGGATGGAAAATAAGCTTCAATCTTTATAGCATAGACAATGAAAAACTCTTATACAGTTCTCCGGCTTAATGAAAGACATTAAGAAGCATCCTGTTATATCTCATCTCATGGTAAGAAGAAGACTGCCTACTGTTTTCTGCTCTCTCTGCAACTTCTTCTCTGCTTTCTCTGTTCCATCCTTCCTTGCCTCCCTTTCCTTTGTCGCTTCTCTTTCTCTTCAGCTCTATTATATTCTGCTACTTTCTGCTGTATCTTCTGCTTTTATTTTGCTTCTACTCTGCATCATTTCTCTTCTCTTTCTACCTAATCAATGCCATCATTCCTAGTTTTTGCACATATTTAGGAGAATAGATCACATGACATTCAAAGCATCCCTCCTCCAAGAAGTACACAAAAAGTTCAAACTGATAAATTCAAATTGATAAGAAGTTACAACAGATATGTTTACATGTGTCTCCATTAAGACTAGTTATCTAACTAAACATTCATTATCTGCCACTAGCTACACAGATTGAAAGTTTCAAATTACAATTTTCAATTAGCACATTCCTGTCAAGATGCCATATAATCTGCATTATATCTGATTGGTATTGAAGTTTTGTATAGATAAACCCATTCAATATTTTATTTTCTGGCCTCCCACATAAATTAAATTGTTTGCTCCATTTTATGAAATTTAGCTATCAGATAATAATTTTATTAGGTGCCCAGAAAGGCATGTTTAATTATAAATCCATCGCAGGCCTACTTTCTATATTAGTGCAATTAGCCCATGAAACATGAAGATTTGCAGAGCCCCAATTGCAGCCCTTTCTATAAAGAGTTTAACAATGACTAATATAATATAGGAAATTTTATAGAATCATTATTAGATACTAAGAAATCATCTATTTGTCTACATATAATTGGTACAAAAGAATACATCTTCATTGATCTACTGAAAATCAGCCCAGTAGGTTGGAATAATGCTCAGAAATTGCTGTTATTAATTTAATAATAATAGGGAACACATATCCATAGCAAGAATGAATCCTGAGATTAAGCGTTTTTGGCCTTGCCTCTAAGACTTTGTCCATCATGGACCATGTAAATGGCTGACCTTCTTAGGAAAGTCATCTGCTAAGGTTAGCCTCTCACAGAAGGCTTCTGACATATGTGGACACCTGTATAGATAAATTTGAGTGCTATACAATTAAATATGGTGCTCTAGTAAATAATATATTCATATTTATATAAATATAGTTCTTTATATAATATATATTATAGTCTCATATATATGTGTCCATTGTATATATGTGTCCATAGTATATATGTGTCTCATATGTATGTGTATGTATATATGTAAATCTATATGTATGTATGCATATATGAATATATATACAATGCTTGTGTGTGTTGGAATTTTGTCAGTTTGCTCTTGTGTAGATTTTGAATGTCCACCAAATGTCACAGAGTTTCTGTCTGTTGAAGCTACACATAAATTTACTTTCATGTAGAAATTCCTTTTTAAAAAATTACTAGATATTTTCTTCATTTATATTTCAAATGCTATCTCAAAACACCCCTTATACCCTTCCCCAACCCTCTTCCCTTACCGACTCACTCCCACTTATTGGCCCTGGCGTTTCCCTGTACTGGTGCATATAAAGTTTGTTAGACAAAGGGGCCTCTCTTCCCAATGATGGTTGACTAGGCCATCTTCTGCTACATATGCAGCTAGAGACACAAGCTCTGGAGGGTACTGATTAGTTCATATTGTTGTTCCACATAAAGGGTTGCAGACCCCTTCAGCTCTTGGGTACTTTCTCTTTCTCTTACATTGGGGGCCCTGTGTTCCATTCTATTGATGACTGTGAGCATCCACTTCTGTATTTGCCAGGCACTGGCAAAGCCTCTCAGGAGACAGCTATATCAGGGTCCTTTCAGCAAAATCTTGCTGGCATATGCAATAGTGTCTGCATTTGGTGACTGATTATGGGATGGACCCCCAGGTGGGGCAGTCTCTGGATGGTCCATTCTTTCATCTTAGCTCCAAACTTTGTCTCTGCAACTCCTTCTATGGATATTTTATTCCCCATTGTAGGGAGGAATGAAGTATCCACGCGTTGGTCTTTCTTCTTGATTTTCTTGTGTTTTGGAAGTTGCATCTTGGATATTCTAGGTTTCTGGGCTAATATCCACTTATCAGTGAATGTACCATATAGAAATTCCTATTACCAGTATATGTGGTGATCATTCAAATACTTTACCAAATTTTTTGTTGCTGTAGTGCTTTTTTGAAATATTGTTGTAATTTGCTCTATGTTGCTGCATATTGTGCTAACCAGTAGGATTACAGGCTGTGAGTTTTGCACTGAGATTCTATTTTAAAAGCTGCATTTATATATTCAGTGCAAACATAATGTCTCTGGCATAACTCTGGAGGCATAAGTCAGAGCATCAATTTAATCCTAATAGAAGAAATGAAACAACCATATAAATTCATTAATTAAATCGGGTTCTTATGAGCGACACAGGTATAGTGAAATCATAATAGAAAAAGTAAAATAAGCTCATGAGATGATTGAACATTCCAAATGGAAGAAAGTATGTAACTCTCTCAATTGATTCCCATAAGACTATGATGGCCAGAGATGACCACCTCACATGTATTTCAATGGACTCAAAGCAGAGAACTTCAATTGTTCCAAAGATTTCAGCTCAGCTCATTGATGTGGTAACACATTGATAACACAAACTACTTGAATTGCTATCTGATGGTCTATCCTTCTGATCATCCATCATTCCTTGATTCTGTACTTAATGCCCCAGCCTCCAGGGTCTATAATATGGGCCTGTCTGGACAGCTATAATTATCACTGAGGCTAGCTCAACTCTAATCCCAAGTGCCGGCCTTGATTCTGAGACCATTGCATCTGACCGAACTATACCTGATAGCATTTTAGGTATCACTCTTTTACTTCTGCCCTTCAGTAAGAACTAAGTGGAATTTTGCAAATACTGCTTTAGACTCTTTTTCCCTTTGGAGACATTTTTTTAGCCTTAATATTTGTTCTGTGGTATGTAATGTGTGATGAAAGAGTTAATATTAATAGTTAGGAATGTAACCAGTTATCAGGGGAAATCAGGAGTTCTTGGCAAGTTGAAGGTCACAAAGTCTATGCAGTCTTTAGTTCATTGTTATTCTTTACATTCTGACACTGTGGAGAGAGACAAATGTGTCTATGTTTCTGACATGGAATGTTCACAGCCACCTCCTAGACAAAATATTTTATCTCCCAGTCACAACTACTATAGACCAAATAACTATAAATGGACACTTGTCCATAAGTTCCCCATCTGAATATTAAAATAAGAGCTGATAGCTCAAAATCTGAGCTGCATTTTATGATCTAAGATTTTTTTCCTGTTCACCACTTTCATTTTCCATATACATTCTGAACCATCATCAATCACAAATACAGTTTTCCTTTCAGCTAAGATTTTATACAGAATAACTTTGGTAGACTTGGGATGTGTTCAAAATTGGTTTCTCCAATCAGTGGTCATATAGTATTTTTTTGCTTTTTAATGACTTACTCAATTTTTCCTAGTGATTGTAGTGTTCAGTTTAGGAATCAAATACTTATTTTTTTCATCTATTTATAGAGCCTTATGTACAGGAATTTTGGTAAATGACCTAATATTTTGTCTATATCCTGTTAACCTTCTTGATATCCTGTTAACCATCTTGAATATACAAATTTATCAAGGACAAATAATGACTATGTCCTGTACTGTACATTTCTATTTGTAACTTTTCATTTTATTTTTCTCTATTGCATTGAATAAAGTCACAAATATCATTATTGGTGTATGTAGTAGAAGTTACAGGAACTATTCTGCCATTAAGAATTCATCAAATAGAAAACTGATATGATACAGTTGATGCTGCGTTTCATCATTACTTTTTACCTTTCCCTTGGGGAAAAAAAAGACCTTCTGTTTGTATATTCTTAGTGAAATGGGACACAAGTATATATGGTTTTCACCAAATGTTATTTTCACAATTTTACATTTTTCTAATGTTCATTTTTTTTTCTTCATTTGATTTCCAGATTAAAAATAGAGATAATCTTTGTTGGGTAATTCTTTTTTGGAAAAATTTTTATATAGAATTTTCTTCCATGGAAAAAATATTTTAGTTCTTTTGTGGAAGTCGTTCTTTTTTTGTCTCATTTAAATTACATTTCATATGAGGATGATTGTAATCTACTCCTGTCATTACAATTTTACAATATGCTGCCTTTGTTCACCTTTTATAGATTTGTTTTTTACAATTGAAACTGTGGTGGAACATGCTCTAGTCCCTTCAATAAGAGGATAGATAGGGAAAACTCTGTGAGTTATAGGACATGTCAATCTGACCCACATCATCCAATCAGAATACACACACACTCAAGGCACAAGCTCAGGTCGTTCACCGATAGGCTCACAGGTCCCGATTATGACTCCAGCCTGGCAGGCAGCCCACACATGCAGCCTCACTGCGCATGCTCAGGCAAGGCAGTAAACAAGTGGGTTACACCATGTAAGCATGAACAGAGAGAATTGACTTTATTTTCATTAACTATGATTATATTCATATAAACAGATATATATTCTTAAATATATCCTGCTCTGCACAATGTTACTCATTTGTTATGTTTGCAGAGTACATCACTTGGTATTAGATAACTAGCAGGTGTCCTGTTCTTTAGAAAGGATTATTTCTCCTGCACTCAGTATTTCTTTTTTCTTTTCTTTTTCTTTCTTTTTTTTTTGAGTTTTTTTTTAAAATTTAAACTATTTATTTATTTATTTATTTATGCATTTACACTCCAGATTTTATTCCCTTCTCAGTCTACCCTCCAACTGTTCCATACCTCCTCCCCATGACCAAGTGAGGATGTCCCTACCACCCTCCACCCACCCCAGCAAACCTCTAAACTCCATGATGACACCAGTCTCTTGAGTGTTAGGTGTATCATCTCTGACTACACCCAGACACCGCAGACCTCTGCTTATATGAGTTGGAGGCCTCATATCAGCTAATATATGCTGCCTGGTTGGTGGTCCAGCATTTGAGAGATCTCAGTACTACAGGTTAATTGAGACTGCTGGTCCTCCTACAGGGTCCCCTCCTCCTCAGCTTCTTCCAGCTTTCCCCTAATTCAACCACAGGGGTCAGCAGCTTCTGTCCATTGATTGAGTGCAAATATCTGCATCTGACTCTTTCAGCTGCTTGTTGGGTACTTCAGTGGGCAGTCATGATAGGTCCCTTGTTGTGAGTGTTCCCTACATAGCCTCAGTAACAGTGTCAGACCTTGGGACTTCCCCTTTAGCTGGATCCCTCTTTGAGCCTGTCTCTGGACCTTCTTTTACTCAGGCTTCTCTCCATTTCCACCCCTGCAGTTCTTTCAGACAGGAACAATTTTGACTGTGGGATGGGAACCCCTCTTTGTTGCTAGAAGATCTTTGTTTAATATTGAGCCCCCATGAAATTTTCCCTGTCTGCTTTGGCATGTCCATTGTTGCTGTCCTTTTGAGTTCAGGTTTGATCATGAGACACAGCCTCATACCACACTCCCTGATTGGCTTGCTTTTTTCTAATCATTCTGCCCCCTTTTCTGCAGTATTTCCTGAGGTTTGGTGTAGCTGTTTTGTTGAAGTATCCATTGATTTGGGCTCAACATCTTTGAATCTTGATTGATTGTGTTTTATGTTGTGCTCTCTGTCAGTTACAAAGTTTCCTTAATGAGAGTCAAGGACTACATTTATTTGGGGATATAAGGAAAAATACTAAAATGTTTTTAGGGATTATGTTGTTTTATTAATAAGGTGGGTTGCAGACTCTCCTACAATATTTATGACTTCACATTTTAAAATGCTTTATTGTCTTTTCTTTTTTTACTTTGTCATTTTTTTTTAGTGATTTGAATTATAGAAAAGGTTCATTTTATTTTACACTCATTTTTATTGACAGGGTTCTCAATATTATAGGACTTTTCTTCACAATTGCTTTGGATATATGCCACAAATTCTTTTGTATCCTATTATTATTACTACCATTATTTTCAAAAACATTTTGCAATCCTTTTATATTCACCCTCTGATCCTAGAGTTGTTTAATATTTTTTTATTTTGTTTTTAATATTAAAGCATGTTTTGTTCCTTTTTACATTTTTACTGTTTCCAGTTACTAATATTTCGAATTAAAGAATACTAGTCTTATATGTATTTCTTGAAACACATTGAGGTTTTCTATCAAGATGTACTTTAAGTAGTTTTTAATTGTAGTACATTAATATTTAAGGCAAATTTATGGTAATTATGCTATATTTTAATTGTCAAATCATAATTTTTTCTAAAAGAAAGAAAATGAATATTATTTAACCCAAGAATAAACGTAACATTTCCTTATGTCAAACCACTAGAAAAGAAACTAAATGCATATCATCTGTTCAGCTCAAAGGGGCAGAAGGGTACATCAGAAAAAGTTTACTTCGTTAAAATATATAGAGTATGGATCTGGGTTGTTCATTTTACATAGCCTAAACCTGAAGCTGGGGATGTAAAGACACATGGATCTTCCATGTGATAATATGCCTTTATTTCCAGGAGCCACCTCACAGCTTCATCATTAAGCTACCAGAGCACCCCTCGCTTAAAAGTCCTCATCACTCTCTATTGCTATCTTGGTTCCATCAGTATTACAGTGTTTCTCACACCTGACTCTGTTTAAGATGATTACCCTACCTTCTGTTTCCTAGAAAGACAGCTTACAGCTCAAGGTACTCCCGAGGTAGCATTGGTCATATGGAAATTTAAACCAATAGCAGAAGGGGGTCCCTCTCTTGCTGTCTTCTGTCCTGTGGACATGAAAAGGACATTTACTTCCATCTGCCTAAATACTGGATATCTGTGCTTAGCAAGAGTTGCGGGACATATCTGAACAATTTGATCCACCATCAGCCCATGTTTTATTTGTCTCTCTCTGTAGTGCTCCTCCTGAGCATTCTGCGCAAATGCATCTTCTTCACCTTTACCTGTCACACTTGACCACATTGGTCATAGTGTTGCAATAGAAGGCCATTTATCTCTGCTGTCTCTAGAAGAGCCTTTTCCTTTTGCATTTGTGGTTTTGGCAAAGGCAACATGATATTCAGCATCATGTAATTCCTCATAAATGTTATTTTTGTTTGAACTAACACTTAATATGATGAACTGTGTTACAATGCACTGTCTACCTGTGAGAAACCTTTGCATTTTTATATGAACTTGGCTCCTGTGGCCTTGTGGTATGCTTTTTAAGAGCAACTGTGTTCACTCAAATCAACCATGGCATGGTTTTGTGATAATGTAATTGTCTCTTATTATGTTCAGCATCTACAGTGGATTCCTTTTCTACAGTGGAAATTTTAATCTCTCTCTCACTTCTTTCTCTCTCTGTCTCCTAAGATTCATGGGAGGTGAATTTTTTCCATTATTTTGCCTCTAAAGGAATGATATTTATTAAATAATTTCTAAAATTTTCCATGAATTGTGTATAGACCTACATTTCCCCATTTAGAAATTTGTAAATAAGCACCACCATGTTCTCCCAGAATTTCACTTAGTTTGTATGGTCTTATTTAAGTTGCCTGAAGTGACCATTTTTTTTTTTATTTTTAAATTCTAAATTATATTCCACTCAGCATGCAACTAGGAATGTATATCCCTTTATAATTTCGTTTTTGTTGTTGTTTATTTATTTATATGAGTGTCCTGTAGTTGTCATCAGATATACCAGAAGAGGGATTGGATCACTTTATTTTTATTATGGATCGTTGTGAGCCACCATGTGGTTGCTGGGAATTGAACTCAGAACTTCTGGAAAAGCACTCAGTGCTCTTAACTTCTGTGTCATCTCTCCAGCCCATCAGTTGGTTCGTAAGTCAGCTTTACATCTATTCTACTCTGTATTATCTAACTTATGCTATCAGTTGTCAGGAAGTCTTAAATTTAATATCTATTACAAATTGACACACAGAAAAATATAGTCATACTTTGAACTCATTGTTCCCAAAGTTCAACAGGTTTGACACATACAAACTTATGAAAGCCATTGCCCCAGCAATAATTAATTTTAAAAACTTATAAATATCAGTGAGTGACATTTGGTAGATTATTTCAATGGTTCTTTGTTTATTTATTGGGTTCTGTTTTTGAGACACACATTCAATATATCATAATCGTATTTACACATATTACTCTGCCTATAAACTGTACTTTTCATTTCATGTCTTTTTCTGCATAAAGATGATATTGGTTCTTCTAACACTTAATTTGATGGATTGTTTTGTAAGGCAATGTCTACCTGTAAGAAATCTTTAGATATTCATAGAATCAATTTTTCTTCGTCATGATGAATTTTTTAATGTACTAGTGGACTTAGTTTGCTAAAGCATACATTTGACATTTTGCATCATTGTTCAATTATAGCATTGTATCTGCTTTGTAGATGATTGAGTTTGGTGCACAAATTATTCTATTTTTAAAAAAGGAGGTATGTGTGTGAGGTGTGGTCTGGGGTCATCCACATGGAGATAGGGGATGGGAAGGAGGTATGGAATGTGGAACACTCAGGGGGTGGATGGGGGTATATAATATGGAGTGTAAACAAAATAAATTAATTAAAATAAAAAGGAGGTAATAATATCCATCACTTTCTTTTTATGTATTTATGTTATGAGTATTTGGCTTGCTTCTGTGTGTATCTGATGCCTGTGGAAACATGAAGGAATCATGAGATTCCCTTTGAATAAATTACTATATCTTGTCATATTAGGTATTTTAAAAACTGTAATTATATCAGTAATAAAATAAATTTATAAAACATTGACGTTATTTCCTTCACTGCATGAGAAGGTTCTTTGAAATTATGTTTTTAGATCTCTTCTTTATTACTGTCCTAGTTGGTTCATCTTGAAAATAAATTGCCAGGGACCATCTAGCAGAGAGCTAGACAAGAGCCAGAACAGTGAGAGGCTGAACAGTGAGAGACTGCTTGTGTATACCTCTCCAGACAGTCACTGACTAATCTGGTCACATTTAATTTGGAAGTTTTGTGGCTTTTTCACTGCTGTCTCTTTGCTACTTAATTGGTCATTTAAAGTGAAAGGATGTGCACCCTTCTCGCCAGCGCAGAGAAAGGTCAGCATGGTTCTGTTCTTTCAATCTTCAAGTTGGTAATGAAGCTGAGTTACTTCATCAGGCTGGCTTAAACCAAGATTTCTCCTGAAACATGCACAGAAGTTGACACGTTTTTCTAATGCACCTCTTTTATTCTGATCCAAATTCCCTCACTTTTAATTCATTTTTACAAGAAGAACCATAGTTTGACCCTTAGGGCTCAGGTCTTATCTACAGACATGATCACATATAATCATTCAGCATGTATCTATTGATTACCCTTACTGGATCAGTGTGATGACAGCTTCCTTGAGTTTCAAATGGCAAAAAGAACTGTAGCTTCTCCCTAGGCACTACTAGTCTACATGGTAAGCTTTCTCCTTAGAATTATATACTCATTTGCACCATGAAGTGGAATTAACT
Source organism: Mus musculus (assembly GCF_000001635.26). Classification (NCBI taxonomy): domain Eukaryota; kingdom Metazoa; phylum Chordata; class Mammalia; order Rodentia; family Muridae; genus Mus; species Mus musculus. The sequence goes on along the minus strand of NC_000078.6, from coordinate 96,733,941 downwards.
AAATCACTTTAACCACAACATATCCCAGTGATACACCTGCAATATTTATTAATAATCAAAAATAGCTGTGGATTTTAAACCACTATTGTATTAACTTTTTAAACTTTTAATCTTCATACTAGATAAATTTTTGTTGGAAAACACCCTGCTCTGCTCTTTTCTTATATTATGTACAGGGGCTATGTTCTCAGCTACTAAAGTTTGTATTGTGATTTTCATAAAAATGGATTTTAAGGATATTTTTATTTCTTTGATATTTTCAAACAAGTGTACAATGAATGCAAACTAGTGTCACTCCAACCACCTTTGTTCCTATCTCATCCATAGCAAGCTCCTTTTTGCCCCTTGTCTTTCCCCAATATTCATTAAATTGATTTTTGTTTTGGCATGTAAATAAATAAAATAATTTGTAAATACAGAAGTGGATGTTCACAGTCAGCTATTGGATGGATCACAGGGCCCCTAATGAAGGAGCTAGAGAAAGTACCCAAGGAGCTAAAGGGGTCTGCAACCCTATAGGAGGAACAACAATATGAACTAACCAATACCCTCCAGAGCTGTGTCTCTAGTTGCATATGTACCAGAGGATGGCCTAGTCTGCCATCAATGGGAGGAGAGGCCCTTGGTCTTGTGAAGATCATATACCCCAGTACAGGGGAATGCCAGGACCAGGAAGTGGGAGTGGGTGGGTTGAGGAGCAGGCTGTGGTGAGGGTATAGGGGTCTTTGGGGATAGCATTTGAAATGTGAATGAAGAAAATATCTAATTAAAAAATCGAAAAAAAATTGTATTGTGTGCTTACCCTCAGTAACCCATAGAGCACCTGCTACTACTACAAAAGGTAGCTAGTAGAATGCACACTTTCACCTCAATTTCAGCTATGTTTCTCTGTATATTCCAATCAAGGTGTGTGTTGTCTTCAGCATTAGATTATCATCTATTTCTGGTGTCAACCAAGAAAAATGCCTAGAGTGTATTGTTCAGTTTTCCCCACCTAGGAGTAGATGTGGGGTTCAGAAGAACCAAAAGAATGTACTTAATCCTAGGAACTGTGACTTGTTTAATGACTCATGACTCAAAGAGGCAGCTACATCTAGTCTTGCTTATATTCATTCCTTAAATGTATAAATATAGACCACATTTGATAATAAGGTAAGAGATCTTTTTATGACTTTCATTGACAATGTCATTTGATTAACCCTTTCTTTTTTTCTTTTCTCCCCATTCGTTTTCCCATTTAAACCTTACCACCCCTCATGAACTCCCTGCTTATATTTCATTTGACCTACATTGTTCTATCCCTCTACCCCTGCCACTGCCTTATGTACTGGACGTTCAATGTTGTCGTTTTGGAATCCTTTCTTCTTTGTGTAATCTAGAAATCTGTAGCTGAGATCCACTTATAAGGGAGAACATGCAGAACTTGTCTTTTTTTTGGAATTTGATTTATTGTTGATATAATCTTTTCTATGTGTATACATTTACTATAAGGTTCAAGATTTCATTTTTTTAATAATTTGACTGAATACGATTCTACTATGAGAACATATACTATTTTTATTATCCATTCATCAGTTAATATAAATCTAGTCTGTTTCCAATTCATGGCCACTTTCAATAGATGGCATAGAACATGTACGAGCAAGTGTCTCTAGGGTTAGATAAAGACCGCTTTGGTTAAGGCACAGCAAGGGTCTAGTTGGGCCATATGGCAGCTTTAATTTTAGGTTATTGGAAAACTCCAAAATTGATTATTACACTGATTGTATCATTTTATACTCTCACAAACAGTGAATGAATGTTCTACTTTGCTCAACTCCTCAAAGGCATCTATTATTTTTCTTATTTTTTTTGATAATAGCAATTGCATTTTTCATGATTGTTAATGATGTTAAACATTTAAAATATTTGTTAGTTATTATTAATGTGAAAAAAGGAATAAAGATTCAACACAATTACCATTAAAATACCCATTTAAATATTCACATTTTAGATTGAAATAAAATTATGGAGGTTTTTAAATTAATATATTATGCTTAGTCATTTTTTATTAAACATTTTATTTATATACATTTCAAATGTTATCCCCTTTCTGAGTCCTTCGCCCAGAAAGCTCCTATTCCATTCTTCCTCCTCCTGCTTCTATGAGGGTGTGCCCCAACCACCTAAACCTCCTACCTCCCAGCACTCACATTTCCCTATTCTAGGGAATCGAGCCCTCAAGGGACCAAAGGCCTCTTTTCCCATTTATGCCCAACAAGGCCATCCTCTACTACATATGCAGCTGGAGTCATGGGTCCCTCGATGTGTACTCCTTGGTTGGTGGTTTAGACCTCTGGAGCTCTAGTATATTGATATTGTTTTTCTTCCTATGAGGTTGTAAACCCTTTCAGCTCCTTTAGTCCTTTCTCTAACTCCTCCATTGGGAACCCTGTGATCAGTTGAATGGCTGGCTGTGAGCCTTTGTATATTTCAGGCTCTGGCACAGCCTATCAGGAGACAGATATATCAGGCTCCAGTCAGCATCCACTTCTTGGCATCCATGATAGTGTCTGTGTTTGGTGACATATGGAATGGATCTTCAGGTGGGGCAGTCTCTGGGTGACCTTTCCTTCAATCTCTGTTCCACATTTGTCTCTGTGTTTACTCCTGTGAGTATTTTGCTACCCCTTTTAAGAAGGATTAAAGCACCCACACTTTGGTCTTCCTTCTTCTTGAACTTCATGTGGTCTGTGAATTGTAGCTTGGGTATTCTGAACTTTTGGGCTAATATCCACTTATCAGCCAGTGCATACAATGTGTGTTCTTTTGTGATATGGTTAACTCATTATGATGGTTTTTATATTCTTGGGCTAGGGAGTGGCACCATTTGGAGGTGTGGCCCGGTTGAAATAGGCGTGACTTGGTTGGAGTAGGTATGACACTGTGGGTGTGGGCAAAGGTTCCTAACCCTAGTTGCCTGAAAGTCAGTCTTCCACTAGCAGCCTTTGGATGAAGACATAGAACTCTCAGCTCTGCCTGTGCCATGCCTGCCTGGATGCTGCCATGTTCCCACCTTGATGATAATGGACTGAACCTCTGAACCTGTAAGCCAGCCCAAAGTAAATGTTGTTTTTTTTTTTTTTTTTTTTGTAACACTTGCCTTGGTTATGGTGTCTGTTCACAGCAGTAAAACTGTAACTAAGACAGTCACTCAGGATTGTATTTTCTACTTCTATCCATTTGCCTAAGAATTTCATGAAGTCATTGTTTTTAATAGCTGAATAGTACTCAATTGTGTAAATGTACCATATTATCTGTATCTATTTCTGTGTTGAAGGACATCTGGGTTGTTTCCAGCTTCTACCTATTATAAATAAAGCTGCTATGAACACAGTAGAGCATGTGTTTTTCTTGTATGTTAGAGCATCTTTTGGTTCTATGTCAAGGAGTGGAATAGCTGGGTCCTCGGGTCTTATATTATTTTTTAATTATTATATTATTTTTAAAAATAAAATATATTTTAAATTATGTGGACACACAGAATTCTCTGGAAAGCTGAAGCCATCCATAGCAAACACAATAATTTTAGTAGTTATACTATTCTCAACATCATGTCATATTACAGTGTCATCATAATAAGGTTGAGCCTGGATTTAACAATAAATGTCACATTGTACTAAATGAAAGATAGTGGTTGTGTCTTAAGCACCTCTAGGATACACCCTTCAAAACTAAAACGCACAATTCTGGTGAATCATGACATTAAAAAAAAATCTGTTGGTCAGACAATCTTTTCCTGTGCATATTACATTTCAGTTGAGAGCCAATAAATAAGAATGGCTTGTATAAAAAGGAATATAACCATCTAGGTAGGGAAGATAATTAAGGAAATTTTTTAGCAAAAATATTGTAAAAAGGAACTAAAATTTGCAATTAAATGCCCCCATTTGAATCAGACTACATCTAGAACAATTTTAGATTTCATGCAAATTGGATAGAAATCCAATTCACTTTTCAATTCAATTTCTATTGTGAACTTTGTGTCAGTATGTGAAAATTAAAGTAAAATAATTGTTAATTGGACTTCACATTCTTTGATTATCAAATCCCCACTGTGTGATTTTCAAGCTTTTTATAGAAATAATTATGGATTCAAGGAGATGTTAGGAGACTGTAATAAGGCATATCAAAAATTTTTATTCTTCCTGCAATGGAGGATTAGATGGTCGAGATATATGGAAAGTCAAATACATCCTCAGTTAACATGGAGGTTGTATATCTCGGACAGCCATGACTATAGCATCCTAGAATCCTTGCGGTCAAACATGATATATGTATATTTCTTTCTCAGCTAATTGTCCCTCTGGTTCAACAAGAGGCCTCTGTATACAGTGGTTTTAGAGAACCAGACAAATAAATGTTCATGATCTACTTGCTCTTTGATTACCACAGCAAGGAGACAGCAGTGTGCAAATGATATTCATTTTCTTCAAAGTTCCTTTAGAAATGATATATCACATCTGTTCTCACTTGCCAAGGCATGTCATGAATAAACACCTAAATTTGAAAGTAGGTTTGATCGACAACCTGTTCAACAAAAACCCAGACGATAAAATGGATGTACGAATGGCCCCAATGACCCTGAAAGTGAACATTAATGTATTCTCTCCACAATAAACAAATCTATAAATCCATTTATTAAGGAATCATGTTTAATTACACTGATTTATTAAATGGATAAAGTGTGCTGAACTAGTGTGTGGCATAGTGCTGTATAATCCTACCTGAAAATTAAATAGAGACACCTAAGTCTATTATATACATATGTAACAGTTGATTATTGCTTCTTTTTATTTATCCTGGGCACATAAGAAAGAGTATGTGTTACATTTAAATATATCATAATTCAAAATAGGTTTGGACAATGTAATAGCTGAAGTCATTTACTGCCTGAAAAATTGAACTCTTCAAATAGTTCAGGCATTTACTCCCTTTGTCTCTAGAGTACAATTTCTGGGAAGAAAAATTACTCTTTGGTAGTGTAGCTCAATTGAACCTTGTTTAACTGATTTTCAGCCTAGGGAATGGGGAGATACTCATAATAATAAAAATAAAATACACTTTAATTAATGGTACCACCCACTTACTAGCCACTGAGCCTATTACTTTAATATCTACGGGATTGGAAAATGGATGGCCTGACTAATTCAATGGTCTTATTTGAGGATTTAATATTAGTAGCAAAAAGGTCATATTAATCTCATTTAAAGTTACAGCAAGAATGTAAAGACATTTTAAGTCATATGGGTAGGAAGCAAACACAATCCAAACTGAGTAAATGTAAGTCAAGCTTTCAAACAATATATAGCTTTGATCAGTATTCCATATAAACAAATACTACATGGATGACTAATAAAACCATTATGATTTGATTCTGATTTAAGATAAGAATTAGTATTGTTCTGCCCCTAAAACTATTTAAATTGGCTTAAATCTAACAGTTAATGGTAAAATAGAACAAGCTTTTTGATAGATACAAGTGAAGGATTGCTATAATTTAATTTTTTAATAGGCATACACGTGACCATGAACTGAACATAGATCTAACGACCGTGCATGTTACTAACCCTGCTGGATGTATTAATTAATTTATGAAGTAGAAATTTTATAAAATCAAACATTTGAAAATGAGACCATGGAATTGCCACTGTAGAAAATGCAATAAACGTAAATCACTCTTTGGTTCACACTTGAAGCTTGTGAACATAGAATGGGAGAAGACTTGGGTTGAAAATAATGCAAAATGTGACATCATTTCCAAACTGTAATTCAGCGAAGAAACTCAGATTCATTCTGTACATGAATAACTCCTTTTCTACAATGACCATTGCTGTATATATGAGTACCTTAATGTTCGTTTTTCAACTAGGTACAAACCACACCAGCAAGTGTCCAAGTCATGAGGTTTTAATTCACAGTATCTTATTCTGGTTAAATATGATTTGATTTGGTAAAATAAGCAGTAATCACCCACACCTTTGCTTTAACATATCCTCAAGAGGATACCATATCTTTCCTGACTCCTAATATACACATCACCTTAGGAAACAGATTATAAGGAGAAAGTTTCATTAGTCCTGGTATGCTTGTAATCAGAAAAAGCTCACACCACCTATGGCTAAATAAAATTATGGACCTGGAGTAGTATTCTGACCCATATCCATCAAAATGTCATAAGGATATTAGTAGACAGCAGCATGCGACAAGGAAATACCAGGGCAACCATTAACTTCTTACCCTTCTTGAAAATGCTGCAGGCATATGGAACACATGCTATTCAAGGGTCTCGAATAAATGATTTGGATGAAGCAAAATACTCAACTTTGTTTGCTAAAAAAAATAAAATTTGCTTCCTTTTGCCCAATTGATAATCATAGTGGTTAATTAATCAATCATCTGAGATTCACTTACTTTATTTGCTTGATATCCAATAGTGGCAAAGGAATAGACCTTAAGGTCAATGTACCTAAAGGAAGTTTCTAAGGTCATTATGGAATTATGAGAAACAACATTTCTGAGCCTAATTTGTTTCCAAATTGAGAGGGAAAGAACTCAGCACTGGCCTCACTTGGCAACTGAAAGAACCAAACAAAATTAAAATACATCTATCTATCTATCTATCTATCTCTCTCTCTCTCTCTCTCTCTCTCTCTCTATCTATCTATCTATTTATCTGTCTGTATATATATCATATATGTATAAAATATATAATATACATTATACATTACATAATCAGAGATTATAGAGACTGGTAAAGACAGAGGAATTATGCCATTGTTAGACTGCTTTCCTTTTCGTGTCACAATAAATTGAAGGCAGACTCAAAGGAACATAAGATGAAATTTGCTTTAAGGAATTTTTGGTGGAAAAAGAAGCTAAGCCAAGAACTTAAGTGTCTTTGTCCACTGCAAGAATGGTTCGTGGTCCTGTGAAGTACACAATGGTTTGCTAAGGGAGCCACCTCTCAGTCAATGAAGAATGAGCTCCTTCTGGTCCCAGGCAACTCGGACAAACCCAGGCTAAGGTGCCAGCCTATGTCAGAAGATCTATCTATAGCCACTCTTGAAGTGAAGTTAAAATGCTGAGCATGCACTTCTTTTGCTTTGTTTTAGTTTGGAAGTTTTAAAATCTATTCATACCCTCAATGTCACAAGCTTTATATGGCCAGAATTGTTTTGTTTTCAAAATAAAGTTGAAAGCTCATTTTGGAGATCTCAGGAGGAAAAAAAAGCAAGAAGGAATTCAATGGAATTGCAATCAATGTTTCTGTAGCTAGTTTTTTTAAAAATAGAAATATTCATTTAAAATTTTATTTATTGATTTATTTTATATCAATTTGTGTGTGTCTGCCTGTGTTTATGTGCACCATATGGGTACAGGGATGGGTAAAAGACAGGAAGAGCCGCTGGATCTCATAGAACAGAAAATAAATCTATTCATGAGTGTGAGGGTTTTACAAAAACAATTCATGAGTTAGCTCTATAGCTCTAAAGTGTCCCTTCTCAGGTGAGTTGTTTCTTCAGTCACATGTACTCAACTTAAACTCTATCATGATATCATATTTGATATTAGAATCTTATTATTAAAAAAGTATTATCTATTCATATAAACACATGCAAATGAAAATCACATTAGCCTTTCTGTCCATGAAAACATGTGGCACATCATGCTATATAAAACATTGTAGTCTCTTAAAATATTTAATCACTAAATGAGGAATAAAATGTACTGTGAACTACAGTAAGTGGGACTCTATAGGTTGGATTGTTGGGACTGGACCAGGAAAAATGTGTTGAAATTTCCTATCAAAAGTTGTTGATCATAAAACTAAGTGTGTTTGAAAGATCAAGTGGGAGCAAAAATATCCACTATATACATTTATACAATATACATACATACATACATACATACATACATGCAGTGTTTGTCATGGTTTTCTGTGTTAGACTTATGGTATCTCAGATAGGAAGACATGCTAGCAAACATCACCCACTCATACGAGGGATGTTTAGGTGCATTGTGACTGTTATGTGCACTGTCTGATAAAGGTATAACGATCATTAGAACACAGGAATTTCTTTTCTGATCTTAATATAAACATTTACTACTTTCCACCCACGGCAATATGAAAAAATGTGAATACAATAATTTTAAAAATACATTTGTGTATATAAAATAAACTGTTAAATTAAGTTAGAGATGAAATAGGTTTTGTTAGGCTTATATGGTTCTGAAACTCCTAGTACTATACATGTATAGATTCTTTTTACTTTATAAGATCTTGCAAGCCCATTTGGAATGCATGTCCATCTCCCAATTAAATCACTAATAAAATAGAATGTTTTACTAAAGAATATTAATAAGTGATACTGAATTCAGACCGTGCACATTTTCGATCATATTTAGTATATCTTTTTATTTAACATAATGATTTTGACATATGATCATGTTGTTACACAAATCATTAGTTCTGTTTTCCCTTAAGCATCTGTTGATTACTTCACCAAGATGTGAAATTGTGACTTGCTTCTCCTACATTGGTATTATGGGAAATATGACTAAGAACATTCTTTTCAGACATTTTGATTAGTGTTCTGAAAAAAAAATAAATGGATGACATAATTTACATATTTACCTAGAATCATTGTTAAATCATATTTCAGAGGTTATAAAAGAAAATACAAGGAAGAAAATAAGGTTAAATTTTTGAGGGATTTCTTCTGTCATGGTACAATAAGGAAAAAAGGCACAAGGCCAAAGAATGTCACTTTTCTTAATTGCCTCAGAAATTTCCATTAATGAGCCAATCAAGTGACCTGAAATGTAAGCTACACCTATCCAAAAAAAAAAAAAAAAGAAGAAGAAGAAGAAGAAGAAACACAGGCTCTGCATCATTGTGGCAGAGTACAGAAGGACCTGACAAAATATATGAGAAATTATGCAAATAAAATAGTTAGTTCACCTCTGAGCGAGCCTGCAGAGCTTCACAGAAGCCCAGAATCTCTGGGTACCATAATCACAATCCTGTAACCTTATCCACCGATATGGGAAGTCAATCATGAATCCAGTGAGAAGGCTAGGAATCTGAAATAAAGCCTCCCTGTGTCCTGGGAGGAAGAACATCACTGCCTTTACAGGAAAAGCAAAATCCTTCCTTGATCCTTCCTCCTGGTCTCTTCTGATTTAAAAGACAGAAGAAGGAAAGAAGAGAAATCAACTCATTTGTGAAAAACTTGTAAATCTTGCCACTGTGGACATAGGAAACGTTCCAAAGTGTACTAACAACAGTAAAATGTGTAAAACTAAAGAAAAATAATTAACCTTGAAATAAGATGAGATATCTTGGACATGGAATCAAGTGGTCTTCTATAACAAGGAAGGGCCAAAAAAAAAAAAAAAAATCACCAATTCTGGTGCCTAAGTGTAATCAAAGATTATAAGCAGAGCTTAGTAACACTAGGGATATTCCCAAGAGAGAAAATAGTTCAGACTCTGTACTCTGAGAACCTGGCGAGTAGTCACATGTCCATTAGGAATCTATTGCTCACATGAAGCAAGAGTATATACAAATAGCCACAGATGAGCCTCCCCACTGTAAGCACAGGAGGAATCTTGGAATTCAGACCAGGGTACAGTGAAGGGAGCTATGTTAGTTATTCATAGCTGCAAATCAAAGTGTCTCAAAACTTATTTTCATCAATCATTTTTTTTTGTAATTACACAAATTTTATTATTTACTATCCTAGGAATCCATCCCCTAAAATTTTTGCTTGGGACCTAGAAATTTGGTGTCAAATGTCATCATGCTCTCCTGAAACTATGAGTGATGGCTGGAGCTGTTGGTCAGAGATTTATTATTTAGGATGCAGATTCCTCAATTCTTGTTTTGTTTTTTGTTTTCTTTTTTTTGTTTTGTTTTGTTTTGTTTTTTCTTACGTGAAATAACTCACAGATCCTGTAAAAAGCAAAATAGCTACTAAATCTAACCACAGTATTTTTTTATCTTTTTCAGGTTGCAAGTTAAATATTTTACTATCTACTATATTTCATACCACATCAATAAATATTGAAATTTCCATAAACTTACTACTTACACTCACTACACTTCAGTTGATTGAATAAGACACATGCACTATCTCTGTGCAGAAAATTTAAGATCTCTGTAAATAACAATAATTTGAAGCAAGATCTAAACAAATGGAAAACAGAGAGAATGGATCAAATGACTCAGCAAATTTGATGTAACTATTGTTCACAAAGTCACGTGAGGATGGAATGTCACTTCAATTAGAGAGAACATGTGGTACCTCACTTGTCCTTTGAAATCTGCTCTCTGGTTTCCGTCATTCCTTAGGAAAGCAAAGGAGACAGGAAGCTTCCAGATGACTTTGACAAAAGTCACACTTAACAATATCTGATTCCAAAGCTTAACACAAAGACTCAGTAATCCGTATTCAGCACCGAGTTTCTGGTAGAGGGATAGAGACAGCGATCAAAGGGGCACGGTGAAGCTTTTGAAATAGACACAGAGCTACACAGGTCAGTCATTTTGAGAACGGTGAGAGAGAATCCTGCTCTCCGCAATGGATTCTGCAACAATGAAGGTCTAAGAGTCAAAATGATTCTCAACCCACAGATGCTAAATATATGAGGTCAATCCCTGAGGTATAAAATCTTGAAGAGTTATGATTGGGGAAAAAAAACACCTTTGATTTATCATTAGATTTATGTTATTTAGCAGCCAAGGTGGGGCTCATAAAAGAAAAGTAACATGTAAAAATTGGCTTTATCCAAAACAAAAATTTTGATTTTCAAATATAATTACAGAAAAAGTTAAAGAATAAAAAGCAATCAGAGACAAATTTGTTTTTTAGACTTCAGGAGTATAACAGATATCGAACACAATGTTAAAATAGATCAAACCAATTAAAAAGATCATTAGAAAATACAGTTTAACAATTAAGATATATATAGCCACATTAAAGTATTAAATATTATTTGTTAGACAAATCTAAATTAGTGTCATGATATAAAACACCAAATTTCACTGATTTCTATTAAATAATGAATGATAAAAACACAAAAAAACTAATAAACTTCAATGCTTCTAATAAGGGTATGACATGATACAGCCTTTTCTACAACCTATCAGAAGTTTCTAAAAATTTAAACATATGCTTAACACTTCAACTAGGAACTTTACTTTTATAATAATATCCAATAAAACCACAAATAGATGTTAACCTACACATCTGTATAAACAAAACTATATGTAAATACTTATTTGTTTTACTTGTGCTTGTCTGATATTGAAGCCAACTTAAATGACCTTCATATAAATGTGTGATGTGTATCAAGCTATACCAATTTTATTTAAGATAAAAAAGAAATCAAATTACTACCACTTCTTCAGTATATTATGCCATAAAGATCACATTTATAGCAATTAAGGCTGACTGGAAATTATATTAATTAATATTACTGTGATATACCTATATTGGTAAATACCAAAGTCTGCTATTGTTTGCAAAAATAGGCTCATATTTAAAATGTTTTATTTCAATAAATTATATCTAATAAATCAGATTCATAACGACAATCCTGCATGGAATGGTTTTGAAAATAAACACTCATTTCACAATTTCAATATTCACTACACAGATACTTGTGGTCTTGTGTTTGCTTTTCTTCTGCTCTGATGTATCACTGACCTCCCCCCACCCAAATTAAAAAAAAAAAACACAAAAAACAAAAAACAAAAAAACCTTGGAGGAGAAAAAGTTTTTAGTTGACTTGTAGGTCCCAGTCTCCCAAGAGGCAAAGCCAAACCTGGAATTCAAGGCAGTAAATTGAGGTAGAAACTGAAACAGAACCACAGAGAAAGGATGCTTACTTGCACTCTCTTAGTGGCTTATCCAATCTTCATTTTTATACAACCCAGGACCACATGCCCAGAGGTAACACCAACAACAGTGTGTTAGATGCTTTCCCATTAATCCTTAAATAGGAAATTTCACAGGCTTGCCTACAGGCCCATGTGTTGGATATAGGATATATTTTCTCTGTTGAGGTTCTTTCTTTGACAGCCGAGATATTGTAAGTGATATTGTCACTATACATTTGATTTTCATAAATAATGGAAGTGAAGTATAACACTAAGCATTTTATGTGGCAGTATCATTTCTAGAAAACTCACACTACATTACAGCTTCAGAGGCTTGCTCAGTGATGATTTGAAAACACATAGGGATTCTTCACTAAGAAAGAAAACCACATTCCCTAAGTTATTTTATAGTGTACCAGTTTTCTTGACCACAAATCATGGTTCTGCTATGGCATACTAATAACTTGAGCAAGTTATTGTTTTTATTTGCAGTAAAATGTGGGGATAGTACGCTGATTTTGATGATAACTAAAACAGTGCTCCATTTGCAAAACACTTAGTTGTAGGGGGAGTTCTCATGTAGGTCTTGTTCCTGAATTGGTTCTTGATCTGTTAGTAAAGAAGCCATGGGCTAATTATTGGGTAAAAGGGATAGGCAGGGCTTTTGGGTCCCTGGAGGCAAGCAGACAGATGTGAAGAGAAGAGAACAGAGTTTACCTTGCTTCTGATGGAGAAAAGGTGACCAGCCCTGTCAGATCTCAAAGTAGCATCACCACTCAGGATATTCCTACAGGCCAGGCCAATGTTCCAGGGGTGTTTAGCAGGGAATAAATTGTAATTGAGCAACTAAAGGTTATGGCAGGTAGAGAGATGCAGAGATAAGAATACTGATAAGGGAGTATTTTTCCAAGCAGGAGATAAGTAGTGCCCAGCAATTGGGTCAAGGGCAAATTCAAAATGAGCAACGTGTATATCTATTCAAGGAATCTGGGTGGCGTCTGGTAGCATGGACCACTCCTAGAGCTTAGGTGGGGGAACAAGGCCACATGCAACACTTAAAAGACTGCCATCCTATCCTAGGCAGTTGATAAGCTTTTCTTTCTCGGTATCCCCTGCCTTTGCTCACTATTTGATGAATTGAAACCAAGTTTCACCCAAGTGGCAAGGGCCCCTTGTGCTGGCATGAGAGGCACATACTAACACACCTGCCTCACAAATGATGCTCTTCAGGGTGTGATTCCTGGTTTGAAGCCCATATGTATTTTCTCAGCTGACATTTACCTGTATATCTCACAGGAGAAAGCAGTTTTCTCCACTTGACATGCCCATTGACTTATCTGGTGTGATGAATTAGTTAGATTTGGAGACTCTGCTGATCCTTGCCTTCATACCTATTGATTAGGTATCTTCTTGCCTAGATATCTTTATCTTAGTCCAAGGGTAATGTTCTTTGGATACCTCTGCCTCCATGCACAGAAGAAGACACTGAAGCCGATCCTAAATCCATAAGACTCAGGCCAGTATGACTTTGCTGGAGAACCTAGCCCTGACCTATATTCTGTTATAAGACCAAAACATGAGAAGTAGTTAGTCCCTTCCAAATTTAGAGAATCTGGTAGATGTGATCCTGTAAAATAATCTTATCACCTGTTTTGGGCTTCTGTATTAATCATCCAGTCAATATTCTATAGTTCATTTTTTTCTCTTCCACATTTATGTGTTGTTAACATTTAATTATTAAAATCATTATCATAACATTTATTATTGCTACATATAACTATACATAATCATTGAGTTTGAAAATCATATGTAGTACAAAATATATATTTACTGTTCTGACGTACCTCAACATTGTAAAACATAATCATTTCTTCTACGTATACTAATTATTTGTGAGGGGAGGTTGATATTATACAGATTACAGAAAATATGGTGACCTATATGTAATATGAACAGAGCCTACTAAGTCTGAGGAAAGGGATATAATACTATTAAATGTCTTCAAACAGTTGTAATATGTTCTGTATATCTTAGGAGTTGTAGAGAAGGAGGCAGAAGAATGGTGGACAAGAAGGCTGGTGAGATGGCTCAGTGGGTAAGAGCACCCGACTGCTCTTCCGAATTTCCAGAGTTCAAATCCCAGCAACCACATGGTGGCTCACAACCACCCGTAATGAGATCTGATGCCCTCTTCTGGAGTGTCTGAAGACAGCTACAGTGTACTTACATATAATAAATAAATAAGTAAATAAACAAATAAGTCTTAAAAAAAAGAATGGTGGACAATATGGAATAAATGGGTATTATTTAAGTAATCTTTTTATGGGGAAATCTTTAAATGTAGAGACTACTATTGCCTATTTTGCTGAACAGCAAATTTTAGTTATGGTGTTTATGAATATCCTTATATTAGAAAAAAGATGATGACATGGTTATTGTCACTCAATCATTCATACATATTTTTAAAATAATCTTAGAACCCAATTTGCATAGTTATTTACATATTTACATTCTAAAGGCACAGGGTGCTCCAAGCAGTCTCATGAACATAGAAAGGGGAGAACTTTTTACTTTCTTTCAGTACAATCTGTCTGCAAGGATCAATAGTAGCTGAAATGGTGTGCTTCAAAAAATATTGGGAAGGCAAAAAAATAAGTCAGGAGTTGAAAGGATCAAAATAAAAACTTATTTGAATTTTCAAATCATATTGAATTTGCCATATAATTTGTTAAGTTCTTTGAGTAAAAATACAAATCTATATTCTATCCTGTAAAATTTTAACTTTGTTTTGGGTAAAGACAACTTTTTATAGATAAACTTATTTTTAGTATTCATATAGATTTTTGAGCGTGTGTTTTACATAATAGACTTGAAATTCCAGATAATCTGTGAAAGAGAACAAGTTAAAATTCTACCTATGGACAAATAGTCTTGAGAAAACTTCATTTTCCGCTATGATAAAGCATTTGAGATGCTAGAAGTCTGAGATACAAAGCACCTGGATATTAGTTCTGGCCCTGCTGTTTCCCAGCAGATTTTATAATATGTAATGAGGCATCTGATGTTTAGTCATCAACAAACCATGGAGTAGTATCCCAGCCCAAGGGTTGTGAAACAAATAACAGGAATTCTGTCAGGAAATTTTAAATTTAACTCCAGAGGCATTGCATTCCTCAATAATGAATGGCATGAAATTAAAAAAAAAACAGTACAAATATTATATGTTTAATATCAATAAATTGATGAAAGAGTTAAATAGAATTAGTGTGGTGTAAAGCAGGACAGGGGCAGTGATATAGCTCAGCAGATTAGCACTCTTGCTGATCAGACTTATAGACCTCTCTCTCTCTCTCTCTCTCTCTCTCTCACACACACACACACACACAGAGTTGAGGAATCTAGTGGAAATCAGTCCAATAATTCATGATTCATTGAAATAAGAACATTTCTTTTCAGTAGTCATCTTCCCTGTTGTCTAGAACTAAATCATAAGAAATACTAGATGCTGCCTGTGCCCTGGACTACTCACTGCTGACCCTACATGGTCTTGGGGGTTAGTGGTGAGGTAGAATGGAGTGGAATCAATGACACAGTCTCCAGGAGCAGGTGAGAAATGCTTCATTAGGCTCATCTGAACACTTTTCCAATTTCCTTTAATACACTTCCCCCATGTCCTATTGGTCTCAAGAAAGCATCTCTTCTAAACTGCAGTTCTCAATTGGCTGGCATTGTCTGCATCAGCAATCCTGGGTCTCTCAAGCAGTCTTCAATTAGGTCTTTCTGCAAGAGATGCATGTGGGGCTGTGCAGTACCCTGGCGTTTAAACAGAGGTGGCCACAACAGTTCATTCTACAAGTAGATAATCAAAGAAGGAAATTTTGTTCTGTTCTCTTTTCTTCAAAATACCCAACGGAAATGTTTCCAAAGTAGAAATTCAGAGTCATTAGGAAAGACTCAAAATGTCAGTGATCAGAGATCAAAAATAAATTATTCCTAAGTTGGTTAAGGGGAAATTACTATGCTGAATTAGATGCTAGTGTTTCAAATGGGCAACAGTAAAGTGAAATGAAACAAATAACATTTCAAATAGCAGTTAAGTTATCCTGTTTCTTTACCTATCCTTGATAAATATGACCTAGAATATAAGCTATTGGTAATGGAAGGGGAGAGTGCTGCCTGACAAGAAATTTAAAAACAAACAAATAAACAAACAAAATTACTCTTTGAAAAATTTTACATAAATTTCAAACATTCTAAAGTTAAAAAAGGGTATAAAAATGTAAGATTTTGTTATAAATAGATTGTAATCCTGGCTATTTTGGAATTTGTCTTTAAAGTCATGGCAATGTAAATACATTAAGTAGAATTTTGAAACATAAAGGGATATTTACATGTTCTCAATACCTCTTCAGGTAATATACTTATTAATTGTAGAGGAATGAGTAGTAACTTTATACTGGAGTAGTCTGGCATATATCTGCTCATTCACACAGTCAAAAATGCCTTCCCGAGACTCAGTATAGATCCAGTTTTCTCATCTGTGGTGGGAAGCTGTTTCAAAGCATACCAACTATACATCTTCTAAAACTAACTGAATTCAAAATATCAAAACAAACCCACAGGAAGAAATGAAGAGTTATTTTCCAGATATATGAATTTAAAACTTGAGGATAAATGGAAGCCTTATAAAAGACTATATGACCTTGGGGACTGGAAAGACTGTAGTCAACTGAACAATGAATAACATGCCTCAAATCAAAGAAACTTCATAGATTGAGTGAGCCTCCAATTAAAACAAAAACTTCAAGTGATATTTATTGTAAACTTCTTCCATGTCAAGTACTACAGTGAGTTGTTGAGGAGTTGGTTATATCCCGCAACTGGGAGAGTGTGTATGTAGCCATTACTCTGGGTATCAGATTATACCCTTGAAATATAGAACTATTAATCTCAATTGAGATATCTCAAACCTGTCTGTACCACCAAACAGGCAGCATACACCAGCTGATATGAGACCAACAACACACATACAGTAGAAGACTTCGGGGTCTGTGTTCATTCAGAGATGATGCACCTAATCCTCAAGAGACTGCCGGGGGGGGGCAGGGGGACTGGGGAGGAGGTATGGAATGTGGAGCAGTTGGAGGTTGGATCAGTGGTGGGGCGGGGAATGGAATATGGGGTGTAAAAATAAATTAATTTAAAAATAAATAAATAAAAGCATTTTTGCATTAAAAAAGAAAGAAATATAGAGCTATTAGTAGCTACCGCAGGCCATCCCTGTGAGGACTCAAAAGTTGCATGTATAGTAAATATATAAATATTGGTCATCATGGGCACTTTCTTCTAAGTAAATAATACCAACAAAGCAATAAAATCCAGCCCATCTGCTTCCAAATGAATAAACTGATAAAGAAATAGTCAAGAATTAGTTCAAGGTCACTTTTCTGATTAATACCAGATCACTAATAGAAACAATCTCAATTACGGCAGCCTTTTAACCTTTACTCTCCTCCACAGACATTACAATATCTTTTTGAAAAATGGTATAAAATGGACACTACATTTTAAAATGTGATAAAATAAAATGGTCTATTTTCTCAAAGAGCTGGTTCTCCAAAGAAAGCCATAAAGGAAAGCATAATGTAAAAGAAGCAGTCATTCTTCTGATACAGAGAACTAACTCTCTGTTACAGAAATTAGAGGATTTAGTTGAACACAAAAAATGTATTAATGAAGAGTTCTAAGTGGATCAATATCTTGAAATATATAAAAAAAAAGGGCTACAGTTATGTGTTGTTAACTAACTGCTAAGAAATTCTTTATGTGGAACATTTCTCTCTGCCTCACATCATAGTACAACCATGGTGAACTATAGAATTTCTTTGCCCTTCAGATATTACTAAGTGTGAATACTAAATACTGATACTGTAATGCTAAGCTAGGACTATGAGAGTACCATCTACTTTGAAATATCTGTGATATGCAGTGCCAATTTGATTAAAAATTAAATAATCTATCATTTACTCATTGAGTTTAAATTCTCTATTCAATATCTATACTGATATTTTTTCCTTTAAAACATTACCCTGCTGACGAAACTCTGATTTTTGCCAGACATCATCACAAGTTCCCATTCCTGGGAAGTGGAGGAACATAGTCAAATATTCCAGGACACAATAATTCCAACAACAGCCTGCGCCAAGACAGCAAATGTGAGTGAAGTCCACTACAGCCTGGCCAAGACAAAAATTACTTCATCAAAGAAGTCTAAAAATAATTTCTTGTTTAACTTGAGGCTAAAAACGGTTGCTCAATTGATAAGTCAACTAATTTCTAGTGAAGAATCTATTTAGAGGGTTTCTGTTGTTACTCATTTTACTTATGTATATGATATAGACTTATTCTGCATCAGCAAGCTAAATGATTTATGGGTTTGACTACATTGAAAGTATCATCTTCCATAACCAAGTAACCACTCATCTTTCATTTATTTTCTAGTCATAATAAACTATAATATCTTGAATAAAGAAAATAGTTGGTTTCATTATAACCAGACTAAAATGTGATTGAGGGAAAGGTTATTTTCTATAATAATGCATGTGTACACAATTAACACTACATTAAAATGAACTACTTAAACTTTTGAAAAATGCTCAGATGTTGCTAATATATATTTTTAGTTTGGTTCTTGACTGTATTTAAAACTAGTGTAATTCACGTCTGTATATTTATCAGTTTCCTAACATTAATAGATTTCTATCCAATATTTTCTAGTTGTTTCAAAACCATCTTGCCACTCAGTATTTACACAGTAACTAGGAGCTGAGTGAGTAAGTTCATCCAGGAACTGATGAAATCACAGAATTCACACTTCTAATGTTTCCTAGAAGAGCTTTTCAATGTAATCAGTAAGAGAATTGGTTTTGATGTACACTGAAGGGAAATAAAGAAAGTTAACAGAAGACAGAAAGATCATCCCAACCCCATAGATCAAAGTATAATCAGTCTATGGTTTTAATGCAAGACCCTGTCAAACTGCCTATGATATTCTTAGCAGGTATAAATAAAAAATAAGAAAATAAAAAACCAACAAACCAAAAATTTGCATGGAAGCACAAAAGACCAGTTGAATTGTTCCAAAAGGAATATTGAACAAAAATAATAATTTGGCAGGTAACATCTAATTTGATTTCAAATCATACTACAGAGCCATAGTAATAAAAAAGTTATTGTAATATCACAAATACAGTCAATAATCCATATAGTTGAGGACCCAGATAAAAGGCCACATAATGTTACCTGATTTTACAAAGGCTGAACAACTATATATACTGGTAAAAATGTGAATTCAATATACAGAAAAATGAAAGAAAAATTACCTTTCTCCATGTACAATATTAAATTTGGCTGGAGGTGCATCTGTATATGTATGTAACTTTTCTAAGTAACCATGGCTTTTGTATGTTTGTGTGTGCAATGAGTGTGCCATGGCCAGAAGACAGGATTTTATAACATTTTCTCCAGTTTTTAGCTCTTACATTCATTCTGCCTCTTCTGGGATATTGTTAAGCCTCTGAAAAATTCTGAGAAAATTAACAACCCAATTAAACAGTGGGCTAGGGAAATAAATAGAAATTTCTCAAATGAAGAATTGTAGACATGTTTTTCTCTACTATGTATATCAATACTTTTATTTGTTTTACTTGGTGCACAGTTGAAGTAAGGGAACTAGAAAGGGGGTGTTTTAGGAGAGGACATACTAAGCAAGGGGCGTTTAGTAGATCTGAGGTGATTACAATTGTGAGATAGAATACCTGCAAGAATAGAGCAGTAAGGATAATTATAATCGTGGGAAATAAGGAAGTGAAGATGAAAAAATACGAAGTGAAGCACCTTGATAGCAATATAAAAGTCTGTTCTCTCACATAGGAACTAATGACATAACACATGCAGTGATAGTAAAACATATGTGGGAGCAGAGGAAGGGATACTGGAAGTTCAAACATTAAGTGAGATAGGTATAGAGAGTTGAGAGAACATAAAGAGTAGATGTATTGACAAACCAAAGTATGCATAAAAATGTAAATCAAACATGGATTCTCTTAGAATTCCTGTGCTTTGGTGTACACCTTTGCTCACCAAAACATAAATTATTAAATATAGGTATCAGGGCCACACAGATGATATATCTCTAGGAGTTACTAGTCACAGTGACCCAAGAGCTCCCTAAAACAATATGGGATTTTGTTTTTGCCTTTTTGTTAACCTTCATTACAACAAGGTAAGAACCTATTGCTGAAGACACCATATATTTCAGCTACAGGGTGTAGAAAAAGTAACTATAGTAATCCATGAGATAATATGGACCGATTGGTGGATTAATGCCATGATTTTCATTGTGATAGCTAATCAATTTCTATTTAGATTATAAGCCTGCTTAATAGGAGGAGAGTTCATTTCTGCTATTGTAATCTAGGTCAAAAGTAAACAGTTTGGTAGGTCATAGGCCTACAGTAGAACCTAACATTTAAATTAAAACTGTCATGTTGACAAATTTCCTTGTAAACATTTAAGTTTAGTATATATCAACAGACCTCAACTACTCTCAACCTTTCTCAGAGAACTTTCTTTGTTCAGTGAGCAGTAACCAGTAGATAGATGCATAATTCAGAACACTAAGAATTTGAACCCCCTAAATAGCTCTCAATAAGTCATCTAAATAAAAATCACTGCTGTGACACCCAATTGTTAGAGAATATCCCAGAAGAAGCAGGGTGAATATGAGAGCTGAAGGATTGAGAGGAATATTATGAAATTCCGTCTTCTGTATATAGAACACTCATTGTACACAAAAACTTACAAAAGCCATGGTTACTTGGAAAAGATACATATAAGCCTAAGCCAGAAAAAAAGAAATTATAGCATATCTATGGTAGATGATATCAAGATATCACGACTTACTGAGGAACTATAGCTGTGAATGATTAATTACGGAGGCAAAATCATTCTTATTTTGGAGTTATGGTCACATATAGATTTCCTAGTGCCCCAATGAATGGCCATGCATGTATGAGCAGCATGAGTAGCTAATTAGCAAGTTATTCAAACTGAAAGACGCATAAAACTGAGAAGAGTTATGTTGATGGATCATGGTTGTAGGTGAAGAAGACAAAGGGATAGAAGTAACCAGTGCACCGGAGTTCTTGACTCTAGCTGCATATGTATCAAAAGATGGCCTAGTCGGCCATCACTGGAAAGAGAGGCCCATTGGACACGCAAACTTTAGATGCCCCAGTACAGGGGAACGCCAGGGCCAAAAAGGGGGAGTGGGTGGTTAGGGGAGTGGGGGTGGGTGGGTATAGGGGACTTTTGGTATAGCATTGGAAATGTAAATGAGCTAAATACGTAATAAAAATGGGAAAAAAAGGAGTAAACATAAATGTATGTCTGTATACATGTATGAAATTCTCAGAAGAAAGAAAAAACATGAAAGGTAGTCAAGATCAGTTTCATGGGTTCCAAAATTTGTCCATAAAACTTACATGATATGACATTAAGGTCTTCTCAAGAGCCTTGGAAGATTATGGTGTCTATACTGGCTGGTTTTCTTTCAATTTGACATAAGCTGGAATTATCACAGAGAAAGGAGCCTTCCTTGAGGAAATGCCTCCATGAGATCCAGGTATAAGGCATTTTCTCAATTAGTTATCAAGGGGGGAGGGCCCCTTGTGGGTGGTACCATCTCTGGGATAGTATTCTTGGGTTCTATAAGAAAGCAAGCTGAGCAAGCTAGGGGAAGTAATCCAGTAAGAAATATCACTCCAGGGCTTCTGCATCAGCTCCTGATTCCTGACCTGCTTGATGTCCAGTCCTGACTTCCTTTAGTGGTGAACAGCAATGTGGAAATGTAAGCTGTATGAACCCTTTCCTCACTAACTTGCTTCTTGATCATGATGTTTGTGGAGGAATAGAAACCCTAACTAAGACAGTGTCTAAAACCAGAATAAGCTAAACCAAGCTTAGTTCTTGTTTATCTACATATCTCTATAGACCCTTTTATTAGAGACTGAAAATGCCATAGATTCTTGCTGTATGCATCAATTTTTGCCATATGGGGCATAAGTGATTATAAGAACAAGTATATTAATGCAATATTTAGGCTCACATGCTGATAAAAAAAAGAACACTATCGGTTTAGCTGAGAAATATGGGGATTAAAATGAACGTTTTATGTAGAAATAAAAAGAAACTTTTATGTGCAATTTTTTCAGAGACATTTTATTTAAACTGACAACCAACATGATCACCTTTCATTTCTTGGTGTATATACAGAAATAAATCAGATTCAATGAGTGAGTCTTCTAAAATTTCATAACATATTGGAGGAAGGAATTTGTTTACAGAGGAAATAACTGAGAATGTTTAAAGATGGACATTTTATTTAAAAATTCAAATCAAGGAGTGTGCAGTGCTCTTATAGAGAGGGATATTGTAAATGATAAACCATTTTGTTTCTCAATTCAGTTTATAAGTACATTTTCAGCATACTAGAGACATTGAAATATTTATTTAAAAGAGATATGAACCATAGCTTGAAGTTGTTTTTCTACCTATTTCTCTGTATCCTGCTTACAACTCTCTATTGATTTGCTGTGTAGTTGGGGCCTGTTCAAGAGTGGAATCTGCTCTCTTTAAAATATTAGACTTTTCTGACTCACGCTGTAATGCTGTTAGTAAGGGCAATGAACCCAAGCATCTTCACCTTTCTCTTTTATAATTAAAGAGTCGGGAGAAAGATATCTTGCATTAATATTTGTCTAATCTTCAGAATTCAAACTTCATATAAAATACTCAAAAGGTAGTAAGTTAGAGACAATAGAACAGCTGCATCAGTATGATCAAAACGACTTTGGAGACAGACTGGTTTGCAAGTATAAATGAGGACCCGAGTTGGAATTCTGTGTGCTCACATAAAAGCCAGGCACAGCAACATATGACTTAAATGCAAATGTTGGCAGAGAGAGAAGGTTAGAGTTTGCTGGCCAGTGTAAGTGAATCAGTCACCTGCAGCTGCACGTTCCTTTTGAGACACTCTTTCAAAAAGGAAGGAAAAAGTGTAAGAGCCTGGACATCTGTTCTCCATATGCAACTGGGTTTGTACCCCATGTTTATGGCAAAACTCCCCAATCAGCCGAACAAAACAGAGTACCATTCATATATATCAAAAAACACACACACACACACGCAGAAAAGCACAATAAATAAGATGCAGTGTGGTCAAGGAAGAGACCTGAAGGTGACCTCTGTCTTCCATATGGATACACTCATAAACATTCATTACACATGCATGTGTGCACAGAAATGTTAGCACACTTACTTCCAAATAATTCATATGTATTTAAATTGTGGTGTGTGGCTATGCTCCTTTGTATTTTCATCTGTGTAAATTAAGATACCATGTGCCGGAGTTAGAATATTAATTGTCCTCCATAGGACTTTGTGTTTAAATAAATGATTCCCCGGAGAGAGGCATTTTGTAAAAAGCTGTTACATTTAAAATAGTGGAGTTTTGGTTTGGCAAAGTGTGTCACAGGCATCAGGTTTTTTGTTTTTTGTTTTTTTTTTTTAAACTTTTATTTTCATTTTTAGTGTGGCCCCAGTTGTTAGGTCTTCCTCACTACTTGACAACAAACCCTACTGCTGACACGCTTGTTCTACCATGATAGATTCAATGACCTCAAACTGTAAGTCCAGATAAACTCTCTAGTCAAATACATTACATCTTTACAGTGTGTTGTTCACAACAAAAAAGTAAGTCATTCATTGCTGTCTAGATTAAATCTATAGAATGTATACACAAAAATCACCATTTGGTAGATAATGTATCTTCTTAAAAGGTATCACTAAGAATATCTTTTTGTCAGAGGTGTTTCTAAATGTCTTATACACATTTGAGTGTGCCTTCCATTTTAGTATCATGTCCCTTCTTCCCTCGTTTTCTTCATGATTCCTTCCTTTCTTTTTTTTTTATCTCCCCCCTTTTCTTTCTCTAATTCTTCACCCATTCTCTACAGTATCCTAATGGAACACAATACTGATATAGTAAACATGTTACCTTACCTTACTGAGAGAAGGACAGTGAATGCAAGTCATTTCTGGTAACGTTTGTCAATGATAAAAGGATAGAAAGACTAATAATGAGTGCCCTGAAACTGGGTGCACTATATCAGGTTTATATAGGTATACCTTAATTTTGTGGTCAACAGCTAAATGAACACGTGTTTATTGACATTAAAATGGTACAAGGGTGAAATGGTAAGTTGAAATATTTTCTATGTTTTTTATTTTTGTATACAAATAAAGGAAATAATATACTGCTCTCATTTATAAGTGTCAGGAAGAGAGTGATTGAGACAGTGAGATAGAGACAGAAATAAGGGCGGGGCGGGGAGGGGAAGGAAAATGTGAGAAGTAGATGAGAATCAAAGATGGAGAGACAGAAAAGGAGTCTATCAAAGTGAACTGGCACTACAAAGCTGTTTAGGAGGAGCGTGTTTGCCCTGGTGATTGAGAGCATTCCATGCAGTACCAGAAGAGCAAGTGGCTGAGTCCACACTAACCCGCTTTCTCAAACTCTAATGGAGAATGTTTGGACAAGTAATGGCAATTATGCTCTGACTCTTTTGCAAGACAAAGCCAGATCAAGAGCAAGTAGCTTGGGAGCAATAAGCACCAGTCTGCATGTGAAGGCGTTTCCCAGAAGAACAGCCACAAGCTCCACAAATGCACAGGATCTGCAGTCTCCTCTTCCTGGGCCACATCAGGAGCAGATGTGTTGATAATTGCACTTGGTGTAGGGAGTCAGACCAATACTTTTCAGTTGGTTGTCAGATCCAAGCAGAAATAGGCAAGGAGAGATTTTGCCCAGTGGTCTAGAGCAGAAGGAGATTTGATTTTGAAGACCAGAGATTTAGACTTCAGTTAATAATTGCACAATGGATACTGCAAGTTCTCTGCTTAATCGTGTCCTGATTTTACTACAGTGATCCCTGTGGATTGGGTTCTTAAGAAATGGCAAATATTAACCAACTGAGCTTTCTCCTTGATTTAAGAGGAAAAGAAGCATCAATGAAGGTTCAGATAAAAGTACTATACTGGTCTTTCAAGCCACAGATGCGGTCATCGATGATCCTGGTGGTGAGGGGGATGACACATCTAGCACCTGTGAGAGGACCACCACAGATTGGTAATGAAGGAATAGATTTGGAGCAAGAGAGTGACTAGCAGTAAGTAGAAGGTATGTTCCTTCCACAGGAGCTTTTGAACTGTGCAATAACTATCCTTCATTAGATTCCTTATATATTCTTAGTAACAAAGTAGAACCCTGTATTTATTATTTACTGTACTCTAATCATTAAGCAAAATAGAACAAATATTAAGGCCTCAAATTGATATCATGTCCATGTTGGCAGAAGCATATGTTCTATGTAAGTTTGGGGTACATTTGTTAGTCATTCTTGGTCATAGAATTTACTCCCAACCAAAGAATGTTCTCTTAGATTCTGAAGGCCAGTAAATTATAGACAGAATATTATCTCATATATTCTGAGCCTAAGTTTACAAAAGACATTCGTTTTAAGCTTCACTGTGGAAGTTAGACATTCCTGAACCCTCCCGTGAAGGACAAGCCTTAGCATCCTTTCACCTCCGTTCTACCACTAAGTCCTTCCAGTAGTATGCAGGCCACACACAAACACATATGCAAACTGCTACTATTAAATCAAACAGAAGGCCTTTGCCCACATTACATAATCGAGAGTTATGATATTAAAAATTGTGGAAAGCACTGTTTTATGTGAGTTATTCAAGCAATAACAAAACACATATACTGTGCTAAATACACAAAAATGCAAGCTCAGTTAGTAATTTGATGATGGGAAAGAGTACATTCTCTAAAAATAAATTCTGCCTTGCTTTGAGAATGTCGGATTATTATTAAACATTGAATAATTTTAGCGAAAAAGAACCATAATTAATTCAAACATATTTAATAGTTACACTTACTGAAAACAACAAATATGAATTGAACTCTTAACTGTTTATGATATGAAATATGACTGGGGAAATATTTGAATTATTAATCAGGAAAAATATATTATTTTTAATATGTTAGAATTCTACATGAATGAATGTAGAGAGTGATTGGATATTAAAACCCCTATGACTCTTCTTCCTCAATTATTTTTAAGATGCTATTAATTTGAGGTTAAGAGGATATAGAAAGGGTTGGGGGTAAGCAATGTGAGAGAGGCCAAAGGGATAAAATGGAAGGGGGAAGTCAAACCATTATATTTTACTTAAAATCTAAAATAAGAAAAAAAAAGTTAAAATGACTTAAAAGAATGTGATGATACCGTGATAAGCTAAGATTTTGGAGAAGAATTTTGTAGATTTCATTGTGGAAAACAAGGCAAAGGGGGAAAAATACAGGACATGGCTATATAGAAAGTATTTTTAAAGACCTCAAAATCAGAAAAAATCAGCATAACATATTGACTATTATTGATTGAAAAAATCCAAGATGATGCTTAATAAGTTACTTAAATCTTATAATTATAAGATAGAGTTAGTTACAGTTTTTAGGTTTGACATTGGTAAGGAATGTCATGGTGATTTGCAAGAATATTAGACAAGGTAATTTTACAAATGACCTTCATGAGGATCATTGTGAAGGGGAGGACAGAATGATTTGTAGAACGTGGAGAATAATGTGCAGGATAAGGATATTATCACATGATATTATAAAAACAGTGAGCAAGAAGGAATTACTAATAGTCTCATTAGATTTATTCCCTAAACTTAGTGATACTTTAGGTAAAGTAAATTTGACTATTTCTGTCAATTTATTAATAACAATTACATTTGTGCACGTTGTTTAATGTGTGTGTCTGTGTGTGTGTGTGTGTGTGTGTGTGTGTGTGTGTGTGTGTGTGTGTGTGTGGTGTATGTTTTGGGGGGTAAAGTATCTTCTGACTAGAAATTATTTAAAGATGTCAAAAATTAGGGAAAAATACACAATGATTATCCCATGCAGATACCTACATGTACTTTTATCACCCTATTTTACCTACTGTCCAGTTATAACCACCTCTGAGAAGAATTTATGATGCAAAATCTTTTCTGCTACAATTCTATTTATTTCTTGATAGAAATAGATTTTTGCCTACTTACCTTGGGTAAAACAACAATTCAATGATGTATTTAATGAAAAAGTCTGGCATGACCAGGGTCACAAGTCCCTTCTGGTCTGCACCAGCACCTGTTCACCTTGGACACAGAGTCAGCGGACACCCCCAAGGTCCGCAGAGGACTCTCCATTCCATCATAGGACCTCTGGTGAGTGGAACACAACTTCTGCCAGGAGGCAGGTTCAAATGCCAGATATCTGGGCACCTTCCCTGCAAGAGGAGAGCTTGCCTGCAGAGAGAGTGTTCTGACCACTGAAAGTCAGGAGAGAGCTAGTCTCCCAGGGTCTGCTGATAGAGGCTAACATAATCACCAGAGGAACAAGCTCTAACCAGAGACAACTATAACAACTAACTCCAGAGATTACCAGATGGCGAAAGGCAAACACAGGAATCTTACTACCAGAAACCAAGACCACTCACCATCATCAGAACACAGCACTCCCACCTCACTCAGTCCTGGGAACCCCAACACACATAAAAAGCTAGACCCAGATTTAAAAGCATATCTCATGGTGATGGTAGAGGACATGAAAAAGGACTTTAATGACTCACTTAAAGAAATACAGGAGAACACTGCTAAAGAGTTACAAATCCTTAAAGAAAAACACAAAAACAAAACCAAACAGGTAGAAGTCCTTAAAGAAAAACAGGAAAACACATCCAAACAGGTAATAGAAATGAACAAAATCATACTAGACCTAAAAAGGGAAGTAGACATAATAAAGAAAACCTAAAGTGAGGCAACACTGGAGATAAAAACCCTAGAAAAGAAATCTGGAACCATAGATGCATGCATCAGCAACAGAATACAAGAAATGGAAGAGAGAATCTCAGGTGCAGAAGATTCCATAGAGAACATCGGCACAACAATCAAAGACAATGGAAAATGCAGAAAGATCTTAACTCAAAACATCCAGGAAATCCAGGACACAATGAGAAGACCAAACATATGGATAAGGGGAGTTGATGAGAATGAAGATTTTCAACTTAAAGGGCCAGCAAACATCTTCAATAAAATAATAGAAGAAAACATCCCAAACCTAAAGAAAGAGATGCCCATGAACATAAAAGAAGCCTACAAAACTCCAAATAGACTGGACCAGAAAAGAAATTCCTCCCGACACATAATAATCAGAACAACAAATGCACTAAATAAATATAGAATATTAAAAGCAGTAAGGAAAAAGAGTCAAGTAACATATAAAGGCAGGCCTATCAGAATTACACCAGACTTTTCACCAGAGTATATGAAAGCCAGAAGAGCCTGGACAGATGTTATACAGACACGAAGAGAATACAAATGCCAGCCCAGGCTACTATACCCGGCCAAACTCTCAATTACCATAGATGGAGAAACCAAAGTATTCCAGGACAAAACCAAATTCACACAATTTCTTTCCAGGAATCCAGCCCTTCAAAGGAAAATAACAGAAAAAAACCAATACAAGGAGAGAAGTCATGCCCTAGTAAAAGCAAGAAAGTAATCCCTCAAAAAACCAAAAAGAAGACAGCCACAAGAACAGAATGCCAACTCTAACAATAAAAATAAAAGGAAGCAACAATTACTTTTCCTTAATATCTCTTAATATCAATGGACTCAATTCCCCAATAAAAAGACATAGACTAAAAGACTGGCTACACAAACAGGACCCAACATTCTGCTGCTTACAGGAAACCCATCTCAGGGAAAAAGAGAGACACTACCTAAGAGTGAAAGGCTGGAAAACAATTTTCCAAGCAAATGGTCTGAAGAAACAAGCTAAAGTAGCCATTCTAATATCGGATAAAATCGACTTCCAACCCAGTTATCAAAAAAGACAAGGAGGGACACTTCATACTCATCAAAGGTAAAATCCTCCAAGAGGAACTCTCAATTCGAATATCTATGCTCCAAATGCAAGGGCAGCCACATTCATCAAAGACACTTTAGTAAAGCTCAAAGCACACATTGCACCTCACACAATAATAGTGGGAGACTTCAACACACCACTTTCATCAATGGACAAATTGTGGAAACAGAAACTAAACAGGGACACAGTGAAACTAACAGAAGTTATGAAACAAATGGACTTAACAGATAGCTACAGAACATTTTATCCTAAAACAAAAGGATATACCTTCTTCTCAGCACCTCACGGGACCTTCTCCAAAACTGACCATATAATTGGTCACAAAACAGGCCTCAACAGATACAAAAATATTGAAATTGTCCCATGCATCCTATCAGATCACCATGGACTAAGGCACAGGGACAGCATCCTAATTAACAGAATCAGAAATGAAAAGGGAGACATAACCAAAGATCCTAAAGAAATCAAAAACATCATCAGATCCTTCTACAAAAGGCTATAGTCAACAAAACTGGAAAACCTGGATGAAATGGACAAATTTCTAGACAGATACCAGGTACCAAAGTTAAATCAGGATCAAGTTAATGATCTAAATAGTCCCATATCCCCTAAAGAAATAGAAGCAATCATTAATAGTCTCCCAACCAAAAAAAAAAAAGCCCAGGACCAGATGGGTTTAGTGCAGATTTCTATCAGACCTTGAAAGAAGATCTAATTCCAGTTCTGCACAAACTATTCCACAAAATAGAAGCAGAAGATACTCTACCCAACTCATTCTATGAAGCCACAATTACTCTGATAACCTAAACCACAGAAAGATTCAACAAAGATAGAGAACTTCAGAACAATTTCTCTTATGAATATCAATGCAAAAATACTCAATAAAATTCTCGCTAACGGAATCCAAGAACACATTAAAGCAATCATCCATCCTGACCAAGTAGGTTTTATTCCACAGATGCAGGGATGGTTTAATATATGGAAATCCATCAACATAATCCATTATGTAAACAAAGTCAAAGACAAAAACCACATGATCATCTCCTTAGACGTGGAGAAAGCATTTGACAAAATCTAAGACCAATTCGTGATAAAAGTCTTGGAAAGATCAGGAATTCAAGGACCATACCTGAATATGATAAAAGCAATCTACAGCAAACCAGTAGCCAACATCAAAGTAAATGGTTAGAAGCTGGAAGCAATCCCACTAAAATCAGGGACTAGACAAGGCTGCCAACTTTCTCCCTACCTATTCAACATTGTACTTGAAGTCCTAGCCAGAGCAATTTGACAACAAAAGGAGATCAAGGGGATACAAATTCAAAGGAAGAAGTCAAAATATCACTTTTTGCAGATGATATGATAGAATATATAAGTGAACCAAAAAGTTCCAACAGAGAACTCCTAAAACTGATAAACAGCTTCAATGAAGTAGCTGGATATAAAATTAACTCCAACAAGTCAATGTCCATTCTCTACAGAAAGAATAAACAGGCTGAGAAAGAAATTAGAGAAACAACATCCTTCTCAATAGTCACAAAAAATATAAAATAGCTTGGCGTGACTCTAACTAAGGAAGTGAAAGATCTGCATGATAAGAACTTCAAGTCTCTGAAGAAAGAATTTAAAGAAGATCTCAGAAGATGGAAAGATCTCCCATGCTCATGGATTGGCAGGATCAATATCGTAAAAATTTCTACCTTGACAAAAGCATTCAACAGATTCAATGCAATCCCCATCAAATTTTCAACTCAATTCTTCAACGAATTAGAAAGAGCAGTCTGCAAATTCATCTGGAATAACAAAAAACACAGGATAGCAAAAACACTTCTCAAGGATAAAAGAACCTCTGGTGGAATCTTCATGCCTGACCTAAAGCTGTACTACAGAGCAATTGTGATATTAAAAAAAAAAACTGCATGGTACTGTTATAGCGATAGATAAGTAGACCAATGGAATAGGAATGAAGACCCAGAAATGAACCCACACAACTATTGTCACTCGATCTTTGACAAGGGAGCTAAAACCATCCAGTGGAAAAAAGACAGCATTTTCAACAAATGGTGCTGGCACAACTGGCAGTTATCATGTAGAAGAATGTGAATTGATCCATTCTATGTCCTTGTACTAAGGTCAAATCCAAGTGGATTAAGGAACTCCACATAAAAACAGAGACACTGAAATTTATAGAAGAGCAAGTGGGGGAAAGTCTCGAAGAGATGGGCACAGGGGAAAAATTCCTGAAAGAACAGCAATGGCTAGTGCTGTAAGATCGAGAATGGGACCTCATAAAATTGCAAAGCTTATGTAAGGCAAAAGACACTCTCCATAAGACAAAAAGGCCACCAACAGATTGGGAAAGCATCTTTACCTATCCTAAATCAGATAGGGGATTAATATCCAATATATATAAAGAACTCAAGAAGGTAGACTCCAGAAAATCAAATAACCCTACTAAAAATGGGGCTTAGAGCTAAAGAAAGAATTCACACCTGAGGGTTACCTAATGGCTGAGAAGCACCTGAAAAAATGTTCATCATCCTTAATCATCAGGGAATTGCAAATCAAAACAACCCTGTGATTCCATCTCAACCCAGTCAGAATGGCTAAGTTCAAAAACTCAGGTGACAGCAGATGCTGGCGAGGATGTGGAGAAAGAAGAACACTCCTCCATTATTGGTGGGATTGCAAGCTTGTACAACCACTCTGGAAATCAGTCTGGCATTTTTTCAGATAATTGGACATAGTACTACCGGAGGATCTAGCAATACTACTTCTGAGCATATATCCAGAATATGTTCCCCCTGGTAAGAAAGACACATGCTCCACTATGTTCATAGCAGCCTTATTCATAATAGCCAGGAGCTGTAAAGAACCCAGATGTCCCTCAACAGAGGAATGGATACAGAAAATGTGGTACATTTACACAATGGAGTACTAGTCAGCTATTAAAAAGAATGAATTTATGAAATTTCTAGGCAAATGGATGGACCTGGAGGGCATCATCCTGAGTGAGTTAACCCAATCACAATATAACTCACATGATATCTACTCACTGATAAGTGGATATTAGCCCAGAATCTTAGAATACCCAAAATATAAGATAAAATTTGTGAAACACATGAAACTCAAGAAGAACAAAGACCAATGTGTGGACAGTTTTCCCCTTCTTAGAATTGGAAACAAAACACCCTTGGAAGGAGTTACAGAGACAAAGTTTGTAGCTGAGACAAAAGGATGGACCATCTAGAGACTGCCACATCTGGGGATCCATCCCATAATCAGCCTCCAAATGATGACACCATTGCATACACAAGCAAGATTTTGCTGAAAGGACCCTGATATAGCTGTCTCTTGTGAGACTATGCCGGGGCCTAGCAAACACAGAAGTGGATGCTCACAGTCAGCTATTGGTTGGATCGCAGGGCCCCCAATGTAGGAGCTAGAGAAAGTATCCAAGGAGCTAAAGGGATCTGCAACCCTATAGGTGGAACAACAATATGAACTTACCAGTACCCTGGAGCTCTTGTCTCTAGCTGCATATGTATCAGAAGATGGCCTAGTCGGCCATCAGTGGAAAGAGAAGCCCATTGGTGGTGCAAACTTTATATGCCTCAGTACAGGGGAATGCCAGGGCCAAGAAGTGGGAGTGGGTGGGTAGGGGAGTGTTGGGGAGGGTATAGGGGACTTTTGGGATAACATTGGAAATGTAAATGAGGAAAATATCCAATAAAAAAGTTAAAAAAGAAAATAGTCTCACAGGTAAAATCTAGAAAGCAAATTGCTTTTTTTATCAGAGAAAAAAATATAAGCCAGTGAAACATTATGTAATTAATTTTATGTGTCAACCTTTATTGAATTTCTATAGCATTTTGGTACTCTGTTACTTTGCTAATATCCTAAATTGTGTGTGGATTGTATACAGTGTTGTTCCTAATAATCTTTCCATCAATAAATTTTACACAAATTCACATACCCACACCCATCCTCCTCCCCCACAGACATTGAATACATATGTTCCAATATAAGATGGAGTATGTACAAGAAAATAACATCATTACTAGCTTTCATATAAAATCTCTTTGTTATAAGGAGATCCAGATGTCAGCCTACAATGTTTTGTATGTAAAAAGCTGAATCTCCTGACTCATTTGAGGACTTGTTTATAATAATTATTATAGATCTTGAATTAAGAATACTGTTACAGCTTTCACATTATCTATTTTTTCTTAGTATTAACACATATTTAAAAAGTGACAAAACATCAAGTGAATTTTCTTAGAACAAAGGTACCTGAAGCAGATTCAATTGACAATCTGCCATAAGGCAACAGGTTGCCATTATTTTATTTGTAAACACAAGTAATACAATTATACTGGACTGCTGTGTTTTAGCAACACACAAAAGTCTAGCTGGAAACAACCCAGATGTCCCTGAACTGAAAAATGTATAAAGAAAATATAATTCATTTACACAATGGAATATGAATACTATTCAGCTATTAAAAGGAGGACATAATGAATTTTGCAGACAAATGGATGGGACTAGAAAATATCACCCTCAGGTAACCCAGACAGAAAAGGACATGTATGGTATGTACTCACTGATAAATGGATATCAGCTAAAAAGTACAGAACACCTAGGATACAATCCACAAACTGTGACAAGTGTAACATTCAGAAAGTCCCAAGAAGAGATGCTTCGATCCTAGTTAGAAGGGTTAAGAAAATAATCACTGGAGGCAGAGGGAGGGGGGGACCTTAGTGGGAGAAGCAGGGTGGAGAGGAAAAGAGCAGGTATAGAGGAGGCAGGAGAGAAACCCAAAGGGTCAAGAGACTGAATGCAGCCTTGGTTGGTTAGCCAAAATGCCCACCCAACAATTGGCAGAGCGAACATCAAGAGTCTACCTTCAGTAGTAGACAGGGGCTCATGTAGAGGGACCAGGTTACTAACCCAAAGTCAAAATTCCTGACCCAGAACTGTTCCTGCATAAAGGAACTACAGGGGCAAAAAATGCAATAGAGACAAAAGATAGGGGCTTAGCATGACTGTCCTCTGGGAGGCTCTTCCAGCAGCTGAGTGAGACAGTTGCAGCTACTTACACTCAACCATTAGACTGAAGTCAGGAATCCTCTGTTTGAATAAGGGTAAGGATTGAAGAAGCTGAAGGGGAGCCTGACCTCATAGGAACTAAACCAGACCCCAGAAAGCTCCAAGAGCCTGAGTCACCAACCCAGTAGCACACATGGGCTGGTCTGAGATCCCTGGCCGAGGGTGGCCTGATGGGTCTGGCCTCAGCGGGAAAATATGAGCCTAATCTTAGGGAGTCCTGAGGCCTCAGGGAATGGTGGGGCCTGGTAGTTCAGGGAGTACCCTCTTGGTGGCTAGGGGCAGGAGGAGTGAGATGAGAAACTGTGGGAGGAAGGATTAGAGGGCAATGGTTGGAATTTAAATACATAAAATAATAATTTAAAAAAGCCTTTAGGTTCCTTGCTGTATAATTGTAAAAGTGTAACTTTAAATATTTTTTTTTGTTTGTTTAATGTATCAAGGATTCTTTGGATACTTCAGATGTATCAATGCTATGTTTTACTTTTGCCTTAAAAAGGAAATATTTTTGCATTCATCAAATCTATTTACACACATTTCAAAGACCTGTGCATGTTCGGTATCCGAGTTGATAGGAAAAGTTCAATGATTCTTCACTGTGACGTTCAGAGAGTAGGATGTAATATTTCCTACTAAAAATATGTCCCAAAGTGTCAACAGTGCTAATACTGAGAGTCCCTGCTTTAACATATGCAGTTTAGTAGAGAATGTGGCCATCCTTAATACAAACGATTCCTAGCTCCATTTTTGCCTCGGAGAAAGAGGAATGACAGGAGATGAACTAGAAGAATTCACTTGATTTGGTAATGAAGTAGATGTGGAGAATGTGCAGGAGGAATACAGATCCACGTGACACCCGGGTAGGTAATTTGGGCATCGGAGTTGAAGCATTTCACTTTTTCTGACAGAACCAAAAACAGCAGAAGGCAGAAGAATTTCTAATCCAGTCCTAAACAAAATCTACAGGCTGATTGCAGTGGTTCTCAACCTCCCCAAGGAAGTGACACAATCGTTCCCCATGCTGGGATACTCCCCAACCCTACAGTTATATTTTTGTTGCTACTGCATGACTCTAATTTCGCTATGCTTATAAATCATAATGTTAATGTCTGATATGCAGCATGGTGTTAGGCGACCCCTGCGAAAGAGTGCTAAAAACTGAAATGTGATTGAAAAATTAAAAATAAAAATAGCACTCAGCACAATGACAAAGCCCAACTGCTGAAACTCCCTTTGCTGATGTTGTCACCCTTCCTACTTGCCAGCTAACCACTTAAAAAAACAAAAAACAAACAAAAAAAAAAAAACAAAAAACAAATCTTGTAACTGCAAACTGTATAAGCTACTGTGCTTGTTGGTATTCTGTCTGGACTCCACCCCCAAAACGTACTGAGCTCCTCCCTACAGTTAGTTACCTGGCAACAGCCAGGTAGATCTGGACCACTATAAAAGGGGTTGCTTGCCCCCTCCTATCTCTCTTACTCGCTTGTTCTCTTACTCTCTTGTTCTCTTACTCTCTTGCCTCTTTCCCCTTGTCCCCACCCCCCGTGTATCCCCCCCCCCCACACCCAATGTGGTCATGGCTGGGCTCTACTTTTCTCTTCTCTCCCTCTACTACCTACCCCCTTAACTCCCCTCCCCATGCCCTGAATACACTGTATTCTATACTATATGGTTGTGTGTCTGGTCCCTCAGGGGAAGGGATGCCTTGACGTGGGCTCGCTGAGGCACCTCCTACCGCCTACCTCACCACACCCCCATAGAACATATCTTCTTCTTTTTATAAATCATAACAGTGCTCCTTTTTGAAATACCCCCCATAGGCAATGTATATTTGAATACCTAATCCTTTCATGGTGGTGTTGCTAAAGGAGGTTTGAAGCCTGTTATATATGGAACATTACTTAATGAAGCATGTCACAGGCATGCTTTGAGGGTTTATAACTGTATTTACTTCCTGTTTTTGTTTTTGTTTTTGTTTGTCACTTGTTTGTGTGTTTTTCTCTGTTTCTACCTACAGTAAAAGTTGCAGTCTCTCAAAGTCCTACAACAGTGACCTGTTGCCATGTTCAAGGAGCCCCATTTGGACTCTCGAGCCAAAAGGCAAAATCAACTTTTTATTTCACAGAGAGAATTTGTCATTGGCGTGTTTGTTTGTTTGCTTTCAGTAAAAAGTTAGTAAAACAGACATCATAGCTAGAATTCTTCATTTTCCTTAAATTCTCAGGACTCAGCTGTACAAAAAAGACTGTTCTAACCACAAACTCCACCCCACGTTAGAAACACTTCAAGAGTGTCGCTGACGTGGTCCTTACTGTGAAAATGCACATCACATATGGTGAAAGTCATGGCTTTCTAGGTCATTAGACTCATGCCTATATCTAGTTATCTCTACAGGGAGGTGGCAATAAAAAGCAAGCTCACTGTTGTAAATTTAAAATTCAAAACTAGCCTTAAAGCTCCACTCGTATAAAATTGTTTGATGTACTTGATTTATGTCCTAACATCCCTCACTAACATCTGTTGGGAGCCAATGTTTGCAATCAGTGAAGGAAGGGCTCAGCATTCTGCTTCTCATCACTCCTACATTGTCTTAGACATTTGCTTTCAGTCTGATACTCCAAGACTTTCTCCCACTATCCCCTTATTCATGTTTCCTTGTATACGTTTAACATGGCATGTCTCCATCATTCACCCTAGAAACTCTCCTGGAAAAGAATCCTTTCTATTATTATACAAATTTAATAAATTTCTATACAAGTTTTATTATCTGATGTGTCAGAGTCAGAGTCTCATTTATGAAGTAAATACATGGATGAGGCAAAATAGGAGCCTGGCACAATTCTTAAGAAATACTAGATATGGGTCAGCCACTTTTTCTTTCATGTGAAGAGCACTGTATAATTGCTACAGAAAGCAATATTGTCAAATTGATAATTTTTCCCTTTTGGGCCTCTTCATCTGCAGAGGCCATTTCATATATATTTCATCATTTTTTGAATTATGCCCTGATAGACTTCTAAGTATATGTTACTAAAATCCAACCCTCTTTTCTGCAATGGCGTATCATACAAATGCTAATGGTCCATTAGACTTTCAAATCCAAAGATAATGTGAGAAACACAATCAGTTCCCTTCTGGAGAAGTCCTCACAGTCAGCTACTGTCTCTTGTAACTGTCTTAGGTCTCAATTTGCTCACTGAGCAATAGCAATATATTCATTCTGAAAATGGCTAAATAAAGTGAAGTGGAGTTATCCAGCCAAGGCTGAGAGGCATAACACCCAGCAGTCGTTCCACTGCATGGGAAGCACTAGATTTCTAGGGCTTCATTCACTCTAAATCAGTTTCAATACTACTGATGCCTGATGTCGGATAATTGTCATCAGGGCTGTTACATACACTCTAGGATATGAAGCAGTGCTTTCTACTCATTACATAGCAACAGAAATTTTCTCACATTGATGGAAAAAAATGATTGAGCATACTGTCAAATACCCTCCAGAGAAAAATGGCTTAGCTTGAGCACTGAAATTAATCTTAAAATAAATATTGATCCTCTTTTCTGTGTTCTTTGTTGATGATACCTTCTTCTTATCTTCTATATCTTCCTATTTTCCTCTCTTGCCCCACTCTCAACCTATGCTCCCTTCACATGGACTGAGAGGGGACTCCAACTGTGTAGTAAGTGCTTAAACACAGAAGAAGAAGGAGGGGTTAGATACAAATATCACCAGGATTGTTTGATAAATGCTCAAGAAATCATATTATTATGTGTATTTTTGTGTACATATATAGGTGTGTGTTCATGTATGTATGTATGTATGTATGTATGTATGTATGTATGTATGTGTATGCAATATCTATTGACATTATGATATTTGAGGAATTATATTTTAGAATTAAATATGTCCATGATACTCAGACCATGTTTCTTCATTTTAAAATCATGACATTAAATTTTTTCATAAAAGCTCAAAATAATTTACTACTATCAACAATTAAGCATAAGCATGAATATCTTCACAAACTTATATGCCTGTACCATTTAAAATTATTTCTACACTTTATTTTTGCTACCTCCAATTTAGTACTTATACTTTTAAGTACCACAAGTACTTATACTTTTAATTCTTTTCTATTAGAATGCAAATAATTGAAAGGAGTATTGCCTACCTCCTGTAAGTTTGAGAAAGTGTTGGAATGCTTTAGAGACATTTTTAATAATCATTCCTTCAGTATAACTGAGAAGGCTTAGCAACTCCTGGATAGAAGAAAATTATAGGCTAGTAGTTTAAGTGACTTCCATACATTGTTTATGATCAAATAGTCATACAATCAATTGTACAATGGCAATTGTACTCAGAAAACCATGTAGGAGGCAAGCCACTCCAAATCAGTTTTCTTCCACCTCCCCTCACAGGCCATGTGCACAGTTCACAAAGTCACATCTAAGCCATGTTTGGAAAAGATAATAGAAATGGTAATTACACAAGATCTCAAAACATGCATAGACTCAGTATCCATTCCTTGTTTATATGCTATCCTCGTCTTAAGTGAATGTGATAACTAAGACCAGTGAGTTAATAACTTTTAAGACGATATTTTCTAACAGGAATCATGTTCATTCTTGCATAGATAAATGTGAGACTGATTTCCTGACAACAAAGGCGTGATTGCGATGTCATCAGATTGCATGCAGAAGCTCAGTAGACGACCTTTAACCTGTGTACTTGACCACTTTATTTCTGAACATATTCACAGAATTCTGATAAAAATTAGATAAAGCAGTGCATTCAATTAATGTATTTTTCAGAATTGTTAACTGCTCAACAAAACACCTTGGTATCTGAATATTCTAGAATTCTGTTAGCTGTTGATAAAAATAATTATTATATTTATTTTATGTTTTTATTGATGTTTTAATATATTTATATCATTTTCCCCAGCATCACTTATTGGGGTCCAAGTTCTTTTGATTGTTAATTTGTATATATTGAGTCATGAAACACTTATGATTAGCCAAATATATTAACTATCGTTTAGCATGCCTGAAACAGTGTCAACAGTAAAAATATAAGCACACCTTCTCTATTATTTGGCTTTTGGTAGTTTAACTGCCTTGGAATAAAAAAGAATAGAATATTCAGTTTAGCCTTTAGTTATCTGACTTAAGATTCATAGCTATCAATGGAACACACATCAGAGTCATTCTACTGTTTTCAAAGACAGAAATCCCCAATGTTGTGTGTGTATTTATATATATAATGTCTTTAAAATAAATGAAGATTCAGGGGAAAATATCTCTTAACTGCTGTCAATTTCTCCCTTGTTTTCTAGTTTTTTCCATGCTAAATTATGTCTAAATTCTCTTAGTGAAATCATTTGGATGTGTGGGTTAGTTTTTTACATTAATCATAATTTTCTTTACCAAAGTTATCAGACTTCTATCAGAATAAAGCTTCTTCTGACAACCTCTTATTGAATTTCCTTTCCTTCCATCTACCTTCTCCCTCATCTTCCCCATTTGATTTCCCATTCTACTCTCTCACTTTTCTTCTTCCTTTTTCACTTCCTTTCCCCTTTCTTCTTCTTCTGTTCTTCCCTTTCTCCCCAAGTCTTCCCTTCTTTCCATCCTTCTTCCCTTTCAATTTCTTTCTGTCTCCTTTCTTCCTTTTTACCTTTTCTTTCCTCCTTCCTCCTTTTATCCCTAACCTTGCCTCCTCCCTCTTTTCCCCTTCATTTATTTGATCCTTTTCCCTTACCTTCCTCCTTTCTTCTGCTCTTTCCTTCCTTCATTATCTTCTTTCCTGCCTACTTCTCTAACTCTTTCAAACACATTCTTCCTTCTTCCTTTATCAATCTCTCCCTTTCTTCCATTCATCTTTCCACTTCTATTCCTTCTTCTGCTCTTTACTTTTTATTCCCTTTTTGTCTGTTGTTCTGTCTCCCTCAATTTCGTCCTGCCCTCCTCTTTCCTTCTTCCATCTGTCCTTTTCTATATTTTTCTTTATTTGCTCCCATGTCTTCCTTCCTTCCTTCCTTCCTTCCTTCCTTCCTTCCTTCCTTCCTTCCTTCCTCCTTCCCTCCCTCCCTCCCTTCCTTCTCCAATCTCTCCCCTTCCCTCCATTTCTTCTTTCTTGACTATCTTCAGCATTTCATCATTTATTTCATTTTCTTTCTCTCTTTGTTATCCATCTTCCTGACCCTTACCCTTGTTCCATACTATTGTTCTCTGTTCCTTCTTTTCTTTCTCTCATCCCTCCATCATTATCATTTTCCTTCCTGCTTCCTTGCATCTCCACTCCTTTCCTCTCTTCTCTCTCAGCTCTTCTCTTAGTTAGAATGTTAGATATTTTAGTTTAATATAAATTATTCATTTGAAAGATAACATAGATATCTCCTCAGAATTAAATTTTCCAACAATGTTAAGCCTTGTATATACTAAACAGTTTTAATTACTCTTATAAAAGGCATGTGGGTTCTATGCATTGATTTTTCCAGACATGAATTGAATCAGTATTTTATCCTGTGAATGTGTTTATTTTTTGTATACAGTTTAGTCCATAGCATCATTTGTTGGATGCTATACTTATGGTGAAGATTAGAAAAGGACATTATAGTAAGGTGGCAAGTATCTAAGAAGAAACAATAATTTATGACTATAATTTTGAGCTTGTTATCTTAACTACTGTTTTCTAAGATTCAAAGAAATTTTAATTTGCAAGTTTCTTCAGAGTATGAGTAACAGAATCAGGATCTAAATATAGATACTCAGCATCCTGATCACTAGCTTTTCAGGGATATGGCACCCTCTTTAATGGTAAATATGCCTGGCAATGCAAGATCAATAGAAGACTGAATAAAAGTTTACTTACAGTGACTGGATCTATGTCCAGTCTGTTAATACACTCTTGGTACTCTTAATAAGCAAAGTACCCTCATCCCAGAACCCATGTTGGGTAGCTTACCCCTACCTATAATTACAGCTCCAGAGGAATCGAACCATTTATCCTGTCCTCTGTAGGCAGCTCCACAAATCTCTCTCTCTCTCTCTCTCTCTCTCTCTCTCTCTCTCTCTCTCTCTCTCTCACACACACACACACATACATACATAAACCATCTTTAAAATATTTAACTTTGTTATTACCACAGCAGCATTCTGCAATGTAAGTTACAGGACCAGCTCATTCATATATGATTTTTAGATTTTATATGGAATTTTAACATAAAATCATTCTTTTAATAAAACAACTGTAATTTCCTCTACTTGATGGACTACAGAGAAGCTTGATAAATTGATAGATGGTATATATTCCACAAAATTTGGTAAAGATTTTAATAAAAGTTATTATTTTGTATCGTTCCAGCACCTGATTCCATTTCTTTTGGGGAGCTATATCCTAGAGAACATATATCATTCCCTCACTCCATCACATCCAGGGTATTAGATCTTAAGATATCATTAGTTTGACCCCAATCTAGTACCTTACTCTGTGATCCTCTCTGTTCTTTCTGCAGTTGTGTTGGAGGCACAGAACAGTGAGGTAAGAAGGAAGTTGATGAGCCTGAACAATGTCATAGATTTCCATTTTTATTTTCTAAAGTGGCATTTCATATAGTCCAGCATAGTTTGCCTTTATCACATTGCCCTATATGGTTCAGAATGTCAGGTACAGTTTTTGTGACCACACCATAGTGTACTGGCTAGTTTTGTGTCAACTTGACACAGCTGGAGTTATCACAGAGAAAGGAGCTTCAGTTGAGGAAATGCCTCCATGAGATCCAACTGTAAGGCATTTTCTCAATTAGTGATCAAGGGGGAAAGGCCCCTTGTGGGTGGGACCATCTCTGGGCTGGTAGTCTTGATTCTGTAAGAAAGCAGGCTGAGCAAGCCAGGTGAGGCAAGCCAGTAAAGAACATCCCTCCATGGCCTCTGCATCAGCTCCTGCTTCCTGACCTGCTTGAGTTCCAGTCCTAACTTCCTTGGTGATGAACAGCAGTATGGAAGTATAAGCCGAATAAATCCTTTCCTCCCCAACTTGC
Source organism: Mus musculus (assembly GCF_000001635.26). Classification (NCBI taxonomy): domain Eukaryota; kingdom Metazoa; phylum Chordata; class Mammalia; order Rodentia; family Muridae; genus Mus; species Mus musculus. The sequence goes on along the minus strand of NC_000078.6, from coordinate 96,691,760 downwards.
TTCTTGGTCATGATGTTTGTGCAGGAATAGAAACCCTGATTAAGACACCATAGATAATATTACTTACAGAATTTTATTCATTTGAAGATAGTATGGGTAAATCTATAAAGTTCACAAACATGCACACACACATACACACACACACACACACACACACATGCTCATATGCATATGCACACCCATATCTACATACATGCACACACACATGCTCACACAACCACACACATACATATCCACATATGCACAACCATGCAGAAAGTCATATAAAAATGCACAAACATGAACACATGTACATACAAATGCAAAAACACATGCACAAATGTGCACATGTGTGAACAAACACAATGTAAAACATATATATATATATATTTATATACATGAACATTTATATACATATTTATACATGTACACATCTCACAAATAAACTCACTCACATAAAATACCTCTTCACAACATATTCACATTTATTGTTAGTCAAAAAATAATAGTGATATTGTGTAATTTTTAATATATGTGTGTCCTAGTTTTAATTTAAAAGAGAATATGTTGTATTTTCTTCCATTTTTTTCTCTATTTGAATCCATCACAGTGTACAACAAACCAAGCCACAGCACAGATGTTTAAATTCAGCTCTCTACTTCCTCTGTGGTAGCTGGCCTTGTATCTCAGTGACCTCAGTGTTAGCTTTGCTATGGATCAGAGCCCAGACCAGATGGTTGCCATTACCTGGAATTGCTTTTAAAAGTCACCAGGTACCTTGCGGATGAGGATATTCCAGGGTTGTTCTCAGAAAACAAGCATGCCATTTTCATTGCCCAGGAATGGAAATACCAAGGTTAACTTTACATGTCCCACAGTAGATGTGGAAAGTTGCCTTAGTCACAGCCCGTGGCTCACATTTGCACATTGTGAGGTCTCTAATCACGACTTGTGTAGTCATGGAGGTCTAATATCAGCTGAGATGTTAATAAAGAGACTCACCAGTTGCTACCTAAGTGTTCAAGCACAACACAAATAGTTTTCCAAGCCACCTGAGAAACATCCATTTTTTATTGTAAAGACGTTCCATGTATGTTCTAAATTTTCTTCCCCATACCTTTTTCTACTGCCATTATTATTACTGTTCCTACTACTCACACAATCACCATAATTATAGGGACCACTCTTTTTTCTCAAAGTGCTGTTCAGGAAACTAATTTGCATTCATTAGTCCTTTAATTCCTTCTCAAGTAATCAAGGTAGATAATTTGCACAATCAGTGAATAAAGACATGGAGGTCACTTGCATACTCAGCAGATCATAGATACAGATTTAAAACTTATGTCCTTTATGTATGAATAAAAACCTAATTGTCTACAATGGTATGTCTTTTCATATATTTTTATCAATGAAGATACTTCTTAATATTTACTTTAGCCTTTGGTGATGGATAGAAATCAATACACTAAAAAATGCATTAGTACAGTATTTTAGGAAACATATCTCAAGAAGATACTTTATCTTCATTATTGTATTTTGATAACAGACATATAATATGGTATAAGTTTATTATATATTTCACAGATTAAAAAAAAGACACCTATGTTTTCTGAACAACAAAGAGAGGATATTAAAAACTTGATTTTGCCTTATTGCAGAACCACATTAGACCAAGGTTTGAGATCCACTGGTTTAATGTACACAACAGAAATTTAAACAGTGGCTGTTCAGTTTGACTTGCTGGAGCTCTAGAAATTCCAACCAAGTTTCAAAGAAAATGAAGGCAAAGGAAGTTATAAGAAGAAAAATAAGTGTCAACATGGTCCCTTAGTGGTATTATATTTTCCAATTAAGATCTTGATTCTAGTTCAGTCAAATGTACTGGCAAAAAGGGGGGGGGGGTTGAAATGATTTTTGGCAAGGTACTCAGTGCATAAGACAATGGACATTGTGCCCTTCCCATGTTTCCACTAATTCAGAGAAAAATTAATGCTCTTAATAACAGCAGTGCCTTCTTAAGCTGCCAACCTAATAACAGTCAGCCCCAGATTGGTATTATGGTTGACAGAAAATGACTTTATAGCATGGAATAGATAATTTTTAAAAATCCAGCAATAAAGAAGAGATTTTTCTTAGTCCTATATATAATCTGAAATGTAGCATTTGCAGGTGTAGCTAAGACTGAACCATGTTTACATTCGCTTTGAAGTTAGTGTGTGCATCTCTCTCTCTCTCTCTCTCTCTCTCTCTCTCTCTCTCTCTCTCTGTGTGTGTGTGTGTGTGTGTGTGTGTGTGTATTTTAGTGTATTGTAAACATCTGCATGTGTCGATATGAATATTCCTGCACTGCACACAGGTGGAGGTCAGAGATGTTTGATATCCTACCCTACCGATTTCCAATTTATTCTTTTGGGGTTGGGGTTCTCAATAAACCTTTGAGTTTGATGTTCACTCCCTAGGCAGGGTGGGCATAAAATCCTTTCAGTTCTTTTGTTTCAGCCTCATCTTCCATCAGAACTGGGTTTAGAGTCACACAAGGCTGTAAGAGATTGTAGTGGATTCAAATCTAGGACCATATGGTGGCACAGATACTCTTAACAATGGAGCCATTACCCTAGCTGCATGCTTTGAAATTTTAAGGTGAAAAAATGGAATGGTTCTCTCCTAGATGTGCATCTAGCTGACTCTATACACATAATGATGGTTCTTTTAAAAAATAGCCATTTATAAATTAGACTTATTCTTAAGTTTTTGGTTTTGAGCCTTGTAGCTCAATTGATATCAGAAAGGCTTTCTCCAGTCACTGAGGGGAGCAGATGGAGAAACCCACAGCCAGATATTAGATAGAACTCAGGGAATCCTGCAGAGAAGGGAGGAGAGATTGTTGGAGCCAGAGATATCAATGACATCAGGAACCACAGACTCATGTAAACAAGACTCATTGGTCCTCCAGTAGTCTGCGGAGGTCGGCACTAGGCTTACTGCATACATGCTGTGGTTGTATAGCTTGAGGATTTTGTGCATCACTTTAGAGGTAAACAAGTCCTGTCAGAGAATCTTTTGCCTGCTCCTGGGAACCTTTTACTCCTACTGGGTTTCCTTGCTCTGTGTCTTGATAGTCTTAATTCATCTTGTTATGTCAAGTTCTGTTGATATTCCTGGGAAGCCTGTTCTTTTCTGAAAGTAAATGGAGGGCCTGTGAATCTGGGGGAAAAGGGAGGTGAAGGGGGAAGAGGAATTAGGGGAGTCTGATGTAGGGCTGTATTTTTATGAAAAAAAATAATCATAGAAACAAAAGTAGAATTATAATATGATAGGAATTTTGAGATTTCTCAAATTTTATTTTTAATTACTTATGCTATTGCTAGCAGATTGTAACATGTAGTACCAATTTAGTTGCTATCATTAAAGATAGTTGAAATTAGTAAATTTTCCTATATTCTTGGGAATTATCATCCCATGTCTGTTTGTTTGGCCACACACACACACACACACACACACACACACACACACACACACACTTAAGCCAAAATATAACACATTTCGAAATATCTTGTTCTTGATATTCTAAATTCTTTGTTTCATTGTATAACTGCATTAAAATGAGGATAGATAAGAAAATTATATATACACACATACACATGCAATACACACACACACACACACACACACACACACACACACACACACACACATATATATAGTATTTCAGTTAAAAACAGAAACATAAGAGCTTATATAGATATTTTGTTTTGTTAGTTTTTATCTTATTTGCATCAGTCTGAATAAAGATTGAGTCTCTAATTGTACAAAGTTTTTTAAATATCATGAAGTTGGATCTGTTGATGAAGATAATAAATCTCAATTGGTGGAGAAATTGGAGTAGCTGGAGTTGTGAGAGATTATAGACCAGATGGTAGGATAGTCCAACATGTACTTCTTAACCATCCCTAACAGATTCATGACTGAGGAATGGAAGATGCCCCGTGCTTTTCAGTGGAGAGATTGGGCCAGGAATTGGGTCTATTGCCTGGTCTGAAACATTTTATATGTATGTAAGGGAACACTTACAGATTTCTACTTTAATTTTGTTGGGGGATATTGAAATTGATGAAGTTCAAGTCTTTAAATATGATTTTCTATATTTCATGAAACCAACTACAGAGTATCCATCATTTCTTCTCTAAATGTGAGGGGTGGTGATGTCTTATGATTTATCTCTGGGGTTTCAGGAGAAATTTGAGACATATGACCCTTGTCCTTGATAGAAGGCAAAAGCCCCCATATATTGTAGAGTTTATCTTCCCGTTTCCTGTTTCTGGCAGACTGAGTTTTATTAGCAGCGTAGTACTGTTAGCATGTCTTTCTCATATATAGAAAATCATGAAATGGTTGGAAACAGATTCATTTATGTCAGCCCATTGAAAAGAAAAAAAATGAAGAGAGGCAATTTCTAGATGTGAGACATGTAGGATATAATGCTTTCTGGGACATTGGTCAAGATTTTTCCAATTTTCAGTTATTTTATTGGTTCTACAGAAAAGCATTGACGATAGGCATTATAGACTAGCACTGAGATTACAAGTAAGCTTTACTGAATTTAATGATTCTAGAAAGAAAAAATAACTAGAATTCCATTTATGTATTCCTCCATTAGTATTCTAAAATTCTAATTGGGTTCCTGCAATGAGTTATTTCATACCAGTCACCAACAGTTGACAATCAGTATGGCTTAGAAATGAACTTTTTTAAAAAACATATCAGATTAGACTTTATATGTTTAATAATAGCTCTTGGAAAAGACACTGAGAAAAGTAATTTGAGCACAATGTGGATTACTCGAATCTGCTTCCCATTATAAAACATTTTCAAAGACCATTAGAGGAAAAATGGGGGATTTACACTGCAGTAGATAAGCAGCCATAGGCTCAAAATCAATCTTTTAAAGCCAATTGTGGAATTTCATATTCCCTTTCATACAATATTCTTTAGATCTTTTGTTTAACATGAACTAAGCGAGATGCACAGCTGCGCAGGCCACAGAAAACCCTTCAGACTTCTACTGTGCCCCATAACTGTGCACTTATCTAGAATGTTTCAGTACTGTGATGCTTTGCTCAACAGCTTCCGGAAAGTGGTGCAGCCCATTCAGGCAATGAACTTCCCTTCCAAAGCACACAGGAGTACCTCTACTCCTCGAATATTTATTGAGAATTCTGTAATCCATGTCTTAATTGTGTAGGTAGAAAGGGTGAACTCTACCTGCTGCAAGCCTGGACTCTGGGCAACAGACCATCAAGTCCAATGTCAACAAACTTTCAAAACTGAAATTCAAGAATTACACTGTTAATGTTCTCTCAAATGGCTCTAGAATAAATGAATACAAAGAGAAAAGGAGCAGTCTTAGCTTTCAGCTTCAAAAAGGGAAAAAATGAATGTTTTAAACTCTAATCAAAATGACAAATATTTTAAAAACATTACTGACTAGACACCTTTTAAGAGAGGTGGGACCATTATCAAGCAATCAAGGGAATTATGATATTGAAAGAGACAGAGTTAAAATATAAATCAGGGTAATTTCAATCCATCAGACAATTGCATGGGTGCTCTTATATATTTGGAATTCAGTTCCCTGTCCTGGGAAGAATATTGGAAAGATGTTATTGATTGGAAATATATTTTTCCTCCTGCTAGCCTGGATGTTTTGGGGGAAAGAAATATTTGCTTCTCACTCTATTAAGGTTTAAATACCTGACAATAATGAAGAGGATTAAAAAGCCAGAAACTATTCAAATCTATCTGTCTAGGAATTTGTGCAGAGGCAAGGAATGGAGGAAAGAGGAGAAGAGTTGAGCCCATGTGTCTATTAAGACAAATTCAGTTCAGAAAAATAAGAATGAAAAAGCCTGTAGTACCTAAAAGCCCATAGACATTGAATGACCCCATGGTCTGAGCCTTGGTTATTAGATCATACAAACCATGAAGGTAATGGAGAGACAAATATATCATATAAAATATATGCACATTTTGAGCAGATAACAGATTACTGTTTTCCTGAACGTTCTGTTTCCAAATGGTTACAAAATACTTAAAAACTACCTTGGCCACCTCTGATTCTCACCCCTCTATGTATCCAGAGAAAGGCTCTTTCTTTTTGAAAGGGAGTCAGCTGAGAATATACATCTGATCCTTGGCTTCACAGTATCAGATACCACAGTGAACTGCCTGACCTAAACATTACAATACTAAGAAATGAAACAAATATACAAACAAAAAACATGATAATATTTTTGAATCTCTAGATAAATATGTCATTTTGTTATCATTGCAATGAACGTCATTTTCATAATATTTAGAAAATTGGGCATGTTTATTAATCTAATATTAGGATGGAGGAAGCATCTTTTGATTCTAGATATCAGCAGTATTACAGTTCATTCATCTTTGAGGGCTGATTGTCCTGGGTCACTGTGACATAGCCACAGTCTTGTGTGCATGCTGCCTAAGAGGGAAGGTTGATGTACAACATGACAGAAAAACAGATGCACAGTCACAATATCTGTCTGTGTAGGTTGGGACATCTCTGGGTGTGGCCTTTGTACTTGTGTTCATGCGAAAGAAGCTTGGTAAAGCCTTGGACCCCTTTCCTGAGGTGTTGGTCAGGTGTGTGGCTCCTTTCTAAGGAATTCAATAATGGAATCCAGGTCTGAGTTAGGGTATGGTGGCCAATAGCAGAAAGGTTATCGGGTTATTGTTGCTGTGACCCCAAGAAGGAAATAACTGGAAGTCTAGTGAGTAAGGTGTTTTGTTTTGTTTTGTTTTGTTTTTTAATTTTTTATTAGGTATTTAGCTCATTTACATTTCCAATGCTATACCAAAAGTCCCCCATACGCACCCACCCCCACTCCCCTACCCACCCACTCCCCCTTTTTGGCCCTGGCGTTCCCCTGTACTGGGGCATATAAATTTTGCGTGTCCAATGGGCCTCTCTTTCCAGTGATGACCGACTAGGCCATCTTTTGATACATATGTTTTGTTTTTTAGTGTGAACCTTACTTCCTTGCCTGTCAACACCATTCCACGATGTATGCTTTTATCTAGTTATACTTCTCTTTCTTTTTAATTGGCTAATTTTAATTACTATGCAAAATTATATATTTCATTATTAATTTTCAGAATTCTTTGTTGAGCTTCCTTTTCCTAGCCATTGCAGGACCCCTTGTCTCCCTGGGTATCCCCTGCTCTGCCTCTATGCCATAGGTTTCCTGGGATAAGTCAAGCCCTTGGTAAGACTGTGAGACCATACCAGCTACCTGAAAGAAGCAGATCAGGCAAGCTGTCTGGAAAAAGTTTAAAGCAAATGGAACACTTGGGAAGGATACTTTCCATCCTTTACAGCTGCTGGTAGGCTGTGCAGTTGCTCCACAGCCCCATCTTTTGTGGGTTGTCACTCTTACTGTGGTGGGCTTGAAGTTAAATACAAACAGATTCCTATGCTTGGACACTTGTTTAACAGCTATTGTGCTGTTTTGGGGAGGTGGCTACTTGAGAAGAGATCTCAGGTTTATTGCCTATTCTATTTCAAGCACAAGTTCTACCTCTCGGCCCACTGAGATGTTATTTATGCCAAAAAGCAAACAGAAGGCCAGTGATGGAAGGTGCACTCTGAAACTAATGGCCAACGTAAGCCCTTTATCTAATAAATTATTTCTTCCACATATTTTGTGACAGAGATGAGAAAATAATCAATTCATTTCTAATAGTAAGGATGCTAAATAATACTATATATAATAAAACAGTGTAATTATTGAGGCATTTTGTTATAAATTTAGGAAAGATAAACACTTGCATAATTAATATATTCAGGTATTTGGATTGTTTCATGACAGGCAGATATTAGAACTCCAAGTATAGGAAATATTCCTCTAAAATTTCCTCTGTCTTATAAAATGCTATGAAGCACAAGAAACATTAAACTATGCTAAAGTGGATCTTTAAGTTTTAAGTGTATCTTTGCATTATTATTTTAGGTTTTTATTAAAGGTGTGTACTTTCACTTAGCTATGGAAATCATATCTTGGGATGGAGAGATGGCTCAGCAGTTAGGAGCACTGACTGCCCTTCCAGAGGTCCTAAGTTCAGTTCCCAGAAATCACATGGTAGCTCATAACCATCTATAATGGGATCTGGTAGCTTCTTCCGGTGTGTCTGAAGTCAGCTACAGTGTACTCACAAACATAAAATGTATAAATCTTTTTAAAAGGAGAAAATTATGCCTTAATGAACACAATGCCTACTGTTTTTCTAATTTACTTAGAAAAATAACACCATGAAATCATAATCCTCTAGATTATTTATCTAGGGTGTGGGAGAATAGAAAGTATTTGAAAGGTCATGAGAATAAATGCATAGATTTTACATTGAATACAGTTCCCAAAGAATATGGTGAAGAATAGCATCAGAAATGCTGATAAATATCACTTACAACTGTGACCTGTAATAAACACTAGTTTTAAAGACTTCAAATGTCTTGACTCACTTAATGCTAGCTGCACCTACATTCGGTAAATGACAGTAATTATTCTGATTATCCTAGATTTGTGTAAATCAGGAAATGGAGGTAAAAATTGCTGGAGGTCAAACAGCTGCTACATTACAGACGTGAAATTTAAACCAAGGAGAGGCTACGAAGAATTCTTTCTATTTTCCAATCTTATAATTTAGTAACTGTACATGTTGAACAAATGTTAGACTTTGTTCCAGAAAAGCAGTAGGAAATAGTAGGAAATATATTTAGAATAATAGCCACTGTTATAGAAGAGAGAAAGGCTGTTCAGGCACAAAATAAATTTAAAAAAAGATTTTGATGCAGATAGATTTGTAGCATGGTTCATTTAAATGCACACAGAAGCATGAAATAACTATTTTGTATATAATTTAAATGCTCTTAACAGTTTACAGTTTTGTGGATAATCTAGGTATTTAAATAAAGCAGATATTGGAACAAAGAAACAGAAAGACACCAAATACACATATACATGCAAAAAAAACCCATAACCATACACAAGATTTTTGCTTCATACAAAAACTATAAGGCCCCACTTTTTCTCTAAATAAAAGACAAGAAAGTCACATTCAAAGCACTGTTAACTGATAATTCGATGGCTTCATATTACACTCTGACATCATGGAAGGATCCTAACAAATGATGAGCTCATGAGAAAACACACACAGCAGTCACTTGTGGAAACATCAGTGTCATTGAAAATTAAGCCTATGAAAAGCCTGGAGACTGTTAATCAGAAGTAGTCCAGCCAAGTGCAGTCTAGCTTTTCCTTCTATTGTTCCAATAGTGAAGGCAGCTGTGATAGCAATGAGACCAAACTTAGTTCCCTTGAAAAAGAATGAAAACCAACAATGATGACTTTTTTTATACATAAACAGATGTGCTCATACAAAGAATAGAAAATTGTTGTTAGCCTCTTGTAAAAAGAAGAAGAAGAAGAAGAAGAAGAAGAAGAAGAAGAAGAAGAAGAAGAAGAAGAAGAAGAAGAAGAAGAAGAAGAAGAAGAAGAAGAAGAAGAAGAGAAGAAGAAGAGGAGGAGGAGGAGGAGGAGGAGGAGGAGGAGGAGGAGGAGGAGGAGGAGGAGAAGAGAAAAGAGAAAAAGAAAAGCTTCTGCCTACATTCCCAGATGCCTGCCCAGCATCTGGGGCAAGGCAAGCAGAAGTGAACTATATGACTGTTCCCCTCTACACTCCATTTTCAGCTCAAGGCTCTGCTTTCATCCCTGACAGCATGCCAACACCAAGGACAATGTACAGGACCACATCCTAGCAGCCAACCCTACATCTGATCAAGGGCCAATATCCAATATATACAAAGAACTCAAGAAGGTAGACTCCAGAGAACCAAATAACCTTATTAAAAATAGGGTATACAGATAAACAAAGAATTGTCATCTGAGGAATACTGAACAGCTGAGAAGCAACTAGAAAAATGTTCAACATATTTAGTCATCAGTGAAATGCAAACCAAAATAACCCTGAGATTCCACATCACACTTGTCAGAATGGCTAAGATCATAAACTCAGGTGACAGCAGATGATGGTGATGATGTGGACAAAGAGGAACACTACTACTCTATTGCTGGTGGGATTGCAAGCTGGTACAACCACTCTGGATATCAGTTTGAAGGTTCCTCAGAAAATTATACATAGTTCTACCTGAGGACCCATCTGTACAACTCCTGGTCATGTACCCAGAAGATGCTCCAACGTATAATAAGGGCAATGCAAAGAATCAATAAATCCAAGAGCTGGTTCTTTGAGAAAATCAAGAAGATAGACAAAACCTTAGCCAAGTTAAATAAAAGGCAGAAAGAATATTCAAATGAACAAAACCAGAAAGGATAAGGGAGACATAACAGACAGGATGGAAATACAAAGATTCAATAGATCTTGATTTAAAAAAAAATGTGTATGCCATGAATTGGAAAAATCTAAATAAAGCTAAACTCTCCCTGATACCTAATCCACACAGACTCAACAAAGTAAGAATTTGAGACTAGTTTTCCATATGAACTTTGTTGTAAATACACCCAATATAATACTTGCAAGCTGAATTAAAACCATTATCCACCATGATCAAGTAAGCTTTATTCTATGGTTGTAGAAATGGTGAAATTTAAGAAAATCCATCGATATAATTGACCATATAAATATTTTTTTTAAAAAAGCATGATTATTTCATTACATGCAAAAAGCCTTTAAAAAAAATCAAACACTCCTTTATGATAAAGGTCGTGGAGAGATCAGGGATAGAAGGCACATAAGTAAACACAATAAACATCATATACTGCAAACCGATAGCCAATGTCATAATTAAATGCAGAGAAACTTAAAGCAATTCCACTAAAATCAGAGACAAGTTTGCACACTCTCTCTTTATCTATTTAATATAGTACCAGATGCTTTATCTAGATCAGTAAGATCACTAAAGGAGATCAAGGGGATACAAATTGGAAAGAAAGATGACAGAGTACAGCTATTTGCAGATGATATGATAGTATACAACAGTGACTCCAAAAATTCTACAAGAGAAACTCAAGCAGATAAGGAAGCGAAGCAGGAGCTGATGCAGAAGCCAAGGAGGGCTGTTTCTTACTGTCTTTCTTCCCTTGGCTTGCTCAGCTTGCTTTTTTTTTTCCTTTTTTTTTCTTTTTCCAATTTTTATTAGGTATTTTTGTCATTTACATTTCAAATGCTATCCTGAAAGTCCCCTATACATACCCCCAACCCTGCTCCTCTACCCATCCACTCCCACTTCTTGACCCTGGTGTTGCCCTGTACTGGGGCATATAAAGTTTGCAAGACAAAGGGGCCTCTCTTCCAAATGATGGCTAACCAGGCCATCTTCTGCCACATATGCAGCTAGAGACTTGAGCTCTGGGTGTACTGGTTAGTTCATATTGTTGTTCCACCTATAGGGTTGCAGACCCCTTCAGCTCCTTTGGTACTTTTTCTAGCTCTTCCATTGATGGCCCTGTGTTTGGTCCAATAGCTGACAGTGAGCATCCACTTCTGTGTTTGCCATGCATTGGCATAGCTTCAAAAGAGACAGCTATATCAGAGTCTTTTCAGCAAGATCATGCTGGCATATGCAATAAAGCAGGGTGGGGGGAGTATATATGGGACTTTCAGGATAGCATTTGAAATGTAAATGACAAAATTACCTAATAAAAATTGGAAAAAGGAAAAAAAAGTGTCTGATCCCTGGGTGCAGTAGTCTCTGGATAGTCCATCCTTTCGTGTCAGCTCCAAATTTTGTCTCTGTAACTCCTTCCATGAGTGTTTTGTTCCCAGGTCTAAAAAGGGGTGAAGTGTCCACACTTTGGTTTTCATTCTTCTTGAGTTTCATATGTTTTGCAAATTGTATCTTGGGTATTCTAAGTTTCTGGGCTAATATCCACCTATTGGTGAGTGCATATCATGTGAGTTCTTTTGTGATTGGGTTACCCCACTCAAGATAATATACTCCAGATACATCCATTTGCTAGGAATTTCATAAATTCATTGTTTTTAATAGCTGAGTAGTACTCCATTGTGTATATGTACCACATTTAGTGTATCCATTCCTCTTTTGAGGGGCATTCTTTCCAGCTTCTGGCTATTATAAATAAGGCTGCGATGAACATAGTGGAGCATGTGTTCTTATTATCCGTTGGAACATCTTCTGGATATATGCCCAGAAGAGGTATTGCAGGATCCTCCATTAGTACTATGTCCAATTTTCTGAGGAAACATCAGACTCATTTGCAGAGTGGTTGTACAAGCTTGCAATGTCACCAACAATAGAGGAGTGTTCTTCTTTTTCCACATCCTCACCAGCATCTGCTATCACCTGAATTTTTGATCTTAGCCATTCTGACTGGTGTGAGGTGGAATCTCTGGGTTGTTTTGATTTGCATTTCCCTGATGATTAAAGATGTTGAACATTTTTTCAGGTGCTTCTCAGCCATTCGATATTCTTTAGTTGAGAATTCTTTGTTTATCTCTGTTGCCCATTTTTTAATGGGTTATTTGATTTTCTGGAATCCAGCTTCTTGAGTTCTTTATATATATTGGATATTAGTCCCCTATCTGATTTAGGATTGGTAAAGATCCTTTCCCAATCTGTTGGTCACCTTTTTGTCCTATTGACAGTGTCTTTTGCCTTACAGAAGCTTTGCAATTTTATGGTAGACCAATGGAATACAATTGAAGACTCAGAAATGCACCCACACACCCATGATCACTTGATCTTTCACAAGGGAGATAAAACCATCCAGTGAAAAAAAAGACAGCATTTTCAACAAATGGTGCTGGCACAAAGGCAGTTATCATGTAGAAGAATGCAAATTGATCCATTCTTATCTCCTTGTACTAAGATCAAGTCTAAGTGGTTCAAGGAACCTCAGATAAAACCAGAGACACTAAAACTTATAGAGGAGAAAGTTGGGAAGTGCCTTGAATATATGGACACAGTGGGAAGATTCCTGAACAGAACAGCAATGGTTTATGCTGTAAGATCAGCTTGCTTTCTTGTAGCGCCCAGGACTACCAGCCCAGAGATGGTACCACCCACAAGGGGCCCTCCCCATTTGATCACTAATTGAGGAATTGCTCTATAACTGTATCTCATGGAGGCCTTTCCTCACCTGAAGCTCCTTTCTCTGTGTTAACTCCAGCATGTGTCAAGTTGACACACAAAACCAGCCAGTACAAACATCTTAAGTGCCTAAGTGAAGTGGCTGGATACAAACTAACTCCAAACAAAGCAAAAACAAACAAACACAAACAAAAATAAACAAATAATCAGTATCCCTTCTTTATACAAACAAAAAAAATGGGCTGAGAAAGAAATTAGTGAGTCCATACCCTTCACAATGCCTAGAAATAATTTAAAACATCTCTTTATATCTCTAACAAGCAAGTGAAAGACTAGTACGACAAGAACTTCAAGTATTTTAAGAAATAAATTGAAGAAGATATCAGAATATTGAATGATCTTCAATGCTCATGGACCCATAGGATTAACATAGTAAACATGTCCAAAATAATCTAGACATTCAATGCAATTCCCGTCAAAATTAGAACAAACTCTTTACAGATCTTAAAACAATCCTGTACAGTAAAAGAATCTTGAGGAATCAACATTATTGATTTCAGACTCTATGAAAAAATCTGTTGTAATAAAAATGACATGATATTGACATAAAAACATGAGTTGATTATTGGACTTAAATTGAAGAACCAGAAATAAACCCACATACTTCTTGACACTTGTTTTTGACAACAAAGTCCAAACTATGAAATGGAATAGGGATTAAAAAGACCGTCAACAAACATTGCTAGTCTCACTGGATCTGTGCATGTAGAAGAATGCAAATAGATATTTATCTATCACCCTGCACAAAACTCAAGTCCAAGCAGATCAAAATTTCAACATAAAACTGGATACATAACCTTGACCATACTTTCACTGGAGACAATTTCCAGAACAGAAAACAAACAGCTCAGACACTAACATCAACAATCAATAAATGGGACCTCATGAAGCTGGAAAGATTCTGTAAGGCAAAGGACAAAGTCAATAAGACAAAAAGGTAGCCTATAGAATGGGAAAATTCTTCAACAGCCATACACCTACAGAGGACTAATATGAAAATATATAAAGAACACAAGAATTTAGACATCAACAAACCAAATAAACTAAGTTAAAAATATGGTACAGAGATCAACAGTCAATTCCCAATAGAGGACTGTCTAATGGATGGGGAAACGTTTATGAAATGTACAACATCCTTAGTCATCAGGGAAATGCATATCAAAAGGAGTATGAGCTTCTATCTTACACCCATTAGAGTGTCTAAAGTCAAGAATGCATCAAACAACTCATTCTGGCAATGATATAGAACTAGGGGAACACTCTTCTATTGCTGATTAGAGTACAAACTTGTAGAACCACTTTGAAAGTGAATTCAGTGGTATCTCAGAAAACTGGGTATAGTTCTACCTCAAGATCAACCTATACCACTTCTGGGAATATCCCCAAAAGATGCCCCATCATACTTCAAGCCAAGTTACTCACCTATGTGCATAAAATCTTTATTTCTAATGGCTAGAAATGGAAACGACCTAGATGCCCCTGAACCAAATAATTGATAAAGAAAATGCAGTATTTTATCAAGTCAAATAATAAATACTCAGCTATAAAAACCAATGATATCATGAAATTTGTAAGAAAATGGATAAAACTACAAAATATCATCCTGAGTGACATAACCCACATCCAAAGGATATGCAAATTATGTCCCTGCTTATAACTGTATATTAGCCCTAAAGTACAGGATACTCAAGATATAATTCACAAACCAAAAGAAGCTAAATAGGAGGGAGGGCCCAAGGGAGAATGATTTAAGCTCACTTAGAAGAGAAAACAAACTGGACTTTGTGGTAGATAGAGGGAGAGAACTGGGTAGTAGAGTGTGTGAGAAGGGTAACAGGAGGGTTCAACTGTGGGGATGACTAAAAAGAGAGAACTGGGATTGGTGGAGGGTCATCTCTTAGATGAGCTAGAAAACTGCAAGAAAGGAAACTCCTAGGATGTGATATGAGGGTAACTCTAGCTACAACTACCAGCAACATGAGATATGGAACCTGAAATAGCTATTTCTTATAACCAGGCAATATTTCCAATGGAAGAATGGGAACGCCAACCCACCCAAAAAACTTTTGACCTGCAATTTGTCCTACTTTTTAGATGTGCAGGGATAAAGATAGAGCAGAAATTGGTGGAGAAGACAACCAAGGACTGGCCCAATTTGAGACCTATGGCATAAAAGAGATCCCACCTCTGACATCATTAATGATATTGTCCTATACATGCAGGCAGGAGCCTAGCATAATTGCCATCGCAGAGGCTTTACTCAACTGCTAATGGAAACAAATGCAGAACACACAGCAAAATGTGAGCCAGACCTCAGGAAATCTTTTGGAAGAGGGGGAAGAGTAATTGATGGAGCCAGAGAGATCAAGAACACCAAAAGAAAAATTACAAAACCAACTAACCTGGGCCCATATGGGGCTACTGAGAATTTGCTACCAATCAGGGAGCTTGCATGGAATGGACCTAGACCCCCTACATCTATGTATCAGATGTGTCGCAAGGTCTTCATATAAGACCATAATAGCCAGAGCCGGGCCATCTCTGCCTCTTTTGCCTGTCTTTGGAAAACTTTCCCTTAACTGGGCTAACTTGTCTAGCTTCAATAGAAGACGCACCTGTGCCTACCAAAGTTCGATATACCAAGGCCAGTTGATACTCATTAGAAGCCTTCCCTTCTCTGAGGAGGAGAGGTAACAGGAGAGAAGGGGATGGAGGACTGAGAAGAAAGAAGATAGAGGAAGATATGATCTTGGAGTATAAAGCAACTAAGTATATAATTAATGAAAGAAAAGTACATGAAAAATAAATTAGATGATTGGTCCTAAAACAAACAAACAAACTAAACTAACTAACTAACTAACTAAATCTGAAGAACTTACATTCAAGAAAAAGTAAAGAATGCATACACAGCCTAATGATTTTATCATAGTGATCTCTATAATTTCATCTGACACTTTGTGTTTTAAGATTTACATTCTTCATGCTTCCCACATGCCACTCCCCCTCACAGTGGTACAACCTCCAAGTCCCCTTTGTTGGAAGTAGGTTTCCCACACCCAATACAAGTCATCTCCTCTCTCCATTCAGTCTGGTCATGTCCTATTTCTGCTTAGTAGATGCCTCGCTCCTGCATTATCTGCAGATAATTTATTTTTTGATGATCCCTGAAAGCCTTTAAACTAGTGACTCAGGACATACATTCTTTAATTCAGCCTTAGAGTCAGGAAGAAAGAACTATATGGCTGAGTAGAACAGGAACACAGGAAGTGCTGCGTTTTAGAGATGTAGACCTATGACCAAAGAAATAAAGGGAATACTGGGAATTTGTAATCAGTATCCTTTGCAAAAGCTAGGATATATGAAGATTTGACAGTAAAGAGATAGTGTGCTGTTGGTAAAGCCAAACCTGTACACAAAATGTATGCCAAATGCCAAAATCTTGTTACTTAATAAACGTTGAAGCCTAACTATCTTGCACGTGTTTTTGGAAACGTTTTTAAAACCAAAACAGGAAATCAAAAAACAAAGATAGTCCATCAGTGAAGAGTTCTAATAAGGATTCAAAGACCATCCTTAATAAACCTGTGACAAAAAGAACTCACAAACATTGTTATTTTTATCCTCCGTTGAGCAAATCTAGTTTCCTTTCTTGGATGTCACAGGATCAGCAAGAGTTTGAAAAACTATAATTGCTTAATAGGTAAGCCAACATGTTTTATTGAAATTTTACTAAGTAGTTTATGAGAAATATTATAAGACCTAAAAATGTATAAAGCACCCAGACTTACTAAGTGGATATAGGGATCAATCACATACATGATAGAATATGGAGACTTAAAAGTAAAACAAAGGGGTAGATATGAGAAAGTATTAAAGAAGTTCTGTGTTATGAGTATCTAAAAGAAAAGGTAAAATTAATTGAAAATATTTCTGGAAAAGTATTTCTCCATTGGTATTTTAGAGCAAGAGATGTGATACAGTGAGTGGAATGTTCTATTTAGAAGAGCCATTTTGAATATAGTTATCTATTTAAAATTTGATTCAGACCACTCCTTGATCTAGAATTTTAATCAGGAAATATAAACTTGGATAGCCTCTCATTAGTGCTTTAGTATTTTAAATTCATATACATTTATTACATCTGAATTTATTAATAACTGCACTGATCTGGCATAATGCAGTACCTACATTTTAATAGAGATATAGTATTGACAACATTGATCAAAATGACAGAAATGAAATGGATGTATTTGAAATAAAGTAATGTCTCAAGTACTGTTTCAGGCAGGAAACCTATTTCTGTTTATAATTATTAGAATTTTAACAGATGGGCATGCACTATTACAATGTATGTAAAATGTGTTTCAATCATGGTCATGATAGTATTACTATTTGAAAAGTCCCCAGTATTTTGAAGCGTCATTAGACCAAATACCTTGGTAGTGCTATAATCAGAACAATCTACACTTTCTTCTTCTACCCTAAAGTTTTCAATGTAGTTCTCTGGTATATATATTTCTGGTCCTTTAGAAGGGTATATTTAAGTTTATTTTGCAAATGATAAGTGCATAATCCTTGGAAGAACTAACAATGTTTATTATTTGATCTTTGCAATGATTTCAGAATTATAAGTTGAGAAAAGCATTTTCATATTGAGTTTCTCGATTCTAGTTATTAATAACAGTGTGATTATAAAAACATAACAATCAAAGGAAATGAGAGATTGTCTCCTTGCAATGGTCCATGTGCAAAATTTTATCATGCTTCTTAGGCAAAGTATGAACCATTTAAGGCATCACTTCTGATTGCAATGAGCATAATGCATACCTAGATCACCATATTACTTTCAGGATGTACAAATTTTCCCTTTCAAAACTTTTACCACATGATTAAAACTACAGACACTTTTAGGAGATATAAACCATAAATAATAACAAAACAATCATTTCTGTTTCATATCCAAAATTATCAACTGAAAAATAAATTGAGATTGACATCCACATAACCCATAAGAAAAACTTCATCAAGGACACAAAAAGTTACTGTTGACTGAGGACTGATAGTCTCAGTGTTTCTGGGTTATTTCCTAAGTAGAGTGTTTCTATTTAATGTCTTCTAGACCCTATATTTTGTAAGACTTTGAAATTCTGGGAGAACTAGCACCGAAATGTACAATGTAAGATTAGAGTCAATTTAATATATTGTTTGATATATTACCTTCCTTATGTTACATAAGAATAACCATTAATAACACAAGATTTAACCACATATGATATGCAGAATAACAATTTGGAGAGCCAAAAGGCCTTCTAAAATATATGTGATTTTAGAAGTATAAAGAGTCCCATTATAACTCACTATCATCCACAGATTTATATAATCAATGCTAAACTGTGTCACTTAGCTTTAAAAAGTCAGATGTCTATTGGGGTTTTTCTTTTCTCTTCTTTTGATAGGTGGAGCATTACATTAAAGTTGATGTGATCTCCTTCAGAGAAAGTTTTCCAGCTTCCAGTACTGCCAGTGTCCACAGCTACAGAATAACATTGCAAAACAAAGGAAGGTATTTTCCTCCTATGTGACTTCTCTGAAGTCCATGACAGTGATGAATATGAGCTTTGCTACATATTTGGAACCCTAAATTATTAATTAGCCTACCTATATTAAACAGCATAACATGCATATGTCTATGATCTAAGTTGGTAAAATAAAATAAGTGTATTAAAGAAAGTAGACAAATATGGTGTAACCATTGACTATGTGTTGTAAGCATAAGAATTAATTGAAATAACATTCCTCACTTTCTTTTAGGAAAAGATTTACCTACCTTTTTGTACATATGGGTGCTTTCCTTTATGTATGAATATTCATAGTATTAAATACATCTTAAATTTCACTCAACAAAAATAGTGGAGAATAGCACAGTAATGCATAAACCTTTTTTATTTTTTTAAATAAAGTACACATAACACATGGCAGTAGACTGAGATATTAGGGGAACTGGTTAGAAGATGTCATAACAACTAGACACTAACACAGAGTTCTATGGAGGCCTTAATATACATTGTCACAATTAAAGGGATTGTTGAACACTAATCAAAGAAAATTGGAGATTTATGAACTTGCAATCATTATGAATCAGGTGGAACATTGATGCATATCAATTTAGCTGGTGCATTACTCTAGAATAAACAAAGAGAATATGCCTGAAAATTTAGATCTGAGCTAACATAGCCAGGAAATATAATACAGCCTTACATTAGTGTCCAAGTAAGTATAGAGTAATGCCATTATGGAAGTGCCGAGGAGGGAGGGAGGGAAGGAAAGAAGGGAGGATTCAGTGTTGGTGGGGGGACAGTGAGGGGAATGGAATGGGAGGGATGATCTGCCTCAGGGGATTTGAGGAGGTGAAGGGGTTTGTTATCAGGATGTCCAGTGAATAAATGAAAACTATTGTCTCGAAATCACAATCTTTCCTTGCATAGCTCTATCTAATTCATAACAGCCTTGTACTTGGAGTCCATATTAACCACTCTTGCATTATAAGCTGGTGACAGTAATGGGAAGCATTTGTATGAACTCTTCCATTGCTTTGTTTTTAACAGATAATGGGAATGCTTGCAGGTTTTTTGTTATTGAATCTCGCTAAGATTATAAATAACAATATTTACAAAATGATGTAAATAAATCCCGACTTCAGAGTTGTCTGTTTGTTTTCTACAGCAGTGAACACATAATTACTGGCCTATGCTCATTTTTCACAATAAAATATGAATTTTATAAAAAAAGTCAAGATATATATGCACAAGAACTTTTTCTGAATATATTACATCTGTTATTATTTCCAACTATATTTTAAGTGCATACATGTAATCATTCTATACTTATGGATAATGGAAGAATGCATGCTCAGAGCCTTAATAGCTTCCAAAATGCAATGTTATGTTACCACACAGAAGAAAATGACACCATCTTCCAGCAAACCTCACTGAAAAGCACAACAAATCTGCTTCAGATAATTTAGTTGAATTTGGCCCTCAAAAAGTAGAACCGTAAAATTCTATATCTTTAATTTTTTTTTTCTTCACCTAAGAATTTCTTGTCTCTATCCTCAACTTTAACCTTTGCTCTCTGCCTCTTTCTGTATGTCTAATGATGCCATGTGTGGTTCCTTCCCAAATTTCAACTTCTGAAATCCAGAAGCTCTTTATATTTAACTGCCCTCTGCAGGTTCTTCTGTGAGCCCACTATTCACCTAGAAACCCAGAGGCATAAGGACAATGTGTCTTTGTTGCAGATGATCATGCTGCATGCGGTTTCCATTCCTAGAGCCCCTTGCAGTTGTGTGTTTCATTGCTTCAACCTAGTAGGAACCCATAAACTCCAACATAGAGCATTTAAATCAATACAAAAGAACAAGGTTCCTAACAATAACTTCTCTAAACTTAATATATATATATTTTTTTCAAGGCTACAAGAGAACCAGGGCATTCCCTATATAGTTTTATGAGTGTCAACAAAGTTAACTGTCTTCTGACTTGACTGGTGGGTACATCTTTCAGGCTAGTGCCAAATTCTTGTTCTGTAGCAGATGGCAGCTGGAGCAGACAATAGTCTACAATGAGGGATGCTGGCTGCTTCCCTAACCTTTCATCACCAGAAATCATTCCCATTGTTCAGCTCTGCATCTGCAGACTATTTGCACGGGAGGATCGACTCACAGAATGTTTAGGATATGATGTGTTGAGCCTGAGAGAAACACAAGCTGCTCAGGTTTTTTGTTTCCCCCCCCCTCAGAGGACCATTCCAACCACCACTTTAAGGTCACAGATTTTAGGCTGTGGCGCTGCTTTTACTAATCTTCAGTGTGATTCTCCCGTGTGCTTTGAAATCAGACCCGCCCCATATGTGAACTTTTCTTCAGAATGCCTTTTTTTTTCTAACTTCCTCTGAACTAGAGGTCTTATAGCTGTCAGGGTAATCCACTATACCCAGTATCTCAATGATTGGAGCGTCTTAAATGGTGGTGCTCAATTTTCATTGCTCACGTAAGAATTGTAACAAGGATTTCCACTGCCAAATAAATTCTGTTGTGCTACCTTGGGGAAAAGTTTTCACCGAATACATAAATGTAAGAGGGAAAAATAAACGAAGTTGGAGAATTGGAAAAGCAGCTTGTCTCCTTGCCCCACATCTCCACTGACTCCCTAAAGAGAGCTGAGACAGCGTATTTGCATCTCTTCTCTCCAATTTCTCCTATTGAGATAAAATGTCATTTTTTTATCATTTCTGTCACAGTCTAGGGACCAGTAGGGGGTATTGATTTTATATAACGAACTTAAAATACTAGCTTGATTTTACAGAAGGTATGCTATACTTGAGCTCTGCTCTTTTTTAAGAACAAGTGATGATTGCTTTAGAGGTGGCTGGGTCACTGATATGGAAAGACAGCAAAAAGGAGTAGACATTATTTAAAGTATTTGAGTCTCTCACCTATATGGCTTACAACATCTAAATTCCTAGCACTGGTGATATCCATTAGAATAGTAATATTTTTGATGTGTTATATGCATGACAATAAACTAAGAAATGGAGAGTACCTAAGTTTAAAAAAAAAAAAAAAGGACTTTATAGTGTGAAGATCCAGAAATTGAGTAAAATGAAGCATCCATCTTTTTTTCTTACAAAAATATGTACAAATTAGAATTCCAGGAAAATAAAAGCCCACAAAGTTAATAAGCCTATCATATTTATTTAGAACATAAGTTATCAATAGCCCCAGAAAATCATTACTGTGGAAAAGCATAATCAACATTATAAAGCCTGTAATTCCCTAAACATGAACAGCTTGTAAAGTCAATACAATTTATTTTGGGGTATGGTCTTTGCACAATATTTTTATTATTCTTCACATCAAATAAACTATTGTGGTATTGTCATATTTTGTTGATATTTATAAGTCCATTAAATAAATAAAAAAATGATGCCTAAGTATTATTACTATGGCCATTGTGGTTGCTTAGAAATGATCTGCTAGATATTTTAATAATTAATCCTGAATGTTTTTAAAGTTCATCTATTCTAGAGTGAATATAGTATTTTCATGTACTGTGGGAAGCCACATGTGCCGTTGCTGAGTGGCACTGACTACTGCTGGCCACCACGCATAAGATTGGACAAACAACCAATGTGTACATATGCAGTAAAGTTTTTTGCAAAGACACTGCCTGGCCCAGGCATGATAATGAGGTTCTGTAAGGTACTGAGAGTATAACCAATCAGATGTGAGACATGCAAATGAGGTATGATAATGAGGTTCTGTAAGGTACTGAGAGAGAGTAGCCAATCAAATGAGGAACATGCAAATGAGGCTTAGTGCATAACCAATCCGGGTGTGAGACACGCCCCTCCTAGGCCTATAAAAGCAGCACCAGTTCTGGGCTTGAGGTCTTTTCGCCTCTACAATCAAGCTCTCCCAATAAACGTGTGCAGAAGGATCCTGTTGCAGCATCGTTCTTCCTGGCCAGTCGAGCGCGCGCAAGAATGTACCTCTTAGTTATGTTTCAAAGTTCAATAGCTTTTTTCCCCCTTCTCTTGGGAATCTGGCCGAAGAGTCACTCTGAAGCTGAGGTTGGTCTTGAACTCAATCTTCCTGAACCATCTTCCAAAGGATAGGAGTTACCAAGATGCCTTGAAAACCCGGTGTTTTAATATTTTCAATTTTTTGCAGATTTGGTTTTCTTACTCTCTTCATGTAATGTTAGATAATAATCATAGTTATTAATGTAAAATATCATACCAAAATTAAGATTTTCTATCTTGATTTTATTGATTATAGGCTTTATTTTGAAGATAGGACACAAGAAATAAACAAGAGTGAAGTTGCAATAACTTCTCAGGGAATTTTCTTGTTCTTGATACCTTTCCTTAATCCTTCCTTAATAATGAAAATGAAAAAAATTTTTACAATTTATTTGGAGATGCATAGAACACTTGACTGTTTCTTTGTTGCTTATGAGGAACATGTGTACCTTTTATGTGATTTTACTTCCATATTTTTTAGTAGACAAATTTGTTTGGCTTAAAGTTAACCTCATATATGATCTAAAAGTCATCTATTTAGTTGGAACACATGATCCATTTACCTAAAACATTTCAATCCTTTAGTTACTGTTAATACTCAATTTGCCTATTTTTCTAAAGTTGCTTATTTTCCTCTAATCTTTTTTATTATTTAATTTATTAATTTCCTCTATTCAATTTATTACTTCTGTATTATCTTTTTGTATTTATTATTAGCCTGAATAATGCAACAGCCTTGGCTTACAAAAGAGCAATACTAACTCATTTTACCATTTTTAAACAATTTTGTAAAAGAGCATTTGCCCTATTCTAAATTTAATGGCATACTAATGCCAACAAAATACAATCATTGTCCCCTTGTGTATTTTGTACTCTTATTTTCTTATTTACTCAATCTTTATTTTGATTTATGCTATAATAACAGTCTCTCCAGCTCATTTTATTTCTGTGTCTGTGTCCTCATCTTTCAATTTCCATTGTAGAAAATCATGTCTATTTATTTTCTTTTATAGTGTATAGTCTTCTATTCCTCACTTGATATTTACTTATGTCCTATCTTCTTATCCATAATATTTCCCATCAACTATGTTTATAACTTTTTCATCATGAATCTTGTGAAGCCAGCATTGGATTAATTTTTAACATTGACAGATTATGTTAAAATTTCTAAATTATTTTGTTTATTTAAAATATTCATAGAAAATCTATCATTTCTCATATCACAAAATAAAGCATCTAGGAAATCTATGAGTCTGTGATAATATCTATAATTTCTCCATTTTTCTCTTCTTTATATGTTGTTAATTCCCTCAACCTAGTTTTTGGTAAATATTTCTCATTAGTAGTAGTAATTGTTGAAATATTTTTGCAAAGGGTATTCCTTAAATGTAGGGAGCTAGGAGGCATATACATTAATAAAGAGTTGATGTAGTTAAATTCTGAGCCACAGTTCTTATGAAAGCTGCTGTAGTGATAGCTTACCATTACAAGCAGAACCAATGTGTGTAAGTCTCTATGTTCACCCTAAGACTTTCTGTTGAGATCCTGCTTTCCAGTGTTTCCAATAATTCAAGTTCACACACTGTGGAAACCACTGCCTAAGTCCAAGCCCTGACAGTTGCCACTATGAACCCAGCAGATGCTTCTGGGGAAGTAACTGAACCATGTGTTCATTATGCTAAGATGTCTACTCTTCCTCTGCTTAGCCTCAAGGGATAATCCTTCAGAATTCTGTTAACATTCTGGTGCTTTCAATATAATTTAAATCATTATTTTTACCATGTGTAGTTCTCAAGAGAAGGTCTAAGTAAGTTTAATAGAAGAAAGACATTTGCTTTTAAAAAATTTTGTGTGTGCTTCTCAGCCATTCGAGTTTCCTCAGTTGTGAATTCTCAATTTTGTTCTATATACCATTTCATTTTATTTTATTTTATTTTATTTTATTTTATTTTATTGATTGGGTTGTTTGTTTTTCTGGTGATTAACTTCTTAAGTCCTTTATGTATTTTGGATATTGGCCTTCTATTAGATTTGGGGTTAATGAAGTTTTTTCCCTATCTGTAGGTTGCCAATTTGTCTTATCAACTATGTCATTTGCCTTACAGAAGCTTTCCAGTTTCATGAGGTCCCATTTATAAATTATTGATCTTAGAGCATGAGCCATTGGAGTTCTGTTTAGGGAATTTACCCATGTGTCAATGAGTTTAAGGCTATTTCCCACTTTGTCTTCTATTAGATTCAGTGTATCTGGCTTTATGTTGAGGTCCTTGATCCACTTGGACTTGAGCTTTGTACGAGATGACAAATACGGGTCTATTTTCATTCTTCAACATATAGAAAGCCAGTTAGACTGGCACCATTTATTGAAGATGCTTTCTTTTTTCCATTGTATATTTTTGGCATCTTTGTCAAAGATCAATTGATAGTAAGTGTGTGATTTTATTTCTGGGTCTTCAATTTTATTCCATTGATCAACTTCTCTGTCTCTGCACCAATATCATGCAGAATGCACCAGAGACCTGGGAGGTGAGAGACTCCCAGGACTCATAGGGAGGGACCTTTGATGAAATGCCCAACAGTAGGGAAACAGAACTTGTAGATCCTACCCCCAGCAGGAAGACAGGACATCAAGTGAGAGAAGGGATTGCCATCCCACAGTCACATCTCCCATAATTTTACCTGTCTGAAAGAATTACAGGGATGGAAATGGAGAGGAACCTGAGGAAAAGAAGGTTCAGCAACAGGCCCAAATTCAATCCAGCTCAAGGAGAGGTCTCAAGATCTGAAACAGAGTCTATGGAGCACTCACAAAAAGGGACCTATTATGACTGCCCTCCAAAAGACTCAACAAGCAGCTGAAAAATTCAGATACAGATATTTGCACCTAAGCAATGGACAGAAGCAGCTGACCCCTGTTGTTGAATTAGGGGAAGCTGAAAGAAGCTGAGGAAAAGCGTGATCCTGTAGGAGGATGAACAGTCTCAATTAATCAGGACCCCCGATATCTCTCAAATACTTGACCACCAAACAGACAGAATACACCACCTGATATGAGGCCCCCAACACACATATTGTAGAAGACTTCCAGGTCTGTGTTCATCCAGAGATGAAGCACATAATCCTCAAGAGACTAGAGGCCCCAGGGTGTTTAGAGGTCAGGTGAGGTGGGGTAGGGGCATCCAGTTGGATACAGAGGGGCTGGGGAGGAGAGTTGGGTGTGGGATGTGGGTTGTGGAGCAGTTGGAGGGTGGATAAGGAGCGGGGAATGGAATATGGAGTGTAAAAAATAAATTAAAAATAAGAAAATTAAAAAAATGTGTGTGTTTGTGTGTGGCATGAGGCTACAGATATATAATAATATATGGAGGTCGGAGAAGGATCTGTTGGGATTTGTTTTATCACTCAACCATGTGAAATTTATAACTGAACTCAGGATTGGCAGAAGATACATTTACACACTGCATCAAGTTACCAACTTGTCATTTCCTCCTTTTCTGTTGTTAAAAAGGGGGGGGAAAAGGACAAAGGAAATAGAAATTAAAAATTGCTCAGCGACTTTTGTCACTGTGTTCAAAATAGTTTAGAAGACATAAGACACAAAAAGTAGGAATGTTTTTTAATTGATAAATAACCAATCATTCCCTGCTCCCCTTTTCCAGCTCCATGTAATATGATAAAAACATATTACACATGCCATTGCATTGAAAATTAATATTAAATTAAACAGTGATTGATTCTTCCAAAGACATCTGAGCATGTGTGATAAATAAGATAATAATATGCTTCAACTGAAAGATCAATGGTATAATAAACAATTTCATCCCTAGTTAATAGCAAGCTCTTTGGAAATTAAGAAACTTTACAGAAATTTAAAAAGGAAATAACTGAAATGCCTATCAATTTTTCTGTTTGAAAAGTGGTGAATACAGCTCACCAAATATTAGCACTAAGTTTTGATGCCTAGGATTGATACATTGTATATAATTTACTGTTGCTTGACTTGCACAATATAGAAACAAGTCCTTCATTGTTTTCATGCACAACATGATAAAAGTAGAACTGCTGATGTATATTTTACAAAAAGAGTGAGATACTTAACATGAATTGAATTGTCAAGGAGCCCAATTTAAGGATCAACTGGAATGATCTCTTTTAATGCATGTAGGGCGTTATCTAGGTGGTAGTAACTGAGGTGTGAAAACTTCCTACTGTGTGTTGGTGCGGTGTGCCATTGACTGAGATCCTGGTAAAAGGAGATGAGCAGAGGCATGCACTCATTTCTCCCACCATCCTGACTGTGGACACATTGAATCTGCTGCAAACATAAAATCTAGATGGTGATCATTTGTACTTAGGAAATGAGTTCTAACATAAACTGTTTCTGTTTCTTGTCAATGGGTTTTTATCAGAACAAGAAAGAAAGTCAGTTAGTTTCCAACAATGCAGGGGTAAGGGTAGGCATCTAAAAGGTCAGTGACAGGCAACAAGGCAGAAAGAGAAGCCACAAGAGGAAAATAAAGATGGCAAATGTCCAGCTTCTTCATCATAAGCCTAACTACAGAGAGGCCTAAAAGGCAAGCTAGTATTTTATCTAGGCAGTTGTGACGCCGTGGCCGGAGGATTGCAGCCAGAGCTATGTCAGAAGTCAGCTTCCTGACAGACATGACAAACCTAAAATAAGTGTAGGAAGATCCTTCAAAACTCAGTCCTCTCTCTCTCTCTCTCTCTGTCTCTCTCTCTCTGTCTCTCTCTCTCTCTGTCTCTCTGTCTCTCTCTCTCTCCTCTGACTTCTCTTCTT
Organism: Mus musculus; assembly: GCF_000001635.26. Lineage (NCBI taxonomy): Eukaryota > Metazoa > Chordata > Mammalia > Rodentia > Muridae > Mus > Mus musculus. The sequence continues at coordinate 96,664,194 of NC_000078.6, read as the reverse complement.
CTTTCTCTGTCTCTTTCTCCCTGTATGTCAGTCTCTGTGTCTGTTTCAGTCTACCTCCCTAGCACCCTCCCTTCCTCCCTTCTTCTGGTTTCTTTGCCCCCCCCCCCCACCTGCCCATTAATAAATGAAACTTCCTTTACAAGGTTATACTCATCCTGTGTCTGAGGTTTCCGTTCAGTTTGTTTCGATTCTGATTTTTTTTCTGTTTTTAATTCTGGAGCTAACAGAGAAAATAAACCTGTTTAAGACCCCTGAATTGTAATACAGGGACATAACAACTAATTAATGAAAACAATTCTTCTCATTAAGAAAAGAATTACTAACAAATTTACTTCATATGATTCATAATAATTATTTAATGAAGCCTTTAATTGACTCTGCTTTCACACTTCTAAAAATAATACAATGTTGAACTTTTGTAAAGATGCACATATATAATTATATGAAAATACAGATATTATTTCTCATTTATTTTACAGATCTATAGATTCATATATTTGCCCATAGTTATTCCTGTGGTGAGGAATATAATATGATGATCAATAAAATTCTTTCAAGCATAAATTATACTCAAACAAAATGAGTAATTATATAAGCAGAAAAAATATATTTAAATATGTGCCATCTAAAGTTGTTTATACATTTTCATTGTTGTCATAAAATATATTTAATTTCTTGGTTCAGCTATTTGATAGAAACACATCCTTTTTCATATAAATTTAAATTTATTTTAATTACTATATGTAAACATGAACATTATATTATGTGCTTTTATAATAAGATAAACTTGTAACTCTTCAAATGTTTATCAGTTGTTGATGGCAAAAGCATTCACTACCCATTATTTCGACTTTTTCATATATACAGGGCATTATTCTTAACTATTATGATTATACTATGCAGAATATACCATGATATACTAGAGTATTTTACCACTATTTGTCTACAAGCACTCACTGTCCAGCCTCTACCCTGGAAACATAATTGTACTTGATCAGATGATTTCAAGTGATAGGTCATATAGGATTGTAGAAAAGTTTGCATTCCTGTAAAGCATTTAAAGTTTATAAGACAGATTTATTTCAAAATGGCAAGATCAATAGCATAGTAAAAACTTTTGGCTTGTAACTTTTAAAATACAGGCTAAGAATTGTATGTTGACACCTTAAAAAATAAATGAGACAGTCTCCAAACATAGCGGAGTATAATTTATAGTCTCAGGCATTGTCTCTCTTACACAGAGGGGGGTCTCAAGTTGTGGCAGTCCTTGGTTATCTGTTCCCTCAGAATTTGCTCCATCTTTAGCCCTGTCTATCTTGTATGCAGGACAAATTTGTGGTTGAAGATTTTATGGGTAGATTGATGTCCCCATCTTTCCTCTGGAAGTCCTGCCTGACTGCAGGAGGTGACCATTTCAGTCTCTATATCCCTCTCCTGTATAAATCTCAGCTAAGGTCACCCCCATACACTCCTGTATTGGCACTTGTCCCAGGCCTCCAGCTAATCACCAGAGATGAGCTACATCTTGCCTACTTCTATTCTCAAGCCCAGTCTTTTCTCAGCCCACTTCTCTGCATAACTATCCACCATCATCACCCTCCCCCCCTCCTTATGCTTTGTCCTTCCCAGTTTCCTTTCTTCATCTACCTCTCATGAGGTTCAGTTTCCCCTTCTGAGTGAGATTCACACATTCTACTGTGTAGTCTTGCACTTTATGGCTAATGTCCCCTTGCAAGGTAGTACATACCTTAGGTGTCTTTCTGGCTCCCATTTACCTTATTCCTGAGCGGCTTTATTGAGCAGCAGATGGAGGCAGATGCACAGACCCATTGCAAAACATCAGGCAGAGCTTGGGGAGTCTTGTGTTTGGGATAGAAGTGTGAAAACCAGAAAGGTCAAGGAGACCACAAGAGACCTACAATGTCAACTAACCTGTGACCATGGCAGGGCGGGTCATAATGCCTGGACAACCAGCCAGGGATCATGGGAGAGCTGGGCCTAGACCCCACTACAAACTTGTGTGTAGTTTGGTCTTCATGTGAATCCCCTAGCAAGTGAATCAGGTGCTGTTTCATTCTCTGTTTCTTGCCATTGGAACCCCTTTCCTTGACTGGGCTGCCTGGTTGGGTCTGGTCAGGAAGAGGATATGCATATTCCTGCTAGGATTAGATGCTGCAGGATGAGATGGTACCCAAGGGGGGCTCCTTTTCTCTAAGGAGAAAACAAAGGGGCTGTCAGAAAGCATTTTGTAAGGTGGATCTGGGAAGGAAGAAAGGAGAGGAAGGTATGCTTAGAATGTAAAGTGAATAAAAAGACAAAGTTATTGGAAAAAAATAAATAAAAAGAAATAATACATAACTTCTAAAAAATTTAGTGGAAATTTAAGCATAACCAACAGTTTAAATTGTGTTATACTAGACCTGAAATACAGCATAATAGAGTGATGTGAGTTTTACTTAAAATGAAGGGATTGACTCAGATGTGGCTCTGACATTCAAGTGAGAAAGAACAGCCAAAAGAAGCCACACTGAAAAAATAATGTAGTTTTCTATTTGTGCATGTTGAATTTCACTGTTAGATGAAAAGAGGTTGCTGACTTTGCATTCATCTGAGTATATCATAGTATCATAGCACAAACTTAGAAGATCAGCTGTAGTAAAAATTACAATTTAGACTAGATTATCATAGCACCTCTAATAGAAGCTGATGTAGTGGGGGCATTGGCTTAGCAGATCCTTCATTGCGGACCCTGTGCTCCATCCAATGGATGACTGTGAACATCCACTTCTGTATTTGTCAGGCACTGGAAGTGCCATTTAGGAGACAGCTTTAACAGGCTTCTGTCAGCAAGGTCTTATTGACATCCGCAGTAGTGTCTGGTTTGGGTAGTTTTTTTTTATTGGATGGATCCCCAGGTGGGGCATTCTCTGGATGGTAATTCCTTCAGTCTCTGCTCTGAACTTTGTCTCTGAAACTCCTTCCATGGGTATTTTGTTCCCCCTTCTAAGAAGGATCGAAGTATCTACACTTTGGTCTTCCTTCTTCTTGAGTTTCATGTGTTTTACAAATTGTATCTTGGGTTTTCAGAGTATCTGGTCTAATATCTACTTCTCAGTGAGTGCATATCATTTGTGTTCTTTTGTGATTGGGTTACCTCACTTAGGATGATATCCTCCAGATCCATCCATTTGTCTAAGAATTTCATATATTCATTGTTTTTAATAGCTGTGTAGGACCTTGGTCCTGTGAAGGTTCTATGCTCCAGTCTAGGGGAAGTCAGGGCCAGGAAGTGGAAGTGGGTGGGCTGGGGAGGAAGGGGAGGTGGGAGGGGATAGGGGATATTTGGAGGGAAAACTTGGAAAGGGTATACCATTTGAAATGTAAATGAAGAAGATATCTAAAGACAGAGAGAGAGACTCAACATAATGCCCACTTCAGAAACTAGCCTTGGTGGCAGGTGCAGGAGGCTGTCTTGTCAAATTACATATATACTTAGGAGGCAGAGACGGAACAGGGAGTAAGGTTGGACTATAAGCCCTCATGGTCAACCCTACTGATCTACTTCCTTTAAAGAGGCTCCATCTCATAGAGGATCTGCAACTTTCCCTAACAGCCTGACCAGTTGTTCAGATGATTGAGGGAGCAAGCATTCAAATAACTGAGTACATTGTACTTTTCCTGTTTAAAGTTCATACACTGAGAAACCAATAAGAGTGTGGAGTAGTATGACACTGGGATTGATCCACACTAATGGTCGCTATAATATTATACCATCTTTATTAGTAGCCTATTAATATATATATATATATATATATATATATATATATATATATATATATGTTCAAATTATTATACAGTGAGCAGGGATTTCTTGCATCTATTAACAATCAAAAAAGGTCCTATAGTCATGCCTCCAGGCTAATCTGTTCTAGTCAGTTCCTTCTTGGAGCCTTTCTTTTGTGATTACCATATGCTATGTCAAGTTAACAGAGAATGGCAACCTGGACAGAGCCATAAGCAGTTTCTGAACAGTAAGTGATCTGAGTCTGTGCAGGATGTCTTCTACTTTCATTCAAGTCTATTTAATGCACCTCCACTTCCACTTTACCTAAACTAGAAAGTCCAAAGTGATAGGTTAAGGTTAGTGTGTGTATGTATGGTTGTTGTTGTTGTTGTTGTTGTTGTTGTTGTTTATGTAATAGAAATTTGTCCAAACCCCATGCCACTGGCTGTCTTACTATGCCATCATTTCATGGAATAGGTTTTGGATAATGAAAGAATCATTCGTGTAGTATGTTTTCTCAAGCAAGCTTGAACAGATTGCTTAGAAGTTAGGAAGTGAACTCCTTCTTACAGTAGCTCTTGACTTGTTATGACTTCTGCTTTACTTCTAGGAAGGTGCACTGGCTAAGAGAACTTTGTAAATCTATTATTAGGAACAGCTTGAATGGGGAAGATAAGGCCTGGGAAATCAATTTCATTGCATGCTGGGATAGGGTAACTAAGAGGTTGAAATCTGGGGCAGTAAAACTGAAAACTTATAAGAGTAATTTGTTCCCAGCAACCAATTTTTCATATTTCTTAAGGTAAGATTTGAACAAACAATTGACAAGAAATATTCATATAGTTGTTTTTCATAATAGCACATTCACTATCTCTCCTTTGACAGAAGTTTGGTAACTCAGTTGTCAGAGACACAGATATTAGCAACTTTAAAAGTCACATACAAAGAGTAATAGAAGTATATTAAAGAGTGTAGCTCACATATGGTAGGCAAATATGAAGAATACCCATTAGAAGAGATTGTAGTAATTCACCAGACAAATATCTTTTTTTCTGTATTTTTTATTAGGTATTTATTTCATTTACATTTCCAATACTATCCCAAAAGTCCCCCACACGCTCCCCTACCCACTTACCCACCCACCCACTCCCACTTCTTGGCATTGACCTTCCCCTGTACTGAGGCATATAAAGTTTGCAAGACCAATGGGCCTCTCTTTCCACTGATGGCTGACTAGGCCATCTTTTGATACATATGCAGCTAGAGGCATGAGCTCCGGGGGGGTTCCTGGTTAGTTCATATTGTTGACTGATTTCCAGAGTGGTTGTAAAAGCTTGAAATCCCACCAACAATGGAGGAGTGTTCCTCTTTCTCCATATCCTCACCAGCATCTGCTGTCATCTGAATTTTGGATCTTAGCCATTCTGATTGGTATGAGGTAGAATCTCAGGGTTGTTTTGATTTGCATTTCTCTGATGATTAAGGATGTTGAACATTTTTTCAGGTACTTCTCAGCCATTCTGTATTCCTCAGGTGAGAATTCTTTGTTTAGCTCTGAGCCCCATTTTTTAATGGGTTATTTGATTTTCTGGAGTCCACCTTCTTGAGTTCTTTATATATATATATGTATATTGGATATTAGTCCCCTATCTGATTTAGGATAGGTAAAGATCCTTTCCCAATCTGTTGGTGGCCTTTTTGGCTTATTGATGGTGTCTTTTGCCTTGCAGAAGCTTTGCAATTTTATGAGGTCCCATTTATAGATTCTCAATATTACAGTACAAGCCATTGCTGTTCTATTCAGGAATTTTTCCCCTGTACCCATATCTTTGAGGCATTTCCCTACTTTCTCCTCTATAAGTTTCAGTGTTTCTGGTTTTATGTGGAGTTCCTTAATCCACTTAGATTTGACCTTAGTACAAGGAGATAGGAATGGACCAATTTATATTCTTCTACGTGATACCCGCCAGTTGTGCCAGCACCATTTGTTGAAAATGCTCTTTTTTCCAAAGGATGGTTTTTGCTCCCTTGTCAAAGATCAAGTGACCATAGTTGTTGGGTTCATCTCTGGGTCTTCAATTCTATTCCATTGGTCTACTTGTCTGTCTCTATACCAGTACCATGCAGTTTTTTTTTATCACAATTGCTCTGTAGGAAAGCTTTAGGTCAGGCATGGTGATTCCACCAGAGGTTCTTTTATCCTTGAGAAGAGTTTTTGCTATCCTAGGTTTTTTGTTATTCCAGATGAATTTGCAGATTGCTCTTTCTAATTCATTGAAGAATTGAGTTGGAAATTTAATGGGGATTGCATTGGATCTGTAGATTGCTTTTGCCAAGATAGCCATTTTTACGATGTTGATCCTGCCTATCCATGAGCATGGGAGATCTTTCCATCTTCTGAGATCTTCTTTAATTTCTTTCTTCAGAGACTTGAAGTTCTTATCATACAGATCTTTCACTTCCTTAGTTAGAGTCACACCAAGGTATTTTATACTATTTGTGACTATTGAGAAGGGTGTTGCTTCCCTAATTTCTTTCTCAGCCTGTTTATTCTCTGTGTAGAGAAAGGCCGTTGGCTTGAGTTAATTTTATATCCAGCTACTTCTTTGAAGCTGTTTATCAGGCTTAGGAGTTCTCTGGTGAAATTTTTAGGGTCACATATATACTACCATATCATCTGCAAAAGTGATATTTTGACTTCTTCCTTGCCAATTTGTATCCCCTTGATCTCTTTTGTTGTCAAATTGCTCTGGCTAGGACTTCAAGTACAATGTTGAATAGGTAGGGAGAAAGTGGGCAGCCTTGTCTAGTCCCTGATTTTAGTGGGATTGCTTCCAGCTTTTCTCCATTTACTTTGATGTTGGCTACTACTGGTTTGCTGTAGATTGCTTTTATCATGTTTAGGTATGGGCCTTGAATTTCTGATCTTTCCGAGTCTTTTATCATGAATGGGTGGTGGATATTGTCAAATGCTTTCTCCACATCTAAGGAGATGATCATGTGGTTTTTGTCTTTGAGTTTATTTATATACTGCATTATGTTGATGGATTTCCATATACTGAACCATCGCTAGAGTGAATCCTACTTGTTTAGGATGGATGATTGTTTTGATGTGTTCTTGGAATCAGTTAGCAAGAATTTTATTGAGTATTTTTAAATCGATATTCATAAGGGGAATTGGTCTGAAGTTCTCTATCTTTGTTGGATCTTTCTGTGATTTAGGTATCAGAGTAATTGTGGCTTCGTAGAATGAGAAGGGTAGAGTACCTTCTGCTTTTATTTTGTGGAATAGTTTGTGCAGAACTGGAATTAGATCTTCTTTGAAGGTCTGATAGAACTCTGCACTAAACCCATCTGGTCCTGGGCTTTTTTTGGTTGGGAGACTATTAATGACTGCTTCTTTTTCTTTAGGGGATATAGGATTGTTTAGGTCATTAACCTGACCTTGATTTAACTTTGGTACCTGGTATCTGTCTAGAAACTTGTCCATTTCATCCAGGTTCTCCAGTTTTGTTGAGTATAGCATTTTGTAGAAGGATCTGATGCTGTTTTGGATTTCTTCAGGATCTGTTTTTATGTCTCCCTTTTCATTTCTGATTTTGTTAATTAGGATGCTATCCCTGTGCACTCTAGTGAGACTTGTTAAGGGTTTATCTATCTTGTTGATTTTCTCAAAGAACCAGCTTCTCCTTTGGTTGATTCTTTGAATAGTTCTTCTTGTTTCCACTTGGTTGATTTTGCCCCTGAGTTTCATTATTTCCATCTGTCTACTCCTCTTGGGTGAATTTACTTCTTTTTGTTCTAGAGCTTTTAGGTGTGTTGTCAAGCTGCTAATGGGTGCTCTCTCTAGTTTCTTTTTGGAGGTACTCAGAGCTATGAGTTTCCCTCTTAGAAATGCTTTCATTGTGTCCCATAAGTTTGGGTATGTTGTGGCTTCATTTTCATTAAACTCCAAAAAGTCCTTAATTTCTTTCTTTATTCCTCCCTTGACCAAGGTATCATTGAGAAGAGTGTTGTTCTATTTCCACGTGAATATTGGATTTCTATTATTTATTTTGCTATTGAAAATCAGTCTTAGTCCATGGTGATCTGACAGGATGCATGGGACAATTTCAATATTTTTGTATCTGTCGAGGCTTGTTTTGTGACCAATTATATGGTCAATTTTGGTTAAGGTACCATGAGGTGCTGAGAAGAGGGTATATCCTTTTGTTTTAGGATAAAATGTTCTGTAGATATCTCTTAGATCCGTTTGTTTCATAACCTCTGTTTGTTTTTGTTTTAACTATTAAAACCGGATGTGAGAAATAAGGGTTACTAGTGTCCCTGACAATCTCATCACATAATTACTTATGATACTCTGTCTTTCAAATCACCCACGTCTAATTTACTATCTGGTAAATTTGGCTGATGTATTTAGTGTCTCATTCACCTTTCTCTGTTCTAGGGAAAAGTGGATAGACAGAGCTAAGAACATTTATTTTGGTTAATACTCTCTTCATAGAAATTATATGCTCCCGTATAAATTCAGTAGTTTTTCGTTTTGTTTTGTTTTCTTTCTTTCTTTCTTTCTTTCTTTTTCTTTCTTTCTTTTTTTTTTTTTTTTTTTTTTTTGCAAATAGTATTAAGGACTTCTAAGGTGAGGTATAGAAACCAAAGTTATGCCGTCATTGGAAAATTGTTAATTCTACAGTTTCTTAATAACCACTAAAATGCTAATTACTGTTAACTCTCCACAGTCCAAATGGTAGAGCTATATTAAAAAATCCTCAGAAAAGAAGTTACATTTTTTCTTTTCCTGAGGATGTACAAAAACTCTATTCTTCCAAGTGTCATTATCATATTTATGTTTCAACTGGTGGCTTTCCAGATTTCCTTTCTTCAATTGTCTAAGATTTTATTTTTTAAATTTTTTTTGTCTTTTCTGGCTAGCTACATCTGCTGACTTTATTGTGGTATCAAAATGGGACATTTATTCCTCCGTAATTTGGCAGAAAGAATATCTCCAGGATTAGAGATGAATATAGCTAGAGACCTGTCTTGGAAAGCAGCTTTGGCAGCCTTATATTCTCGACATGATATCCAGCATTTTTCCAGCCAAAATTGCCTCATGTGGTCCTTATTTAAGCATTCTGTGACTATGTGCAGTATTTTAGTGACAAAGGAGCTACCAGTTCAGAAGTCTGGGAAGACATCTCAGTAGGAAAGTTATTTGAATTACTCTTGAAAGAAACCTCAGACTTATATAGTATTACATATGCAGCTGGGAGTTGGAAATAGAATAAGTTTTGCTGTGCCCTTTTGAAAAAAAAATTATCCTGCCGCTTTTCAACACTTTTTCCATCTTAGTTGTAAACAAGTAACTAAACACTAGTTATTGATCCACAATTTGTGAAAATGGGGATTTACCAAGGAATAAAATTTATCAAGAACTCTGAGGTATAAGAAAAACATTCACTGTCATTCTTAGCTATTGTTTAGCTTTAACTCAATTTCTAGAGATCATCTTTTAGTTTACAAATTTTACATTATAGTTTTGCTTTCTTTTAAATTTTCAGTGAAGTATCAAAAAAATAACTATGTAAAGGACTACAACAAGAATAGAAAAAAAATGGAAGCAACCAAAAGGAGTAATCTAGATTAATCAGACAAGGAAGTGAGACTGGTACAGGTTAAGTTTAATTACTTCCTTAGTTTTTTAAACAAGAAAATCATATTTAAGCAGTAATTTTTTCCTGAAGGTTGGCTCATGATTAATTAATAGTACCAGATTTCCTTTAGGCACTACAAAATGTTTTTATCAATAAATGTCAGAGAAGAATATCAGAATGTAAATAAATGATTTTTTTCCATGCAGAGAAAGCCCTCACAAAATAGATGAAATCCTATAAAACTCTCTGTGCTTTTTATATTTAGCAAGTTTCCTTTTTAAATTAATGCATTTATTTATTCATTTTACATCCTGATCACAGTCTGCTCCCTCCTCTCCTCCCAGTCCCACCCTTACAAATGCCTTCCCCTATTAATTCATTCCCATCTTCTCTGAGAAGAAGAAACTCACCTGTTGGAACCACCCCATCATTGGACATGCAGTCACAGCATAACTAAGTACATCCTCTCACACTGAGGCCCAACCAGGTAGTCCAGTTAGGGGAAGAGGCTCTAAGGACAGGCAATAGAGTCAGAGATAGCCTGTGCTCTAATTGTTAGGGGACCACAAGAAGACCAAACTGCGCTTATGCTCCAACTGTGGAGGATGCCTAGGTACAAATCCTGCATGCTCTTTGGTTTGCGGTTCAATCTTTGTGACCCTCATGAACCCAGGTTAGTTTAGTGTATAGGTCTTCTTGTGGTGTTTTCAAGTCCTCCTACTTGTTGGATTCTATCCCCTAAATTTTCACAAATCTCTCTGAGATCGGATTGATGATTATCTGAGGGTCTCTGCACCAGTTTGCACCTGCTGAAAGTTTGTAATTTCTGGACTGTCCACCCTTCTGTCCCTTTTATCCTACCTATACCCTTCACTTTGTATGAAATGAAAGAAATATAGTTATCAACCATGATATAACAATAGGGAAAATTTTAAGATATACATAGATTTATCATTTGATATCCTTCCTCATGCTTCTTGAGATAAACATAGGCATGTAGTCTTGCTAATTTTATGCACTCTCTAAGATCCTTCCCATGCCTACAGTGGACTGCAGGTCACATGGTACGTTCAATATGTTTCAAGTAAATTGTGATTCATTCTAATATAAACAGTGCTAGAACATTATATCTTAGAGAACATTCAATTAGGTGCAATATCTACGTGCCAGTGAAAGTTGAGATGGTTCCCATTGTGTGTTCTTAAGGGCTCCTGGGAAGATCTACTTTCCAGTTTGTAACATTAGAACTTCTATATGTGCTTCTCAGAATGTTCTAGAGTCTAGAATCTACCCATTTGATATTTCACTAAAGGATTATAGAATATGAAGAACACAAATTTATTAATGTCAATTCTACTTTGCTTTATGTGTGTACTTATTAAGCTGTCACAGCCTAGTAAAGATTTTCCAGGTTTGGGGATCTTTTTTTCATTTTGCACAGCACTATTATAATGAAGTTATATCAAGAAAAAATGTATATTTCAGAATTGTTAGAGTGTTAAGGAACCACCAGCTCCCCCTGCATTTAATTATAATATTAAACAGTAAACATGTGATTACTTTTAAAACAAATGTTTGTTCATTCTGTTGACCTCATACCATATATTGAGACGCATTACAGACACAGAGAAGGATTAATTAGATTAGTTTTCTCATGCTAGCAGTCTACAGACCCACAGGAAGCCATTCCATGTTGCAAACTTCTTCTATTCATTAAAAACAGAGTCTGACAGCAGCTGTCATCTCTGTCATGAGTTCCTGGACTAAAGAAACAAATCTCTAAAAATATGTTTATGTTGACAGTCTCTTTAAAATGGAAAATCCTCTCCTTCTAGAATTTCAGGTGGCTTAGTGCCCATGAAGAAGAAATATACCTACCATTGAAATTCAGGGAGCCTTAGGTCCAACACAATGAGGACAGGAAGGTAGGGTAGTGAAATAGGAGTTCCATCATAAAAAAAGATAGGGAAAGCTCTGAGTTGAAGACTTAATGCTTATAGAGAGCAGGCTTCTGATGCCATTTTGTCTATATTTATTGATATTCCTGACATCATGACCCACCAATACATTACATCTCTAAACTATGTTTTCCAATTGGCAATGTTATTCCTCATGCTGAATCAGGATTGTGTCCTCTTTGATTTGTCAGTCATAAATAATCTCGCATGTCACATATACCAGTCATGCATGATATTCTTTGCTTAGCCACAGTAGTGTCCCAAGAAAGTAGTTGAATATTTTAATCCAGGAAAATGAGTGGATTTAAAGCATATCGTATCCTTTTACACAAAAGGAACTGTTTCTTTTATATTATTCTGTAGAAGAACTGAAGTCTTGCTATTAAGATAGATAATAACACTTGCTTTAATAGAACTATTTTAAGCATCATTAAAGGTGTATTTTTTTCTGACACATGGCATAGTATATAGAGAGATACCTCAGTAGACAGTTCTAGCTGTAGACTCAGTATACCTTGCTTACCTTTCCCTGCATGTTGTTGCAGCAAAGGAGTAAAAGATAATTGGAATTATATAAAGTGGAGATTTATAAATGTTCTTCAAATAATTACAATATAGATGTCAGACAAAGCAGAGATACAACTCATTAATTGGTCTTTAATGAAGAAAAGAAAGCTCTAGTCTTTTTTTTTTTAATATGGCTAGTAACAACTGGTATATTAACTCAAGTATTTTTAAAAAATACTTGACAGGTCATAATTGTCATCACTAAGTTTAAAACTAAAGTAAATTAACATATTGAAAACTGAGTATTAAAAAGCAATTAATTCTTCTCATTCTTTCTGAAGATGTTCTTAATTATGTAACTATTTGAAAATATTTATATTGCATAATTCCAAATTTCTAGTTGTTCTCACTCCAATTGTGATAAACTGTTTACTTCAAAAAAAATCCAACCTGGAAGTCATGAAGGATTTGTTAAGTTATTAGGCAGAAGGTTTTGTTTGCTTTATCTAGATTTGAATTTTAAAATAAAGTTTATACTCTTGCTCACTTGAGCACTAATGATAAAAGATTAAATCTAACATATCTTCATCGTATATACCTGTCTTAGTCAGGGTTTCTATTCCTGCACAAACATCATGACCAAGAAGCAAGTTGGGGAGGAAAGGGTTTATTCGGCTTACACTTCCATGCTGCTGTTCATCACCAAAGGAAGTCAGGACTGGAACTCAAGCAGGTCAGGGAGCAGGAGCTGATGCAGAGGCCATGGAGGGATGTTCTTTACTGGCTTGCCTCCCCTGGCTTGCTCAGCCTGCTCTCTTATAGAACCAAGACTACCAGCCCAGAGATGGTCCCACCCACAAGGGGCCTTTCCCCCTTGATCACTAATTGAGAAAATGCCTTAGATTTGGATCTCATGGAGGCATTTCCTCAACTGAAGCTCCTTTCTCTGTGATAACCCCAGCTGTGTCAAGTTGACACAAAACTAGCCAGTACAATTGACCCCTTGTCAATTTGACACACAAACACATCACTAGTAAGCCTCAACCCTTACATTCTTATTCATCCCCAAGATCTAAATAACTTTAAAAGTCCCACAGTCTTTACATATTCTTAAATTTTCAATCTCTTTAAAATATCCATCTCTTTTAAAATCCAAAGTCTTTTTACAATTAAAAGTCTCTTAACTTTGGGCTCCACTAAAACAGTTTCTTCCTTCAAGAGGGAAAATATCAGGGCACAGCCACAATCAAAAGCAAAAGTCAATCTCCAACCGTCCAATGTCTGGGATCCAACTTACTATCTTCTGGGCTCCTCCAAGGGCTTGGGTCACTTCTCCAGCCATGCCCTTTGTAGCACACGCGTCATCCTTTAGGCTCCATATGCCTGTACTCCACTGCTGCTGTTGCTCTTGGTGGTCATCTCATGGTACTGGCATCTCCAAAACACTCCATGACCCCTTCAGTCCTGGGCCATCAATTGCAACTGAGGCTGGACTTTCACCAATGGCCTCCCATGGCCTCTCACAGTGCCAAGCCTCAGCTGCTCTGCTCAACTCCTTCATGCCTTCAAAACCAGTACCACTTGGGTGACCCCTACACATTATCAAGTCCAGCCACAGCACAAGGTACAACTTTCGCTATATCTGGAACACAGCCACTGTGCTCTCAGAAAACACTTCCCAGAAGATGTCACCTCAATGATGCTGGTCTCTTCTTAATCACCGCTAATTTCTTAGCTCCAGCTAACCAGCATCAATAGTCCCAGTAATGCAAAGTTTTTGCTTTAGTAGTTCTGGTATCTTGTTAATCACAGCTGATTCTTCAGCCCCAGCTAACCAGAACTACAGAATCTTCACAATCAAAACAGCAATGGCCCTGAAAAGAGTCTTTAATTTTCCCTCTGAAATTTCACAAGCCAGGCCTCCATCTTCTGCACTGTTCTCAACATTATCTTCCAAGCTCCTACACAGCATCCCACAGAGCTCTTAACAAAGAATTAATCTTCAAGACCAAAGTTCCAAAGTCCTTCCACAGACCTCCCGAAAACATGGTCAGGTTGTCACAGGAATACCCCACTCTGCTGGTACCAATTTGTCTTAGGGTTTCTATTCCTGCACAAACATCATGACCAAGAAGCAAGTTGGGGAGGAAAGGGTTTATTCGGCTTACACTTCCATGCTGCTGTTCATCACCAAAGGAAGTCAGGACTGGAACTCAAGCAGGTCAGAGCAGAACCAAGACTACCAGCCCAGAGATGGTCCCACCCACAAGGGGCCTTTCCCCCTTGATCACTAATTGAGAAAATGCCTTAGAGTTGGATCTCATGGAGGCATTTCCTCAACTGAAGCTCCTTTCTCTGTGATAACCCCAGCTGTGTCAAGTTGACACAAAACTAGCCAGTACAATACTTTTGACGAATTTTTAATATTGATACCCATTTACTGAAATGAGCATTATTTCTGGATTTTGTTTCCATGATGGATTGCAAAATAATTTTCCTTTTGTCCATGTCATTTTCTATGACATAGGCAAATACATCTATATATACAAATGCATACTTGTGCCTGAGAAATGGAAGGTCTTACTGGGCGCAGAGAATGAAAACTTTCAAGGAAGACAATCACAAGAAGAACATTCTAGATTGTAGTCTGATGGTTTTGTGGACAAATATGTGCTTTGTTGCCTTCTTCTTGCTAATTTGAAGTTAAAAGTAGCCTACATTAATAATTATAAAGATGGTATCTTGAAAAATGAAAAAAGCTGTTGATAATGTTAAACTGTATGTTCACACTCTTTCAACACAATATTATAAACAATGCCTTCTCACAAGCATACAGGAATGACTGCAGTATTTTGACATAAAACATAATAAGGAGTTCAAAAGAGACAAAGGCTACCGTGACCCAGAGTACACATCAGTGGACAAGAACCACTGGGTGAAATATATTCATCATTAAATCACATATCTGTCATATTCTTTATATAATATGTTTTGTACTTTATTAAATGGGAATGTACTTGGTTGAACAATATGTTTTCAGTGTGCTTCATCCCTGTACGTGACCCCAGTACAATAAAAATATATTCTATCTATCTATCTATCTATCTATCTA
The DNA here is from genome assembly GCF_000001635.26 of Mus musculus. NCBI lineage: Eukaryota > Metazoa > Chordata > Mammalia > Rodentia > Muridae > Mus > Mus musculus. Next base: position 96,649,182 of record NC_000078.6, on the reverse strand, counting down.
TCTATCTATCTATCTATCTATCTATCTATCTATCATCTGTCTATCTGTCTATCTGTCTATCTATCTATCTATCTATCTATCTATCTATCTATCTATCTTTCTATCTACCATCTGTCTACCTACCTACCTATCTATCGTCTACCTATTTATTTATTTTTCATAATTTAAAATAACTATTCAACAACCTTTGTGGCAATAATTGAGTCATTTATCTCAAGTAAGCTTTTCCATAATAACAATGTTCACATTCAGTAGAGGATTCAAAAACCATCCTCTTTGTAACAAGAGCATCATAATTCTAAAATGTAGATTGATAAATGAAAGACTAGAAAATATTTAACATGTGTGCACAAACTCACTCATAAGACTTCAATCTATCATGATATTATACTTTTTTCATTGTATTTAACAAGAGATAAAAAACCATTGAGATAATTTTCCTTATTCATACTAATCTGATGTCATTTACTGAGGACTGTATATATTAGGAAATTATAGATATATGTACAGGGATGTATAGCTATGATAAAAATTATGAAACAGCCTCATCCAATTTTTTTGAAGGGCTGAAAGATGGCTGAGTGTTTAGGAGTACTCACTTTCTTAGATGAACGCAGTATAATTCCAAGCACCATGTGATGATTCACAATCATTCACAACTTTGGCTCAAAGGGATATAATGCCCTATTCTGACTTCTATGGACAGCAAGCGTATATTTGATGCCTATATACATGGGCAGGCTAAAATCTCACATATAAAATTAGATGAGAAATTCTAATAAAAAACTATAAAACCATGTTTGTTATATATGTTCCATCCTTCATATATGCATTCCAAACTGCACCTTTTATAGCGCTACTTAATTTTTTTATTATACTCAATACTGACCTAAAGTAAACATTATCTTATTCTGCAATAAGTAAATATATTATAAACATGAATAAAAATAGCACTGTAACATTTTAAGCAAATCATGATTTTAAGGCATCAATTAAATACAAAACAGAACAAAATCAAATGTAGATAGCCTGATTAATTTCACAAAGCAATCGTGTAAACAGCAACCTGGTCAAAATGCTGTCATATTTTTATACATGTAAACATATTCTATTTATATTGAATTTTGTAAGTGAAATTTCATTTCATGATCATATCAAAGTGTTCTTGGAAAGGATTGACAAAACCCTAGATTGTTTGAATAATCAAGCTTGCATTCAGCTTTTGATTGCTAACTATATTATTCAAAAGCTTTTGGTTGAGCTGAACAAAAAGAAATAGATTCAAACCAGCTATGAGCCTCCTTTTGTACATTTCCACTTCCTCATTTAATAAATAACCATATTAGGTAGTCACAATCCTATATAATTTCAATCCAGAACTATATAGTCATACCTGAATGGATGTGGTACTGTGATAATAGCTATAATTTTAGAGTACATACTGTACTTTTTGAACCCATTAGGACTTAACTGAGCAGGCTCAAAATATCAGATATTACCTAAAAGTCATAACTAGGATTACCATAACCTTTTCTTAAAGAGATCTGTTCCCAAATTTTGAGTTACTTTTGAATCCAATCAAAATTACTCCAGCAACTTTCTATCTCTGAAGTGCTGATTTATTTGCTGCTCATACAATGTATACAACACATCATGTTATGTATGATAGCTCTAATTGGTGACAATTAGTGGCATAATGGAAATATATGGACAATTCACCCAGGATACTTGTAATACCACACATACATATCAAGATATTTTTCCCTAGACAAACGGCGTAGTCAATTAAACTAAAAAGAAATCCTCCTCTTTTGACTATTGCCAGTTTATTGCAATGCATTTTCTTATGCTTGTTTGTGTTGCATAATTTCTAGATAATAGTAGGACTGATGTAACCTGTTGCAAAATATTACTGATTATTCCATTTACTACTGGTCCAGCTCAAATTTCCCTGGAAAACTAGATCATGCTTAGCACATTTCCTAGAAAAAAATCTACACAAGTGAAGTTACCACTGGCTTTGATTGGTTTATTGAAAGTCACTGCTCCACAATCGTTCATCCCCCCCAACTTTAGACTTTCATAAGCACCATTTTGTTTCTCCTTTACCAACTCTCAAAGACAACAGTTAAGGCAGAAGTGACATATCAGATAGAAACTTTATCCCAACTGAGCATGCCAGGTCAAGAGAAGGACAACTCTAAAAATATTTTGCTTACAATAATTTATTTTTTATTCACTTTGCATGCTCCTCACAGCCCACTTCCCTCTTCTCCTCCAAGTCCTACCCTTACAAATCCCTTTCCCCACTGTACTTCCCCTTCTGAGAGAAGGGGATACCACTATGGGCACCACAGCACCATAGGACATCTAGTCATGGTAGGACTTTTGCAATTCCTCTCAAACTGAGGCCCAACAAGGAAGTCCAGGTAGGGGAAAAGAGATCCAGTGGGAGAGAACAGAGACCAAGATGGCCCATCCTCCACTATGTAAGGGACCCACAACAAATGTATAGGGTGTCTAGGTCTAGATGCTGCATTATACAGTGTCCCCTCCTGTTTGCTTACTTCTATCTCTCACTCTGCTTCAAGTCTCCCTGAGCTCAGCCTAATGTTTGGCTACATCTGCCTCCATCCACTGCTGGATGAAACATCTCAGGAAACAGTTAAACAAGATAACTACCTGCAACTCAGTAGAGTATCATTAACAGTGTCTGGCTGCCTCTCTTACATGGGGTAGGTATTGAGTTGGGATAGTCATTGGGTGATTGTTCCCACAGTCTCTGCTCCATCTTTGTTCCTGTAATTATTGCAGGCAGGACACATTTTGGGTTGAAGTTTTGTGGTGGGTTGATATCCTCCTTTCTCCTTGGTTAGTTCTGCCTTGGTACAAGAGGTAACCACTTCAGTTGCTATATCCTTTTGTAAAGGATAATTCAGCCACATTGACTTCCTGTATCTTTTTACCCTTTCCCAGTCCTCCTGATATTCACCAGAGACACCCCATTAGTTTCTGTTCTCACATCCAGCCCTAGATTCTCAGATTTTCAAACCTATTTTAATATGTGTTCTTAAATGCTTTATCCTCCTTTCTAGCGCATCACCCACCAGAGGTAGTAGTAAAGAAATTTTATTAAGAAATGGAAGTTGTGGACCTGTTTAGAAATAGTTCTTTGGGGCTATTACAATCTTCATTGTCAGGGGTCTGGTCCAATAGCAAAATGCCAACATGAATCATTAGTGACAATACTATCCACTGGACAATCACCATTCATGAACCATCAAAGGCAGTTAGATCCAGAAGGAACCACAAGGCTCCAAGGCAAGTAGCTATGAGAATATCACAAGATGTTCTTCAGCAAGTCACTCTCCACAAAGTCATGACAAGTGAAGATCAGCAATGCAATGCAGACTGAAGCAAAAACAAGAGCTTCTTCAGAGAAGACTGGTGAGGAACAGCAAGGAGAACCAATGCAATTGCCTCCTCCCACTAAGTGGGGTCATATTTATATTCTTTCTAAACATTACATGTCCTCTAAAGTTTCTGTTTCATCAAAGCATCCTTTTACCTGCATCCCCTTCAGCAAAACAGACTTTCTCCTGTATACTCCAGCAAAACATAACATGACATGATGTGAGATTTCAAAGAAACCAGAAATTTCCACTTCAAAGCCCTCTCTTGACCCCCTTTTCCCCACACTTGATAGCTCTCTCCTTTCTGCACCTCACTCACTCTCCTACCAGTTCTTTTCATCCCACCTCTGATAACTATTTAGTTTCCCCTCTGAGTGTGATATTTGCTGCACCCTTGGCACTTGCTTATTACCCAGTTTCTTTGTGTATGTGAATTATAGCCTGGTTTTCCTGCACTTCATGGGTAATGTCCACTTATAAGTGAGCACATGCCTTAAATGTGTTATGACTCTGGGTTATCTCACTCAGGATGATATTCTCTAGATCCACCAATTTGTCTGCAAAATTGATAATGCCTTAGTTTTTAACAGCTGAATAGCATTCCATTGTGTAAATATATCTCCTTTTCTTTATCCATTCTTCACTTGAAGAACATCTAGAAACTGGTTGTTTCCAGTTTCTGGCTACTACAAACACAGCTGCTATGAACATACGTGAGCAAATGTACCTGTGGTATAGTGGGATATCGCTTTGGTATATGCCCAGGAGTAGTAGAGTTGGGTCTTGAGGTACAACTATTTCCAGATTTCTGAGAAATTGCCAAATTGATTTGAAAAGTGCTTGTATAAGTTTAGACTCCCATAACCAATGGGCAGATTCTCCCACTAGCAATTTGATTGGTGTACGATAGATTTCAGGGACATTTTGATTTGCATTTTCCTGATGACTAAGGAAGTTGAACATTTTATTAAGTGCTTCTCAGTCATTCAAGATTCCATTGTTGAAAATGTTCTGTTTACCTTTGTATCCCATTTTGTATTGGGCTATTTGATGGTATATAAATTTCCCTCTCTCTCTTTCTCTCTCTCTCACCCTCTCTCAGTCTGCTCTTTGTGACATGTAGGGTATATAAAAGTCCTTTCTCAATCTTTAGGCTGCCATTTTGTCCTACTGACAGTGTCCTTTGCCTTATAAGAAGCTTTAAAGTATGGAAAATGTTCTTAGAAAATGTATTTCTTTTTTTAAATAAAGAAGCCAAAATCATTTTCATATGCCAGCCTGCCTATTCTGATGATACAATGCCTATGTAAAGTTAATCTTATATATCATTGTAATCAATTTACGTAACAGACATAGCTATATTATGTACATGTTTGAGTGCATGAGAGAGATTCCAAGTACTTAACAATTCTGGTTCCTACAGATTACTTTTTTTAATTAATGTATTCAACTGCCCAAGAAAATTTAGATTTTATAATTCTATACCTTACTAAATAAACCTCTCTTTACATTTACAGACACTGTGAACTTTTATAGGTTTCTCTAGGGATTTGTCCTATACTATGTTATAATTTCCTTACTGGTAGGATTTCAGTTGAATGACATTTTTAAAAGAATCTAGATGTGCTGTCAAGCTGCTAGTGTATGCTTTTTCCAGTTTATTTTTGGAGGCATCCAGAGCTATGAGTTTTCATTGTGTCCTGTAAGTTTGGGTATGTTGTGGCTTCATTTTCATTAAACTCTATAAAGCCTTTAATTTCTTTCTTTATTTCTTCCTTGACTAAGTTATTATTGAGCATTGTTCCAACTTTATCATTCATTCTATTGTCCTTTGCTTACACTGTTTCCAGTAAGTATATCTATATGAACAAAATGTTCCCTCTCTCTCAAAGACTCTATTTATCTATAATTAAAATCTATCATACATTATATCTATACTAAGTTGCATCCATTTCCTTTCATATTAATCTTTCATTCAGGCCAAGCAGGAAGTACCATGTCCTCTCTGAAAACTATGACTATATAATAAAATATGCCCCACAGTTAATGATAATTTTAAAAAATATATTCTAGAATTACAGTGGATAATATAGAAAAATATTTTAGCATGCCTTCATGCATGTGGTACGTGTCTATATCTGTATACTCAAGTGCTTGTGAGATACATGTGTGTCAATGTCTGAAATTAATGGTTTGTTTCTTCCTGGGTCAATCTTCTCTATATTTATTGATTTAAGGTATCTCACTAAATCAAGTGTTTGCTTATTATAGGTTGGTTGGCATCCAGCTTGATCAAGAAGTCACTTTTCTCTGTCTCCTGAGTGTTGGGATTACTGATAGCTGCCATCTTCTTTTTTAAATGGCTTGTCGGAATCCAGATTCTGGAACTCACAGACTGGTGGCAGGTGCTTTGCTCACCTGTCCTTGACTACAACCTCAGACTAATATTTAAAAGTGTCAGTATATATCTGTTTAATTTTGACATAGTATTATTGTTAACATTAATTTTTTTAGTATTTTCAATAATTATTTAGAAACACAAATTTTAAAGACTTAAAGCTCTATAACATATAGCGGCTAAAGTAAATGTTATTAGCCACTTATGAAATATGATTCTCAAGCTTTATTTTGCAGTGGTTATCAGTATCATAGTGTTTAGAGTAAGCAGTATTAACTTATCAAATAGTATCTTAAAATTTTAACAATGTTTATAAAGTTTCAATGCCAAGGACTAGATATAGTATTTACAAAGTAATAGTATCTTAAAATTTTAACAATGTTTATAAAGTTTAGTCTTCAATGCCAAGGACTAGATATAGTATTTACAAAGTAAATATACCTCTTCAAAATTTATATTTTTTTAGGCAGAGAAATGAACATTTCAAAATAAAAGTGAAGAAGTCAACATAGAAGAAATTCAACCTGAAGCTGTCATTATCTAAAAATAGAAAAGACTAAAATCAACTGTGTTATAGGTGAACCTCATAACAAATGTCCAGGACATAATGTGAGTGGTCTGTATAGGTCAGGAAGCTTTGAGATGTGTTAATTCAATACCCATTTTCAAGATCCTATAATATATTACAGAATGATGTTAGAGGCACATTTGTTATTGGCATGATCTAGTAATATGTTCTTTAAAATTAGAAGGGATGTTATTAGTTTGTTGGTCTTAAGACAGGAGAATAATTTGAATCCTAGGGAGGCCTTAAACTCACCTACCTCTGCCAACCAAGTGCTGTAAATACGAGGATATGCTACACCTTCCAATCTTTATGCAGCACTGGCGATAGTGAACTTAGCCATGTATGCTTGCTAGTCAAGCTCATACCTAACCCAAGAGGAAGAATTTAAAGCTTCTCTACTGAAAAACTCATCCTCAAAGTAATTATGCTGTTGCAACAAAGATTTCCAAGACAACTCATCATGAAATTACAGGTTAGCTGATTTCCAATCAGGAGTTTAATTTTGTTACTTCCTTGATAAGAATAATTTCTATATAGGGTACAAAAAGAACAAATCAACGTTAACAAATATTTATATTGTGAAATATAATGCATAAGAATAATGTAAACACAACTGAAAACAGCACAGTACACAGGGACATGATAACTTATTTTAACATCATTCTGTGATGAATTTATGAATTACATTGTATTCTGCATTATGTTGTGTTACTGAATATAATACAATCATGGTGTGTTTAAATTATCACTGTATAAATTTTATGTGAAAATCAAAACTGCTATTTTTTTGTGATTCCACACAAATTTTTTTTTTTTTTTTTGAAATCTATTTACTCGTTTTTTTTTCACTCCAGAGTTTATCCCCATCCTGGTCCAACCTCTGTTCCACATCCACACCTACGAGATCCTGTCTTCCTCACCAGGATATTTCTACCCCCCAACCCCTCACACCACAAGACTTCTCCATTCCCTGGGATCTCCAGTCTCTTGAGGGTGAATCTTCTCTGAATGAACACAGCCTTGGCATTCCTCTGCTGTATGTATCTTGGGGAGCCTCATATCAGCTGGTGTATGCTGCCTGTTTTTTTGTTCAGTGTCTGATAGATTTGGGGGGGTCCAGGTTAGTTGAGACTGCAGGTCCTGCAACAGGGTCTTCCTCATTCTCAGCTCCTCCCAGCTTTTCCCTAATTCAACCACAAGTGTCAGCAGCTTCTGTCCATTGGTTGGATGTAAATATCTGCATATTACTCTTTCAGCTGCTTTTAGGGTCTTTTGTAGGTCAGTCATGATAGGTCCTATTTGTGAGTACTCCATAGCCTCAGTAATAGCGTCAGGCCTTGAGGCTTCTCCTTCAGCTGGATCCTACTTTAGGCTTGTCACTTGACCTCCCTTTTCTTAGGATCCTCTCAATTTTTGTCCCAGCAGTTCTTTCAGACAGGACTAATTATGGGTCAGAATTTTTGACTGTGCGATGGCAACCCTCACATGATGCCCTGTCTTTCTGCTGGAGGTGGGCTTTACAAGTTTCCTTTTTCCACTGTAGGGCATTTCCTCTATGGTCCTTTCCTTTTAGTCTTGAGAGGTTTTCACTTCCCAAGTATCTGGTACATTCTGGAGGATGCCCCTACCTCCTACTTCCCAAGGTTGCCTGTTTTCATTCTTCTGATCCTCCGGGATCAGTCTGTTTCCCAACCCAATACCTGATCATGTTTCCCTCTTCCCCTCCCTGACCCCTTTCCCAACCAGGATCCTCCCTCCACTCTCCTGTGATTGCTTTCTTCTACTTCCTAAGTGAATTGAGGTGTCCTCACTTGGGTTCTGCGTCTTCTTAACCTTTTTTAGTTCTGTAGACTGTATCTTGGGAATTCTGTACTTTTTTTTTGGTTAATATCTAATTATTAATGAGCACATACTATGTATATCCTTTAGGTCTGACTTACATCACTCAGGACGATATTTTCTAGTTCTATCCATTTGCCTGCCAAACTCAAGTTGTCCCAGTTTTTAATAACTTCTTAGTATTCAATTATTTTCTGTATCTATTCTTTTGTTGTGGGACATCTGGGTTGTTTCCAGCTTCTGGCTATCAAAAGTAAGGCCACTATGAACATTGTGGAACATGTGCCCCTGTGTCATGGTAGGGCATATTTTGGGTATATTCCAAGAGTAGTATAGTTGCGTCTTCAGGTAGATCTCTTTCCAGTTTTCGGAGGAACCTCCAGATTGATTTTCAGAGTGGTTGTACCAGTTTGCAATCCCCCCAGCAATGGAGTAGTGTTCTTCTTTTTCCACCTCCTTGTCATCATGTGCTGCCACCTGAGGTTTTGATCTTAGAGATTCTGATTAGTGTAAAGTGGAATCTCAGGGGCGTTTTGATTTGGATTTCCCTGATCACTAAGGACTTTAAACATTTCTTTATGTGCTTCTCAGCAAAGTTGAAAAAGATGCTTGCTACCAAGCTTCATGCCCTGGGTTCTATATCTGGTACTCTGATGGTTGAAAGATTGAAACTTTTCCTCTGACCTTCTCTCACACATTGGGACACTAAAGCACAAATACATACATACATACATACATACATACATACATACATACATACACACACACAACACAACACACACACATACATACACACACAACACAACACACACACATTGTATACTAAATAAAATAATTTAAAAGAAGAACTCACCAACTAGTACTTCTTCTACTTTGGAATGCACCTGTGAATACAGACACTGAGCCAAAAGAAGGAGATTAAAAATGGACATAAAATTAATAAATTACAAAATATACAAATTATCATGGTGGACATAAACACATATCCAGAGAAGAGAAGCCCACCTTATGCTGAGCTGATTGAAATATGTTTCTCTCAATTTGGAAAACAAAGAAAACCATTGACAATTTATGGTTATAAAATCAATCACATGAACATTTTGGAAAGTAAATACAAATACATTTTTGGAATGAAAAGTAATGGAAATAGTAATTGTGGCGGTCTTTAAAGAAATTTAACTTCTATGATGCCAACCAAATGTTCAAAGAGAACACATAATTAGGATCAATAAATGTGACAGTTCCATACATAAATAATAGAAGAACATTATCTAAAGCCAAAAAGTAAATGCTTGTGTTGGATAAGTGAAGGAATTTCAATACAACAGAATAGATCTCAATCCAGAAAAATGTATTCTGAGTTCCTGGTATTATGCAAGAAGAAGATAAAAATATTTTTGTACTCATATAAGATCAATATTTTTCAATATAAAGAGTGGACTAACATCAAGCTAGTAAGAAAATAATATAAACAGTAGGAATTCTAAACAAAAGACAGCATTTTATTTTAAATTATAATGCCATTAATTCTCATATAAACAGCAATTCAAACATTAGATACAAAGTTAAAATGTATATTATTGAAAAAATAAATTATTTTTATTAGTTATAAACCTAGTTTCATCAGATATAGAATAGTAAAATTAAATAACAATGCAACAGAAAATTGGGAAACAAAAATATAATACTGACATGAAAATACATAAACTCATAAGGTGAATATAGCAACACAAGATAAAGTAAAATTGTTAATAGGAAAAAGTAACAGAGGAAACGGACAAATTTAGATATTACTGGAAATATTTCTTCAATGAGAGATGACACAGCCAAATATGAAATTAAAATTTTATTATATTATCAACTCAATTGAGGTCAACCTCATTATGGCTCTTGTCTATGAATTCAGCTATTTATCAGTAAAATAAACAAAATATATAAACTGCAAATATCATTTATTTGGAATGGACTTAAATAAGGCATTCTGAACCTTATCTCTTCTGTGAAATATCAAGTATAAGACTTGTGTTTGATTGACTCTCTCTTTCTGGTCCAGTGACCTTGCCTGAAGCTAGCCTAGCAGTGAGAAGAGCTTGTCTTCCATACTTATCTTTTCTGGCTCAAAAGAAGAGCTGTAGCCCATCTTGACCTGGAATGCAGGGTCAAGAAATGCATCAGAGAAGAATGCTTTAACACCAACTAACATTCTACTAATTACGTATACAAAACGACGACACATATTTGGAAATAAAGATTGAGGACATCAATGCAGGTACAGAAGACCTCCAGTGTTCCTAAAACCAATTAATAGAGATGCCTATAGCAGAGAAAGAAAACTGGGCTAAGTACTAACAACAAGCTCTGATTCTTGCTGTTTTCTTTGTTAGATTATTGACATGGACTGTTACAGATGTCCAATACTAAATAAAGTTGAGATGAAAACTCAGGATTTGGTCACATAAAATTGTTGGAGCACATTTAAGATTCGGAGTCCATTAAATTTATACAAATGGCTCCATTGAAATCACCTTGACCCAAAGCACCAAGGCCCAGTTTGACACAGTAAGGCTTCTACCACAATTTAAAATCTATCACAGAAAGGAATAGATGTGGAAAAAAAAAAACCAATAACAACAACAACAAAAAACTACTGCTAGTACAAAGCATTTTCCAGGCATTTAACTCTAAATAATGATTGGAATCATGAATAATTTAAACATATGTAGCTGGGTTTAAAGTGCAAACCATGGAAACAAATCTTCAAATTTTAAATTGCTATACTCAAAAATAATATTTTTATTATTTTTATCATGTTTAGTGGTTATTCAGAAAATTTCACATAAAATGTGAAGAATAATTATCAGAATTATGAAGAACTATAGTCGGTAAGGATAATCTGATCCTTTAAGCTACACTTAAATATCAGACTGAAAAGAATAAAATTCAATTAAAATATGTGGCTCAATGCCATGAAGTCATGATTGAGAAATCATGAACTTAATGGATCTCACTTAAGAATCTCTATTGTGATGATGTGTTATGAACTGTCAGGTAGAGCAGTTATCTCTAGTCAAAAAGTAAAATATTGTCTGCACAGCTGTACTTCAAAATACTGTATATTTGTGCTTTAATTTTTAAAATTAGATATTTTCTTAGCAAATTAAAAATACCTTTTAGCATTACACAAAAACACAAGCTGTTTTGTAAAAATCAGAGTGAAATATTTAGTTATATCAAATATGATTTTAGACTATTATTTCAAATCATTAATTTTCCTACCAGTATTCTTAAAATACAAAGCCAAACTGCATGAGGTAATTATTTAGAAAAATCTCCCATAGGAGACTTTAAATTTGGAATCTCTTAGACTGGGATAAGTTACATTGGCTACAATTCAATTTGTAATATTTAAGCATCAATTTGTTTTCAAATTTGAAGGCAGAAAATGAAGAGTTGCAATGTAGAAATAAATTTGCAATTAGTTATGTTCCCATCTGGAAATAGCATAAATAAAAATGAATGACTTAAATGGCCTTTCATATTTGCATATTTTTAAACTAAGTAGAACCAGGCCATTTATAAGACTTATATTTGAATTCCTTGCAGACCATGAGAAGTTTGTATTTCAGAATGCTCTATCTTAAAACAATACTAACACCATGAGACCAATTTTATTCAGATATTTTGTTACCTACTAGAGCTAAGCCATAATTTAGGAACTCAATTGTAACTCAAGTGAGCATTGTGTGTATTTGCAAAAAGCTGTGCCTACCTCTTTCCAGCAACCATGATGGAGCTATTCAGTAGGTGCAGCAAAAGAACTCTACCAGTAATCACATCCATTTGCAACTGGTTTTGTGCCAAACATCCTCAGACAAAGGGACTTGGTTCATAACATTCATAGCATTTGTTAGCTTATCAAGCTGAAACATAATAAGCCAATTAAAGCTGCTGTTTTTTTTCATGAGCCTCCAAAAGTATATTTATGTTGAACATTTTGCACAAAACATCAGAAATTACCCATTGAACACTTGTGATGAAATATCTCTATTTTCTCAAGCAACACTGAAATTATTCCCTAAAAGTAACATATTAGAGAATGAGATGAATATCTGTAGATACATAGGAGAAGCATGGACAAGGAACATAAAAATGTCTTCAAGAAAGAAGGCTGATTTATCATCTTGATAAAGAACTCAAATGTAAGAAACTACAGCCTATACCTTTACATCAATTGGTCAATCTAGACTGGAAATTTTCTGTACACTCATGGTAAAATTGAATCTCAGAGGCTTCAGGTAAATGGCATGTGATTTTTCCCACTCAAAACTATCAAAACAGCAGTTAAAGGTACAAATAGAAAAACGATTAGCTCCTGAATAAGGATCTGATACTTATACCATATAGGAAGTAAAAATATGTAAAATGATCAATAAGCAAAAAACAAAAACAAAAACAAAAACAAATTTAAAAAGCTCAAAGTGACAGAGATTGTATACAAAGTTCATTTGCCTGTTTCCATCAAGGGAGAACCCAAAGTTATTTTGTCACCATAATAGATCTCTTGCCCACTACTCATAAGTAAGCTTATTACAAATAATACAAGTCATGAACTATGCTCCTGAACTCTCTCTGTTAAGTCCTAGGTTTAGAGGAAGAAATGAATTTCATACGACTATTGCACACTATTGCATATGCCAGCAAGATTTTGATGAAGGGACCGTGGTATTGCTGTTTCGTATGAGGCTATGCCAGTGCCTGGCAAATACATAAGTGGATGCTCACAGTCATCTATAAGCATCTATAAGATGGAACACAGGGACCCCAATGGAGAAGCTAGAGAAAGCATCCAAGGAGCTGAAGGGGTCTGCAACCCTATACATGGAACAACAATATGAACTAACCCGTACCCCCAGAGCTTGTGTCTCTGGCTGCATATGTAGCAGAAGATGGCCTAGTTGGCCATTACTGCAAAGAGAGGCCCCTTGGTATTGCAAACTTTATATGCCAGGGCCAAGAAGCAGGAGTGGAAGGGGAGGGGAGAAGGGCAGGGGGAGGTTATAGAGAACTTTCAGGATAGCATTTAAAATTTGAAATGTATATAAAGAAAATATCTAAAAAAAATGATAGCTAAATGTTTTCACAAAGAACCTTAGAACAACTTGAATATCGTAGATTAGATTTATAATTTTATATAGATGCTAAACTCTTGGCATAATTTACAAAAATATACATTTATAAGAAGTAAAAATAAAATGCATTTAAAATGCATTGGTATGTTTCATAGAGCATCAGTGATGTGTTCTTGGTATTCCCTCTTTTCCACTTGTGTGCTCTTGCTTCTACTCTGCTCCTTCTCTAGCTTTTGTTCTCTCTCATGAATGGATCTTCAACCAGGAATTCACTATTTCACTTCCTGCCCAACTTGCTCAGTACAAGAATTAGAAGCAAATACCACCATACCAATGACTAAGAATTTGTATCTACAATATTATCAGTACTGCTGTAATTGAATTGAAAGAATAGTGCCCCGTGTGCATAAATGAATACTGAACATACACCCTTGTTTATGTGTGCTCTCTCTCTCTCTCTCTCTCCCTCTCCCTCTCCCTCCCTTCTCCCCTCTCTCTCTCTCTCTCTCTCTCTGTGTGTGTGTGTGTGTGTGTGTGTGTGAGAGAGAGAGAGAGAGAGAGAGAGAGAGAGAGAGAGAGAGAGAGAGAGAGAGAGCGCTTTGGTAAATCTAACATTTTTGTTGTATGTGGAGTAAAATTGTATAAAATGTGTCTTTCTGGTTTATTTAGAGCATAGTGTCCCCCGCCCCTTTTTTAATATGTGCTGTTACAAATGACCAGGAGTATTTTATTTTCATTTTTGAAAAGGTGTATACTATTGAATTACTTGTGTAGACCATATTGTTTATCCCCAATTTTTGATTCGTATGTAGTTTGATTACATGTTTTACTTATTGTGAATAATGTTGCATTAAAAAAATGACCTACAAGTTTTTTATTGTAATACTTGAATCATTTCTTTTATCATGAAACAGAAAATAGGATTTTTAGATTCCATAATTGTTAAGCTTTTTCAGAAGCTTCTGTATGATTTGTCACAATAGATACCCAAAATTATGTTAATACAAGAACATTTATTGGATCCCTTTTCTCCATACTTCCTAGCATTTATTATCTAGATTTCTTTTCTCTTTCTTTTTTAAACTCAGGTATAAGCTATGATTACTGTGGCTTAAATATCTATTTCCCACAATTGGCTATTATTGTCTACTAAGAAATTTGTCTTCATACGTGGCTCATTATAAAATCCACAAAAGGTTTTCAAATGTTTTCTTAAAATAATATCTATTTCACATGAGGCCTTTTCACTTGTAAGTAGTCCTCCGAAGTTTACTTGTCCTTCAGCATGTTAGCTTATCATACATATGACCGTCTAGCATTGTTTCCTATAAATAAAGAGTTGATATTTGTGTATTTTAAAATTAATATTACTTCAGGTGATTTTACTTTTCTATCTTAAATGATATCAATTTTCAATATTTTATGATGTTTAGTTTTGGAAAGTTGGTGAAAAAATTGTACCCCAGAGAAGAAATCAAAAGAATCATGTTCCAGCAGGATAGGAAATGACTGGTTCATGTGGCCATGTGCCTTGTAAGCAAGAATTTGATTGTCCTGGCACCATTGAGCCAGTCTGTAAATCCGATGAACTCAGATCCATGCTGGATTGGTGCTATAGAAAATGCTTTTGCATAATTATAGAAAGAACTACAGTGTATCTCATGAGTCAGTAGAGTATTGTGAGTTTTAACAGAAAGTTCTTTTGTGGTTAAAATAAGGGATAATAATGTCTGACTATGTGGCTTTCTAAAAAGTTGTGTGGCTGCTAGGCAAATTTTGAAATCATATTGGTTAGCAATTTGAGATATTTGTAGTTTTTTATTACAAAGGCAGGTAAAAGGTATTTTCTTATAATAATATTTATATAGATTTTAATTTATTTTTAAATAGAATTACTTGTGAAACTCAATGAATAAAATAAGAACCACAAAATAGTTTTTCTGTGTGTTTTATCTTATTGGGATTAATTTTATTACCCTTTTAAAGGTGCTAGTGGAGAAATATATAGATTTTGCTTGGTTCTTGCTTCCACATGTAACACAATATTAGAATACTTCGAAGTTTATCTTTGGACCCCTCTACAGCTGTTTCTCCAAGTCAGTATTCATCCGTTTGTGATTCTCCTACAACCCCAAACACAATCACTAAATTGAAGATAATGTTGAAACTAAACAAACAAAAAATCTAGACACAAAACGTATATATAATCAGGAACACAATGAAAAGGCCATATCTATGGTTAGCAGATGTAGAAGAAAGAGAAATAATTAGAGTTAAAGCACAGAAAACACTTTAACAAAACACATAAAGAAATTTTCCTAAATCTGAAGAAATTCCTATTAATGTTCAAGAAGCAAAGAGAAAAGCAATTAGACAGGACCAGAAAAGAAACTCACAGGTAGTAGTCAAGAATACACAGCACACAAAATTAAAGAACAAAAATACATAGATACATACACAGACACACACAGACACAGACACAGACACACACACACACACACACACACACACACACACACACATATGTGTGTGTGTGTGTGTATGTTCAGGCCACTGAAATTAAAATACATTTGCATACACACATATATCTTTCTTTACATGCACAGTCATGTTTGTTTCTGTATCATTTTCTCCTCTGTGCTTGTTTGCCTAGGTTTTATTGTTTATGTGACCAAGGAGGCAGTTATTTGTCCTGATGTCTTTTGAAGCTTTGTGATTATATGTATGTTCTAAAGTGTGAGGCTCTGATTAGAGGCTTCATTTATTTTACTCATCCTCAACCTGGAGCCATGCTGACTCCTACCTTCATTTACAAGGATAGCTACATGAATTTGTCTATACTGTTGCTAAGTATAACTGATTTTCTTTGTATGTTTAGTTTTTGAAAATGTATTATAATAAATGTATGCATTTTTTTCAAAGCTGATTCTACTGTATTGAAATAATAAGTGATTTTGCTAATTACTTCATTAACAGAGAACGCTAAGTTGATTTTACAGTATTCAATTAACAGGATTCTAGATCTATGTCCCACTGAGCCTGGGCATTTCTTTCATCTGTTGCACCGTTTGGTTTGTTGATTCTTTGCCAGAGAGGTTTGCATGTATTTCTTTTTATTTGCTATGCTGATTAGGTTTTGTCAACTTGACAGAGACTAGAGTCACCTGAAAAGAAGGAATGACAGGCATAAAATTCTTTTCATGAAATTGACTTCTGGCCACATATAGGGGACATTTTCTAGATTAAGGATTGATGTAAGAGGGCCCAGGTGACTGTGAGAGTTTCGACCCCTGAATGATTTCCAGCGTTTTTCCCTCAGCTCCTGCTTCCTGGTTCTTACCTTGGTTTTCAGTCATGGACTGTAACCTCTATCCATTTTTCCCAGTTTTTATTTGCTTAATATTTTACCATAATGACAAGAGACTTAACTACAATACTTGTTCTATGTTGTATTTTCTACTCACATTTATTTCTTTGTTCATGATAAACCTACAGAATATTAGCTTGTGAGACTGCAGCTTTTCTAGTACACATCATTTCAATTCTATAGTTCTGTCCAAGGTCTGATGTAAATAAACATTTTTAGACTATATACATATATATATACACACACATATATATCTTAGACATAACATATATAAACATAAGATTTAAATTTTCATTAGTATCAAAGTGTTATTTAATCTGACCTTTGACTTAGTCTTTGATCTTACCCAGTTACTTAGACAAGTACCAAGGTTGTTTTTACCTGCTTGTTTTTCTTTATTTAAAATTTATAATTTCTTCCTCTTTATCAGAGAGCAGATTTATAGGAATCTTGTTATTTAAGGAAAATGAGAATTATCCTATAATGGTAAGTTGTCGCTCCTGAGAAATGCACACACTTTACTTCAGCAGGTGTCAGACAACATTCTACCAATATCGGTTATTTCACACCTAATAATAGTTACTAGTATAGTGTTACATATAACACATTTCACTAATTTTTGTATATAATTGATTTATCTCTTTTCAATAGTGATATATGCAACTATTAGCAGCTTTTCTCTATTTATTTTAAATTTTCAGTAATATTTATTAATGATTTTATACTATTTTATCATGTATTTATGTTTTTGCTCTACTAAAAATAGATTTTTATTATATATCTGATTATGGCTTTCCCTATCTCTATTTCTCACAGTTCTACGACACAACTCCTTCAATACAGACCCATCTTGATTCTGTCTCACATTAGAAAACAAACAGTATTATAATATAATAGATATAATATAAATTATAATATAATACAATTAATATAATGTGTTAAAAAGATAAAGCATAAATTAACACATTAGAGTTGGACAAAACAAAACAAAGGAAAAGACCCCAGAAGAGGGCACAAGAAACAGCGACTAATTCATTCAAACACCCAGCAATTCCATCAAACTCCTAAATTAGAAACCATAATGTAAATGGCTAATGACAGAACCTCTAGAAGTCCCAGATATCTGGGATGTGAGAGGATCCCAGGACGCAAATACAGATGATCTTAGCCTAAATGCTCAACAGTGGGGAGATGGGACCCACACATCTTCAAAATTTTTGACCCAGAATTGTTCCTGTCTAAAGGAAATGCAGAGACAAAAAATGAAGCAGAGACTGAAAGAAATCCCATCCAGTGACCCACCCAACTTGTGATACATTTTATGTTGTGTTTTCATTTTCTTTTTTTATTAGTAGGAATTTAGTTTAATTTTCTCACTTGTTGGTTTTACCATTTAATTTTTATTGGTTATATTATTTATGTAAATTTCAAATGTTATCCCCTTTCCTAATTTCCCTTCCACAAGTCCCTATCCCTCTCCTCCCTCACTCCTGCCTCTATGAGGCTGCTCCCCTACCTGCCCACCCACTTCTGCCTCACCAGTTTAGCATTCCCGTATCCTGGACCATCAAGCCTCCACAGGACCATAGATCTCCCCTCCCAGTGATGCCTGATAAAGCAGTCCTCTGATACATATCCAGCTGGAGCCATGGGTACCACATGAGTACTCTTTGGTTGGTGGTGTCGTCCCTGGGAGCTTTGGAGGATCTGGTGGGTTCAAATTGTTGTTCTTCCTATGAGGCTGCAAACACTTTCAGCTCCTGCAGTCCTTGCCCTAACTTCCTCATTAGAGTCCCCATACTCGGTCCAATGTTTGGCTGTGTACATCTGCATCTGTATCGGTTTGGTTCTGGCAGAGCCTCTCAGGGGACAGCTATTCCAGGCCCCTCTCAGCAAGGACTTCTTGGCATCAGGAATAGTGTCTGGGTTTGGTGTCAGCAGATGGGATGGATCCCTAGGTGGGGCGGTCTCTGGATGGCCTTTCCTTCAGTTTCTGCTCTGCTCTTCAATCCCGCATTTCCTTTTGGCAGGAGGAATTCTGGATTAATATATTTGAGGTGAGTGTGTGGCCCCATCCCTCAACTGGGGACGGTGCCTATCCACTGATGAAGTCTCTTCAGGTTCTATCTCGCCTTTGTTGGGTATTTTGACTAATGTCCTCCCTGTTCAAACTTAGAAAACCCATTATTTTCTTTCTTAATTTCTGTATTGACCAGGAGTTTTCAGTAAGTAATGAGCTGTTCAGTTTCCATGAGTTTGTAAGCTTTCTGTGGTTTCTGCTGGCACTGATAGCCAGATTTCACTTATGGTTCTCAGATAAAGTGCAGATGTGGTATTTAAACATTCTTGTATCTATTGAGACTTGCTTTGTGACTGAGTATATTGTCAGTTTTCGAGAAATTTTCATGAGGTGCTTAGAAGAAAGTGACTGGATGAACCATTTTTTTGTCTCTGAATTTTAGGATTGGTTCAGCCAGTTGTTCTTAATTTGCTCTTCTGTAAATCTTTCTCTTGGTCTCTCTCTCTCTCTCTCTCTCTCTCTCTCTCTCTCTCTCTCTCTCTCTCTCTCTCTCTGTCTCTGTCTCTTTGTCTGTCTGTGTGTGAGTTTGTGGAGGTGTATGTTTGTGTGTATATGTGTGTGTGTATGTGTCTGTGTCTGTGTGTATGTGTGTGTGTGTATGTTTGTGTGTGTGTGTGTATGTGTGTTTCTGTCTCACTCTAGACCATGCTTTACTTGGTTGTTTCTTGATATAAATCCAAATGTTCTATAAACTTTTTAACTTGTACATAAATCTGAACTGTTATTGCCATTATTACACCTATACTCGCAATGTTTTTTAAACTGTAAAGCACATGTTAGTAACTATGTTAATGGTAATTTACTCTCATATCCCTTACATGCAGTAACAAAAGAACACTCTTTTAACAAATTTCAAGGTGTCTTTACAAGCTTTATTTTCCTGCAAATATTTTATTTAATTTTATTAAACTTGACTATGCAGAAGTTTTCTGCATAAGTGATAAACATGCTACAATTCCTTAAACCATCTAAAATATTTATCAAATCAAGCCACTATGTTATTATAGTATACATTACAGTGATATTTTAATTCTTAATTGGAAACTGGAAAATGTTCAATACCCATTTTATTAGTCTAATGAAAATGTCATATGGAGCAGGAGAGAAGTGTGTCTTTAATAACTGATGAATTCATCAATCATTAGTTTTGTTAATGTTGATAAAGAGCATGCCTAGTATGACATGATAGCATTCACTTGATATATACTGATGAGGATGTGCCATGATTCTGCCTAGAACTCCTATGATTTGTGAACTTCAAGAAAAGTTCTTATAGAGATAATAACAAAGAGTCTGGAAGTCATTTAATGAAGATTGATGACAGGCTATTGTGCTTCATGTCATTCTAGCCAGATTTAGATTGCCAATACACTTGCAGCAGTTTTTCTTTAAGTTTAATTGTAAGCTTAACATTTTACATGTAGTATTTACAACTTCTAATTGCAGAAAATACAGCTTATGTTGGATTTAGGAAATGCCAATTTCTTTGAAGTAATAATGATATTCAGCACAGCTTTGAAGTTCAATTACTGAGTAATTCACTCACCTTGTCATTCAGCCATCCAATACTATATGCCAGAATTATCAAACAAATGTTACCAAAAGAACAAGTTGCAACAAATAGTATCATTACAATTAAACAGTACAATACCTTGATTATTTAAAGTACACAGTATATAATACATCTTTCTGAAGGTCTTTTTGTCTCTGGAATTTCTTGTTGAATCTGTAAAGACCAGATTTCTTGTAACAGCCAAAAAGCCATGCCTAGATTGAGATTACCTGATACAAATTGACATATGGTAGTTTGATTATCATTACCAAAATCATAACGGGTAGATTTTTTTTTAATTTCAGGAATTTAATATTATTAAATTAAATCCACTGACATCTAAAACAGTCTACAGTTAAAATTTTATGTTGTGCTTATTTGATTGCATATTCACATTCTTCCTATATTTATCTGGTATGATACAAAATAGTATAGTTTGTATTAGGTCTGTATACACATTTTTGGACTGAATACATACACATATCTTTCCCTTTCAAATTTTCTAATTCCATTAGAATAGTTAAAAATCACATATAATTATTTGATATTGTTTTTTCTACATACCACTAAGTCCCACATTTATAAACATTGTGTTGCCTCATAATGTCAGCAGATGATAGTTCTGAAGCATTGAAATGAGTTCCAATTATTCTAACATATTACTTTACATATGTAGCATGTTTATACTAACACATTAGAAGGAGGTTGTCATCATCTGTTTCAAATATTGATCTTTGCGAATAATCAGTTCACCTTCATGAGTTGTATTTTGTTTACCTATATTGCATTGATAGTAACCAATTTTGAGAAAAGTTATTCCAATATTATTGTAAAAATTAATTATGGATTTGAAATATACTAGGTCTACATGTTTATATTTTTAAAAAAATCCTAAAACAAATCTACTTCCAGTTTGAATAAAATACCAAAGTCTTATATTCTATCCTGTGATAAAGTGTAGATTTCTCATAAAAGTGAAAATCCTATAATTTTAAAAGAGTCATTAGATAACAATTAGAAAATCATTTCTGTCAGTGAAAATTGTGGTGAAGGAGAAGCTTATTCTCAGAATGTTTTTGGCTGTATTTCATTTGTGGTTGATTGAGAGTGAGATTCATTTCTAAGTCGCCAACATCTACCCCAGTATTTTATTCATAGATAATAAGTCAATTTAAGAATTTAGAGACAATTACTCTCATTCTGTTCCTAAATTGGAATTAATACAGTAGCAGGATAGAAGTGACCTCATGATTGCTTACACACTAGAAATGACCAATGGTGCAAAACTTGTTGCTATATCCAATCTCTTTTGTTTCTGTGCTTGAGACTAATGGAGTAGCTGTTCCCTGCCACATGTTGCTTCTACACTATGCCTATCATGACCAAGGTTTCACCACTGAGAAACTTTTCTTCTGTACATAAGTTCTGTTAGACACTGAGCTATGCTTCAGATAGGACGAAATAGTTGTTCTAGTCTACAATTTCTACTATCCATACGACTAATTCTAAGTAGTATCAATGTAAATGTGATTTCTAGGTACACAAATTACCTTTTTCCCCCCAATATGTTCCAGCAACAGCCAATATCATTCTAGCTTTGATGGTCAATTATTTGATGAAATGTTTTCTCTAGCCTAAACACTGGTGATTCAGTTTTAGATATAAAGACTTGAAAAACTCAAGAGCAGAGAGGTGGGATTTAGATAGAAATTTGACTTACCTTGCATATAATTTTCAAATTTGGCAGGGGTTATTGTTGCATAAACCTTAAGTCCCAGCACTTGAGAAGAAAAGGAAGGCAAATTTCTGAATTTGAGAGCAGCCGGATATACAGAGTAGGTTTTATAATAGAAAGGGCTATAAAACCTTGTCTCAAAAATTCCCAGAGTGTGTGTGCATGTGTGTGTGTGTCCTAAAGTCTTATATAAAGACATATGTATGTAACTCTATATAAAAAGGTCTCTATTTATTTATTTGTTTTTTTATACTCCAGATTTTATTTATTCCCCCCTCAGTATACCCTGCAAATGTTCCACTTCCTATACCTCCACCCTACCCTCTGTCTCCATGAGAATGTCCCCACCCCTTACCCCATGATACCTCTAAATTCCCTGGGGACTCTAGTCTCTTTAGAGTTAAGTGCAACTTGTCTGACAGAACCCAGACCCAGCATTCCTCTACTGTATATATGTTGGAGACGTCATATCAGTTGGTGTATGCTGCCTAGTTGGCGGTCCAGTGTTTGTGAGACCTTGGAGATCCAGGTTAATTGCGACTGCTGGTCTTCCTACAGGCTCACCCTCCTCCTGAGCATCTTCCAGTTTTTTCCTGATTCAACCACAAGGGTCAGCAATTTCTATCCATTGGCTGGGTACAAATATCTGCATCTGACACTTTCAGCTGCTTGTTAGGTCTTCCAGAGGCCTAAGACAGAAATTAGGGAAACAACTCCCTTCACAATGGCTACAAATAATATAAAATATCTTGGAGGTAATTCCAAGCAAACAAGTGAAAGACCTATATAACAATAACTTCAAGTCTCTCAAGAAAGAAATCAAAGAAGATATACGAAAATGGAGAGATCTCCCATGCTCATGGATTGTCAGAATTAACATAGTAAAAATGTCCATCCTACCAAAGGCAATCTATAGATTCAATACAATTCCCATCAAAATCAACAAAACAGTTTTCGAAAGACATGGAAAAGCAATTCTCAAATTCATCTTGAAAAGGAAAGAACTCAGAAGAGCAAAAACAATCCCTAACAATAAAAGAACAGCTAGGGGAATCACCATCCCTGACCTCAAGCTTTACTACAGAGCAATAGTGATAAAAAACTGCATGGTACTGGTAGAGAGACAGACACATTGATCAATGGAATAGAATTGAAGACCCAGAAATGAAACCACACACTTATGGACACTTGTTCTTTGACAAAGAAACCCAAAATATACAATGAAGAAATGAAAGCATCTTCAATATATGGTGCTGGTATAACTGGTTGTCTGTATGTAGAAAAATGAAAACAGTCCCATATTTGTCACCTTGCACAAAGTTGAAGTCCAAATGGATCAAGGACCTCAGCGTAAAACCAGATATACTGAATCTAATAAAATAGTGGGAAAGAGCCTTGAACTCACTGGCACAGGGGGACATTTCCTAAATAGAACTCCAATGCCTCATGCTCTAAGACCAAAAATTTATAAATGGGACCTCATTACACTGGAACACATCTGTAAGGCAAAAAACATAGTCAATAAGACAAACTGACAACCTCCATGTTGGGAAAAAAACTTCACTCTCCCCACATCTGATAGAGAGCAAATACCCAAAATATACAAATATCTTAAGAAGCTACCCACCAAGCAACTAAACAATCCAATTAAAAAAAAAAGGTGTATATAAACCAAGAATTCACAACAGAGGAATCTGAAATGGCTGAGAAGAACCTAAAGAAATGTTCAAAGTCCTTAGTGCTCAGAGAAATGCAAATCAAAATGAACCCAAGGTTCCACCTTACTCCAATCAGAATGTCTATGATCAAAACCTCAGGTGACAACACATGTTGAAGAGACAGTGGAGAAAGAGGAACACTCCTTCATTGCTGTGGGATTGAAAACTGGTACAACCCCTCTGGAAATCAATCTGGAGGTTCCTCAGAAAATTGGAACTAGATCTACCTGAAGACCCAGCTATAGCACTCTTGGGAATATACCCAAAAGAGGCCCTACCATGCCACTGGGGCACGTGTTCCACTATGTTCATAGAGGCCTTGTTTGTGATAAAAAGTCTTATTTTCTGAACTGTTTTATTTATTTACTAAGGACTAAAATATTTTCTAAATTGAATTGCTTTCCCAATCCCCAATTTAATGCATATATGTGCTAGCAAGGAAAATCTAAATCATTTCTACTGAGTAAAACCTAGGTATACCAAAACTAAAGAAAAAATACAACATGAGAAGAAACGCTATTTCATGGCAATGACCCCATTCATATGAAAGTTTGCATTCAAATTATGGATATAGAATTTAACCCTAGTCTTTAGGCTATTTTCATCATTCTTTACATTTATAGCAGTCTCATAACCATGTTAACAAATAAAACATATAAGTACTAAAACAAATAGGAATACATTTTCTCATGAGTGATAAGCTGTGGACCTACAGCTGAGATACAGGGTTTCACCTATTTTATTTTCTTTGTTTTCTATATTATACTGAATCTATCAACGTTGTTATCAGTTAGGAAATTCCATATTTTGAAATATTCAGTGTTAAGGATTGGAAGATATGCATTTTTCATGCATGATATCACTTGTGGATGAAAGTATTTTACCTCCCTTCTCTAATTCAGTGGATCTCACCCTTCCTAATATTTCAACCTTTTTACAGTTCTTCATGTTGTCGTCATTCACAACCACGATACAATTTTTGTTGCTACTTTATGGCTGTAATTTTCCTATTGCTATGAATCCTAAGGTAAATATCGGTTGTGTGACCGCTGTAAAAAATTGTCTTTTGACACCAAAAGGGTTGCTGCACATAGGACCAGAACCACTAATTTTTTACCAGGCATCAAATGAACTTTACTGAAGAATGAGTTATATAATAAATAATAAAACATTTTTTTAAATGTAAAGTCAAATACAATTATACACTTCATGAAGTTACAGAGAAGGTCCACAAAGACAACACTCCCAAATGTGAAGAAAGAAGATCAGGTATGAGAGACCAAACTGTGGGAAACTAAGTCCCACAGAGCAGGTACTCTCACCCTAAAGAAATGGCTGACCCTTTGAAGGGAATTATGTCACCCCCTCCTTCATTGCCTCCACCTGGCGCCTGAGACTGCCAGCTTCACTCCCTCCTTCACTTGGCGCCTAGAACTGCTTCCATTAAGGCAGCTTCACCTCCTCCTCCATGTCTCTGTTTGGTGCCTGGGACTGTTTATGGCACTCCAAAATAAACTGCAGAATGTTTGAAGGCCACCCTGGATTGTTAGGGGACCGCCATTCCAAGATAAGCTATGAGAAGCCTGTAATCAGCATTTACCCCAGATGCCCATCCCTTTCTCTGTATTTTACTATGCCCCTTCGACCCCTCCCTATTTTCTCTCACTGTGTGCTTATAATCAGGCTCCTAGCCTTCATTAAACAGACCTTGACAACTCTTTGCTTGGTCTGGCTCCCCTTTCTCCGCCCGCTTCTCTTGCAGGCCTCAGTCCTCCTCGACCCATGGAATAACTAGGTCCTGCTGGACGGGACAATCAGGAGCTAAGCTAAATTATTTTTGTTATTGCTGTTGTTGTTTGCATTTTGTGACTTTTTAAAAAATTGTTTGTCATAAAATTACTTAGTGTGTATACTTTTTAAGAATTGCTCCAAACTATATATTTAAATTATTGGTGCTAATATGCATGCAGAAACAGGTGGGTTATTGGCTCTTCAGGATTACTGAAGCAAGGAGTTGAATGAAGTGTGAAATGAAAAATTTAACCCTCACCTCAGTCAGAGTCTGACACGACTCTGCTGAGGGTCCTGTCAGGGCCTTTTGGTAAGTGAGAATCATACAAGTGAATAATGAAGGCATCAGGTCCCTGATGAGGGCAGCCTGTTGTGCTTTAAGAAGCTCTTTAATTCCCACTGATATGTCAGTCCATCTTGTTTACCTCTCTGGCAAGCTAGAGCTGTAATATTAATAATCTTTACTTCAAAGTGAAGTACTCGGTAATAAAGTTACTTGAAAGATTTGAGCTGAATAATTCAACCTCACCTCCATTTTAAAAATGTATTAAGGAGTGTAAAAAGAATCGCGAGAAATAACTGTGAAGTATTGGTCTTTACATGTAGCAGGTTCAGTCCTTGGTTATCAATGAAGTCCAAAAGTTTATATTTAGAGTAATGATCTCCATTAGCCTAATTAAAATTTCAAGTCTTTTAAGAAAGAAATTGAAGATATCAGAAGATGGAAAGATCTCATGCTATGGGTTGGTAGAAATAACGATAAAAGTAGCCATCCTACCAAAAGTAATATACAAATTCAATGCTATCCCCAGTAAAATTCTAACATAACTATTAGTAGACCTTGAAAAGACAATTCTCTACTTCTATCTCTGGATAGGTACAGAAAGTTTGAACAATAAAAGAACTGCTAGAGTTATCATAATCTCTAATTTCAAGTTTTAATATTGAGATATAGTAATAAAATAGGCATTGTATTGATATAAAAACAAACACAATAATGAATAGAATTGAACTGAAGACACAGACATAAATCAGAGCATATTCAGAAATATGACTTTTGATAATGAAGCCAGAAATACACACTTAAGAAAGAAAAGTAAAAGCTGGGCGTGGTGGCACATGCCTTTAATCCCAGCACTTGGGAGGCAGAGGCAGGCGGATTTCTGAGTTCGAGGCCATCCTGGTCTATAAAGTGAGCCCAGGACAGCCAGGGCTATACAGAGAAACCCTGTCTCGAAAAAACAAAACAAAACAAAACAAAACAAAAAAGCAAAAACAAAAAAAAAAAGAAAGAAAGAAAAGTAAGTATCTACAAAAAGTTATTCTGGTCAAACTAGATATATGTATGTAGATTATGTAGATGAATGCAAAGAAGTCCATGTTTATCACTGTACAAGAACTCAAACCTCAAATACTTCAATATAAAACCTGATACACTGAACCTCATAGAAAAGAAAGTGGAGAACAGCCTTGAATGCATTGGCACAGAAGATGACTTTCTGAACAGAAAACAAGAGCATAGGCACTAAGATAAACAAATAATAAACGGAACCTCATGAAGGCATATACCATAAAGCAAAGGGCATCATCAACTAGACAAAATGGCAGCCTACACAATAGAAAAAGAATTCTACCAACTTCAGTTCAGCTGGAAGATTAATTTTCAATATATATAAATATATATTTTCAATATATACAAATATAAACTAGATATCAAAAAATATAAACAAATGATCCAATCATAAAAAAATGTTATAGAACTAAACACAGAATTTTCAATAGGTGAATTTCTGATGGCTATGAAATTTTAAAAGTGTTCAATATCCATAGGCATTGGGGAAATGCCAAGGAAAACTACTTTGAGATTCTATTTTACACATATCAGAGTGCTAAGATCAGTAACCCAAGTGATAACTCATGCTAGTGAGAATAAGAAGTAAGAGGAACACTTTTCCATTGCTGCTGGGAGTGCAAACATCCACTCTGTAAATCAGTATGGTGGTTCCTCAGAAAGTTGGGAAATAATCTGCCTCAAGAACAAGCCATACCACTCTTGACCTTGCCTAAAGGGTGCTATATCCTGACAAAGGATTGCTGATAAACATGTTTATTCTGGATTTATTAATCATTGCCAGAAACTAGAAATAACCAAGATATCCCTTAATAGAAGAAAAATAAGCAAAATATGTTACATTTAGACAATGGAGTAGTACACAGTTGTTTAAAAAAAGGTATGTAAATTTCAGCAAAATGGATGGAACTAGAACAACAACAAAAATCTTGAGTGATGTAACCTAAATCCAGAAAGACAAATATGGTATGTGCTAACTTTTAAGTGACATTAGCCATTAAATAAATGAAAACTCAACTATAATCACTGTGCTTTTCACTTGATATAGTGTATCTAGTTATGTCCAACTATTGTTTGAAAATATTAAATAGAAAAACAATGTAAATAACCCACTCATAAGTTGTAAATTATTCTGAGTAGTGAGGAAAATACCCTCTCTTACCATTCTGCTTACCCCAGAATGAGAGACATCACTCTGTCTACAGTATCCACATGCAAAAGGGTACACAGCACATATTACTCTTCCAGTAGTCTTCTCGTTGATCAGATCAACCCTGATTACATCTGAATACTCTGCCTCAATTGGTCTTGTTTTTCATTATAATGGCTTCAGAAAACCAAATAGAAAATAGTGATGGTGGCACTTTGGAAAAAGGAACTCTAAGAGGCTCGTTAATAAAGAATGTTAGTAAACAAAGAATAAATATAAAAATTAGACTTAATTTTAAAATATAAAAATGAAATGTTAACTTATACTAAGATATATGGTAAGAAAACATACCAAAAACTATCAAGAAAAAAAAACACATAAATGTTATTCCTGTTATAGCTCCTCCACCTGCAAAAAAAAAAAAAAAAAAAAAAAAAAAAAGAGTAAAGAGTTTCCTACTATGTACAGTTTTGGATTTAGGCAATAACACCTGGCTTTGGACTGACTGCAATTCCTATTACTAGAGGAGACATATTTCAAATGAAGGGAAGTGAGACTGAAGGGGAAGTCAAATTACATGAGATTTTCATACCATGTTTGTAGTCTCCCCCCCAGCCTGAAACCTGCTTGCCCAGGGGTGGAGCTTGCCTCTCAATTGTTCTGCCACGCCCACTGGCTTTCCTTTTCCGGAGCCATCACATGTTCACCTGCAACCTTACTCCTAGATTATTTGGCGGGAATCGGCCCCTCCTGCTTCCTTCATAACAGAGTGTCGAAATAGTAAAATTGAACCTTGAGCAGAGCCTTGTCTTGGTTCCTTCCTTATCTCTCTCAGCCTAGCTCTTCTTCTCTTCCAAAATGCCTTTCCATTCTAGAACCCAAACATGTGTTCGGCTGGCCAGACACAACACATGTTCACTACAGGTAGTGTTCATTCAAAATGGCCTCCTGCTCATGCTGGTTGAAGCTACAGTGTGGATACATTAATTCATATTATACCACATTTACAGAAGATATAATGTAAATCTGTGAGAAGCAGGACTTCTCGGAATAACAAGCTCCTTGTGTAAAGTATCTGTTATTAGGACTTACAGATAAACCAAAAAAAAAAAAAAAGTAAGTACATAATTACAAATATCAGAGGAGACTGATAACCTTCTAGTTAAAACTTAAGCACTTATGAAAAGTGTTTGAATTGAGCCTGGGTGTCAAGGCCTAAAGAAAGGAAGTACCAATTCCCACCCCAAAGAGGGTATATGGACATAGCAACTTAAAGATGGCATGTGCATATCCCTTCCTCCTTCTAGTGCTCTATTAAGGCTTTTAAAGCACTAAACTGTCTCTGTTGACCAATCCAATGAGTTATTTTCTCAGACTACCGAATCAAATATTCATGTCGTTAAGACACATAATCACAGATACATCCAGCATTAATAGTTTATCTAATATTAACGTTACCCCTTATCTAAGTCAAATAAGCTGTGGCTGTTCACCAGTTTAGCAACTGCCATTCTTACATTTGCAGATTCAGAAATTGAATTTGGTTAGTCCATCCTCAGGTCTATTTACTTTAGGTGGCAATATTCATAAAGGACATAAGATTATTCCTAAGTATAGAAGAACACTTATATCAACTTGTCAGTCCATTTCCCCCTGGGCAATAGCCTGGAAACTGAACAAGGCTGGGACAGTCATATTGATAAAGACTTTAAAATGAGTTATTATAATAAACCCATTCAGCTGTGTGTAAAATACAAAATAGAATAATAATTATATGTATTGTCAGAGTCTGCAGTAGAGCTAAAAATAAATGCATGCATATTGTTCTCCAATGCTTTTTGTGATTTTTCTACTGCAATGTTAAAACTATTCCTGCTTCAGACCCTAGAAAAACTGAGTAGAATTGAATGAGTGTTTTTGGTATGAATGTTTTTGATAAAGAATTTTCCAAAGATATAAAGATGGATTTTTGTTGTTGTTTACAAATACAAAATTTGAAGTTGTGTAATTTTTCTCAAATACATAAAATATTAAATTGAAAGTATTTTATAAGCATTTAGATATAAACTTTGTTAACATTTTATTGCAATTCTTTCATTCTTTTATACACACATTGGGTACATAAACTTACAGTGTATAATAAACCTGGATTGTAGCTGGAGATAAATCACTGAATATGTTCATATCAGTTATTATGCCACTTGCCACTTTTTTTCTCTCTCTTTCCCCTGCCATGGGATGTATATTTTGAAGGCTTTTGATGTGCTTTTGTGTTATGTCTGCCATATTTCCTATAATTATTAATATTATTGGATAAAATGTCCTTTTATATGGGTTAGTGTCACTTTTCTTATTTGTAAAATATAACCTTAAAGATGTAGAAATTTTGTATTAGTAACATGCATATTCTTGCATTTGGAATTAAATGGGTATATTCATATTTTCCAAAATTTATCTTTCAAGTATCATTTTCCTACCCTTCTTAACTTATAAAAATACTTTGAGAGGTTACCTTGTAAGAAAATACATATTTTGCCTATAAACATATATTTGTATTATGTTTGCAAAATTTATTTTCTTAGTTACCTTGATTGCTCCTTATTTTTAATCATATTTTGTGCTTTCTTGTTACAGTTACCCTGTTTAATTGTTAATGATACTTATATTAATAAAATAAAAATGTATCCTCTTGCCTTTGTTATTTTATTAGTGATTTGTTCAACTATATTAGTGCTATCTGACATTGAGAATTGCCATGGCCCAGGTTCTTTAGTCAGCATCTATAATAGTATAGTTGGGATAAAACACATGCAAACATCTGTAGTTCATATATGAAGTTCCTATTCAGGCTCATACTATTAAGGTTTGGTATGCAGATGGTTGGAGTATTTAGACAGACGTTTATATGTTGGAAGTGGGGGGCCAGTCTGGAAAAGACAAGTTAATATGTGCTTGTCTTGGAAGCATATATTTAGTCCAACCTTTTAAGTCGTTTTCCTTTATGGTCATCTAAAAATTAGTGAACAACAATCTCTTTCATGCTTCTGTGATGGTGTTATGCTTCACAGGGAACAATGTTACTGGTTATCTGTTATGGGAACTATTTAAGAAGAACTGGCACATTCTCACACTTGTTCTGGCAACTCTCTGCCCTGGCTCCCTTGCCGGTCATGCCCTGGCAGACAATGGCCAACCTGTTTTATTTTGTGGAGACTCTCTGGCCCAGAGCTTCGGAACCATCTCCACACAGCTCACTAAGTACCAACTAGTGGGTCGCTACTATGCCAGCTAGCCCCATGCTTCAAATACTTTGTGATGAGCAATTGGCAAACCCACGCTTTGCTGCTATACCTTTCTCTCTTGAAGCCAGATGAGCCTCCAAGTGAAGGAAAACCCAACACAAATTTAGTTCAGAAACAATGGTAACTCAATCTCTGGGCGCAACAGCTAAAACTTAATCTTGTAAGCCTTATTAAAATCCAGTTCCTCAGGTGGCAAATCCTTGCATATCTGCCATGATAACAGGATACTCTAGCAGCTACATCTTACCCATACTCTGTCCCAGTTCCTAAAGAACCTAACTCCAGCTTTCCCTCTTCCTCCATCCAACCCGGAAGTCCCACCTACTTGCCCAGTGATTGGCTCCTTTCTTCATTAGGGACTTGGTTCACAAGAAGCCACCTGTGTATGTGACTCATTCCAGACAACCTCTCCCTGTTGAACACAATTAACATAAAAATACAAGGTGCACAAAGCCACCCACAACAGTTATCTGTGGATTAGAATCACAAAAAAAGGGAGCCAAACTAAATCTTCAAAATAAAGTTACCCCATTGATGAGAAATGCATAATCGCTAACACAAAAACCAATATATATGCGAAAAAATTATATAGGTATATAGATATACATATTCACTCCTGTTTAACATTTAAGCATATAGACACAGAGACAAATTTACAGCATTTCCTCATAGATCAACGAAGTGGAAAATATTTTCCCTAAGATTGTAAATGAAATACTAAACATTTTGCTTTTAAAAAGTCATCAGAAGTATTGTATATGAAATATGATCAATAAAATTTTCTACATATTTTCAGTACAAATACCTTTTACAGATATTTTTCAGTCATTTATCAAATCTACTGATGTGAATTCTGCGTGTCTATATTTAGTCCAAATGATATTTAGTCCAAAGTGATTCTCTTCCTTATATAATCGAACATTTCTGTGAGAGTCCATTCCCAAAAAGAGAGAGTCCTTGGTGTATAGATAAAGGAAGTGTTCAACCATGTTTAAAAGCCCCTCCAATGTGCCAATTTAAAGAAAACAGGAAAAGTTAAGCCAAGACATTTTTGTAGCCTTCATATGTCTTTATCTAGGTTCTAGAAAGAATAGAGAAATACTCTACAGTAAGGTGTGTTTGTTTGTTTGTTTGTTTTCATCAAAAGAGCCATTGTAGAAAGAATGATGGAGATTAGAGAGTTTGTTAGTCTTTCCTTTCCACATTTTATTTTGTTTACAGCTCAATTAAACATGAACTTGTTTACAAATAAGGGAAAATAAAAATTAAGTGAGTTTCACTTTTGATATGATTCCCAAGTAGAGATTTAATAATTAGTAGCACAGATATAGAAGGGAAACATGGTTAAATTTGTGCTTTGTGTTTAAGATAGACCTTATTGATGAATTAGTCATCAACAAATTTTTTTATTAAGGCCAACTCCAAAGGAATAATATAGTTTGCATTAAATTATTTTGAATCTTTTATGCTTACAAAGTTTTAGCATCTATTTTTGCACCCCATACTTTTATTTTTGACTGTATCTGCCTTTGTTCTTTCAAAACATATTTTAATGGAAGATCTCAGAATTTCTTTGCAGAAACTACTTAGAGTATATATGAATATAATCTAGGTAAATATCCAAGCTTCAAAGACATTTCCTATCAGAATGTATTCTTTTATCTTATTTCAAGAAGCACTTCCTGAGCTGTGACGAATATTCCCAGTAGTTGTGAGTCATAAGTGAAAATGGACGTTAAGGGCAGCTGGAAGGGTGACGCACTGAGGAACACTGGAATCCAGAGCCAGCCTTACCATCAAGGCTGAGGTCTGTTGGCTTTTCTGTCTCTCTTCCTGAATAATGTGCTATATCAATCAGTCACACTCTATATCTTCCATCCATGTAAAGACAGTCTGAAAATTAACGTCTGAGAAGAATTCATGATTATATATCTTTTTACCAGTACTGAGAAAAAATACTAAAAAATAGTACTTTCACTTTCGTTTTCTTAAGTGCCTGAATCTGAAAAATAGTCTTTACAATGATTGCTTGCTATTTGTCTTAAAATAAGTTTAAAGAGATAAAAGCATCTCTTTAAAATTTAGATTCATATTTATTTTTTGACTATATTGGGAGCAGTTTTCATACTTACATAGTACTTCAGGGGGTTTTAGGTTCCTTGCAAATAAATATGTGAATAATTATTTACTTTGTGTTATTATGTGTGTCCACTCAAGTGCATGTGTTTGTGTGTGTGTGTTTGTGTGTGAGAGAGAGAGAGATTGAGAGAGAAGAGTGAGAAAGAGAGAGAGAGAGAGAGAGAGAGAGAGAGAGAGAGAGAGAGAGAGAATGAGAATGAGAGAGAGAGAGAGCACAAGTGTAATCATATATGCCATAATGTGTATGTGAAAATCGGAGAGCACTTACTAGGAAGTTAGTCGTCTCTCTCCCTTGTTGCTGAGCTGAGTCAGTATCTCAATATCTGTCTTATCATGCTGCAGTTGGTTATTGGAGCTTCCAGGCTTATTCTCCTTTCTCTATTTGTCACCTCACCATAGGACTGTCAATGCTACAGATGCACACATTTGTACCTGCCATTTTGTGTGCTTTCAGTGGAATCAAATCCAGCCACCCTTGGCAAATACTATAAATCAGTATCTATAACCTGGGGCTATAAAGGAGTTAATTTGAAAGGCACTTTTCACCATAGTTCTAAGACAGCAAAATGATTAGTTTTTGTAAGTAATTGAATGGTTGTAACAATCAAACCACTATCCTTACCATTTCTGGAAGCAGAAATCTGTGAGTGGAAATTAATTTCTTATAGCTTTCCCATAGGAAAAATAAATAAAGTCCGTGGCATCCAAAAATACTGAGAATGGAGAAAGTATTTATGAGATGCAGACATTAATAAAAAGCACGCTTTATTCTGAAGATAGTCATTCTAACTAGATACCACCAGACAAAACGTTACATATAGGTGTGTAAAACTATGAAAGAAAAGCATAATTCTTAGTGAACTCTTAGTGAAAGAAATGGACTTCAAGGACCCAGCTACGAACAAATCCAATCTGTACTTCTATTCACATGATTTCCACAGCTGGGAAATAAGAAGCCAGGCTCCCCTGGGAATTATGAAACAGTCAATATAAAAGCAGTAAGTGGCCTCCTGTAGTAAGGCTACAAACAGTACAAAAGCAAAAACACTCATTTTGAAATTAATTAATAATACTTAGCTGCTTATGTTTGAAGTTGTTGTAATATTTGGAAATAGTAGCATGAACTTTCTCTTTGTAAAACTTTCAGGTATAACGGTCTGTGTGAAAAGTGGAATTAACCAGATGTTTGGATTTGTGAGAAGAAAGTGATTTATGCATTCATTCAGTCAAATATCCCTTTTCCATTTTCTCACTTGTTCCTTTCTTTTGCTTTTGTTCATTTTGAAACAGCCCCGTTGCGT
Organism: Mus musculus; assembly: GCF_000001635.26. NCBI lineage: Eukaryota > Metazoa > Chordata > Mammalia > Rodentia > Muridae > Mus > Mus musculus. The sequence continues at coordinate 96,614,349 of NC_000078.6, read as the reverse complement.
AGCTCAGGCTCACACATTGAACTAGACACATACTTCAGGCTAGAGGCAAATTCAAGACCCTCCACCCCTCTGCTTTTTTGGTACTAATCATTCCTGTATGTACTTTGTAACTTCAAGAGTGACTGATCACTAAAAAGCTACGATACTTAGTGTAAATACTTCACTGAAGACTGACTTAATTTTATTCAAAGATCTGAAAATCCTACTAAACCTAGGAGACAGAATGTTCTGCAACATATCAAATATGGGGTACTGTGTTGAAATTAAAACTTGTAGTGTATATTTGTGGCCCTGGAAAAGTCAGTCCCTTTATAAAGCTTTCCCTTTTTTGAGTAAATGGGACTCAATGGAATATCAATTCACTTTTTGAATATCAGAATTAAATTGGACAATGTCTATAGTGCAATGTAAACTAGCATAAGAATACATTTGATAAACATTCACTAATTTCATTATTTATATTACACTAGATGTGAATTATTTTTATATATTTTATAATTTTATTAATTAATTTTTTACACTCCATATTTTATTACCCCCTCCCCATGTCAACCCTCTGACTGCTCCACATACCCATACCTCCTCCTCAAACCCCTGTCTCCATGTGGATGCCCCTATCCTCCCCACACTTGACCTCTAAACTCACTGGGACCTCCAGTCTCTTGAGGCTTAGGTTCATCATCTCTGAATGAATGCAGACCTGGAAGTCCTCTACTATATGTATGTTGGGGGCTTCATTTCAGCTGGTGTATGCTGCCTGGTTGGTATTCCAGTATTAGAGAGATCTCAGGGGTCCAGGTTAATTGAGACTGCTGGTACTCTATAGGGTTGCCTTCCTCCTCAGCTTCTTCCAGCTTTCCCCTAATTCAACAAAAGGGGTCAGCTGCTCTGTCCATTGGTTGGGTGCAAATATCTGCATCTGATTATTTCAGCTGCTTGTTGGCACCCAAAGGCCATCATGCTAGGTCCCTCTTTGTGAGTGCCCCATAGTCTCAGTAATAGTATCAGTCCTTGGGACGTCCCCTTGAGCTGGATCCCACTTTGGGCCTGTAGTTGAACTTTCTTTTCCTCAGGTTCTTCTCCATTTCCATCCCTGTAATTCTTTCAGACAGGAACAATTATGGGTGAGAGTTTTGACAGTAGGATGACAACCCCATCCCTCACTTGATATCCTGGAAGTGGGCTTTATAAATTCCCTCTTCCTACTGCCGGGCATCCTCCACTTCCCATTACCTCCTCATGTAGATTATTCCCTATTTTCTCCCTCTTATTCTCCTTTGAGAAATGGAATCCCCATCTTATCCCACCCTCTGCCTCTGGTTATCACCAACTTTACCTCAGCAACCACACACACAAGGCCCTGGTGCATAAAGTCCCTTCAAGGACTAAGTGTATCTTCTAACACTGAGGCCAGACAAGGCAGCCCAATTAGCAGAACTGGATCCATAGCCCCCTCTCAAGTTGTTGGGGATACTGTGTAAAGACCAAGCTGCACATCTGCTTCATATGGACAGGAATCCTTAGGTCCAGCCCATGCCTGTTCCATGGTTGGTGGTTCAGTCTTTAGGAGCTCTAAATGGTTGATGTTGTCTCTGTTGGCCTTCCTGTGGAAACCCTGTCCTCTTTGAGTGTTTCAGTCCTTCCCATAACTCTTCCACATCACTTCAAAAGATCCATATAATGTTTGGTTGTGGGTCTCTGTATCTGTTTCCATTTGCTGCTAAATGGAACTACTCAGAGGAAAGCTATTCTAACCTCCTGTCTGTAAGCATTAACAGAGTATCATTAATAGTGCCAGAGATTGGTTCAGGCCTTCATTGGTTGGACATTCTCTTCATCTCTGTTCTATTGTCTACATCCTGTAGACAGGACATATTGTTGATTGAAGATTTTTTTGGGTGAGTTTCTATCCTTATGCCTTCACTGGAAGAAGTGGCCACTTCAGGTTCCATATCCCTTACTGATAGGAGTCTCAGCTAGAGTTGCCATAGATACTCTATGCCCTCACCCCATCCAAGGTCTTTGTCACATTCTAGAGAGTGCTTCACCCGTAGACAATTCCACTTCTAGCTATCCTGCTCTCCCTATACTTGATCCTCCTTTCCCCTAATAGGGTCCCATTCCCAACCCCTCGCCCTCCCAGTTTCGTCATACATTTACCTTCATTATCCATTTGATTTTTTTCTTCAATGATAGATTCAAACATCCTACCTTGGGACCTCTTTGTTATTTAGCTTCCAGGGGTCTATGGATTGAAACGTAATAATTCTGCATTTTATGACTAATATCCCCTTATAAGTGAGTATATACCACGCATATCCTCTTGGGTCTGAGGTATCTCACTCAGCATAATATTTTATAGTTCTATTCATTTGCCTGCAAAATTCACAACGACCTTGTTTTTAATAGTGAGTAGTAGTTCATTGTATAAATGAACAAATATTTTATTTTTATCTATTTTTCCAGTCAAGGGGCATATAGGTTGTTTCTGGGTATTACAAATAAAGCTGTTATGAACATACTTAAGCAAGTGTCCTTGTAGGATGCTGGATCATTTTTGGGTATAAACTCTGGAGTGACTCTTGAGGTAGAACTATTTCAAATATTCTGAGAAAATGCCAAATTGAATTTCAAAGTGGTTGTGCAAGTTTGAATTACCATTAGCAATGGAGGAGTGTTACCCTGGCTCCTCATTCTTGCCAGCATGTACTATCCCTTGAGTTTTTTTATTTTAGCCATTCTAATGGGTATAAGGTAGAATGGGTCATTTAAATTTGCATTGGTTTGTATGTCATTTTTTAACTGGGTAATTTGTGTTGATGGAGTCTAAGTTCTTGATTTCTTTATGTATTTTGGATAATAGCCCTCTGTCAGATGTAGGGTTGGTGAAGATATTTTCCCCCAATGTGTAGGTGGTCATTTATTCCTATTAACAATGATCTTTACGTTACAGAAGCTTCTCAGGCTCATGAGGCCTCATGTATTAATTGTTGATCTTACTTCCTTAACTATTTGTGTGTTCAGGAACTTGTCTCCTGTACTTAGGAGTTCAAGGTTATAACTCAGGTCCTGTTCTATTAGAGTCAGTAATCTGAATTTATGTTGAGGTCTTTGATCCAGTTGAATTTGGGTTTTGGGTAGAGTGATAAATATGAATCCATTTGCATTCTACTACAGGCAGACATCCAGTTAAAACGGCACTATATTTGAAGATGGTCTTCCTTTTTTCATTGTACGGTTTTGGCCTTTTTAAAAAAAAATCAAGTGTCAGTAGGTGGGCAGTTTTATTTTTGGATCTTCAATTCTATTCTATTCTTCAATCTGTATGTTTCTATGCCTATACCAGTTTTTATTTCTATTGTTCTATAGTACAGCTTAAATTCAACAATGATGATACCATCAGAATTTCTTTTAATGTTCAAGATTGCTTTAGATAGCCTGGGATTTTTGTTATTTCATATGAAGATGAGGATGATTCTTTTAAGATCAGGAAAGAATTATGTTGGAATTTTGATGGAAAGTGCATTGAGTTTGTAGATTGCTTTTGGTAAGTTGACCATTTTCACTATGCTAACCCTACCAATCCATGAGCATGGGAGATCTTTCCATCTTCTCATATCTTCCTCAATTTCCTTTTTCAGAGGCTTAAAGTTCTTGTCATACAGATCTTTCCCTTACTTGACTAGACTTACACCAAGATATTTTATGTTATTTGTGGATATTGTAAGTGATATTGTCACCCTACTTCTTTCAGCCTGTTTATTATTTGTATAAACGAGGGATACTAATTTCTTGGAGTTAATTTTGTATCTAGCCTCCTTGATAAAGGTGTTTATCAGCTCTAGGAGGTCTCTGTTTGCCAGTTCCAGAATGGCTGAGTAAGGAAACGTGTGATACAGTTTCTTCCCATTGATGGGCTCTGAACTAGGCTGACCTTAAACTCAGAAATCTCCTTACCTTTGTGTCTTTCTGACATTTTGGCTCATTAGTACAGCTGCATTTGTTCTTTTAGGTCCATGAAGTCCCGCAAATAATTCATATTGCATCCTTATATTTTGCATAGTTGAGAAATCTTGTTTATATATTCCTGAAATCATGTATTCAGAGTTCTTTCTCACAGCCTGAAGATCACAACGTTCACCACCTTTCTGAGGAACAACCAGACATACCCTGATTCTACTTACAAAGGAGTCATTAACTTTGGCAGGGAGAACATTTCCCAAAGAGGAAACATAAAGCATATTATTTCTTTTATTATACAAATAATCTCCATGCCTAGAGACACTATCCATGGGCATGGGGGCCTACGCCCTGATGGCTTTGTTCCAGGGATGGAATCATGTCACACCATCCCTTCCATGGCCATGCAGGACTCAGCAATATTTTGCTGAAAAACAGACACTTGATATGATACATGATGTTTTAACAGAGTTTAAATGGAACCCCATAAACAGTGAGAGGTCATTTCTGCATTGCTTAACCATGCAACTTTTGCTTCTTCACTGCTCTTTGCATATCTTCACTGGTATTTGCTTGTCTTGCTGGTCTTCATTGGTCTTCAATTCATAGAGGGATATGCATGAAAGAACTCCTAGTGGAATTCTGGCTAATTCTGGCTGATTATCGTGTAGAATCACCCCCAAGGAACTATTTCTAACAGATGCACAATGCCCTTTTCCTTTTAACATTCTTTCTTCCCTACCTCTGGTTGGTAGGTGGAAGGAAACTTGAAGTATTTAAGAACTCTAAATAAAAGAGGTGTTCATAGGTCTAAGCCTACAGAAAAGCTTTTTCCAGCCGTTTACTCAGAGGTCATGTCTACCTTTTCTTTCTTTCTTATTCTTTCTTTTTTTTTCTTTTTTTCCTGAGATGCATTTCTTGCATATACCAGAATGATGAATTATGTTCATGCATCCATTTTGTTACCTTATGAATTTTATTGTGAAATAGAGTTCGTTTTTTTGAGAGATATTAATGATCAATGATTGTTAGTTCCTGTTATTTTGATGTTGGTTGTGGTGGTGTTTGAGTGTGTGTTTCTTTTATTGATTTTAATGTGTGAAATTATTTATTTCTTGCATTTTTTTAGTGTAGTTAGCCTCACGGTGTTAAAGTTTTCCTTCTAATATCCTCTGTGGGGCTGGGTTAGTGGAATAGCTTGGTTTCTCCGTCTATGTGGATTTGATGTCATGCTGAGTATAGTAGCCTTGGCTGACATCTGTGGTGTCTTAAGTTCTGCAAATCATCTATCCAGGCCTTTCTAAATTTGAGTTTCTGTTGAGAAGTTGGAGAGAATTCTGATAGGCCAGCCTTTATAAGTTACTTGGCCTTTTTCTCTTGTATTTTTTAATGTTCTGTCTTTGTTCTGTACATTTAGTGTTTTGATCATTGTGTGGCGGGAGAATTTCTTTTCTGGTTCACTTCTTCTGTTCTCTAAGCCTCTTGTACATTTATAGGAATCTCTTTCTTTGGAAAATTTTCTTCCAGGATTTTGCTGAATATGTTGGTCCTTTGAGCTGGAAATCTTTTTTATATTTGTTTGCTTCCTCTTTTAATGTACCTCTTTGAGTGTATTTTCCTCTATTTCTTTAAAGCCTCTATAATATTTACAAGATTGGATTTAAGATCCTCTTCTTGTCCTTCAGTTTCATTAGGATATCTGGTGCTTGCTGTAGCAGAATTGCTGATTTCTGGTTATGCCATTTTGGTCTGGCTCTTGTCCATTGTCATTTTATGCTGTCCTTTATGTATCTAAATTTTTTTCCTGGTGTTGGATTGATGCTCCTTATGACAGTAAGACCTTTTTGTAAGACGTGAGGAGATATGTTCCCAACAACGGAGGTTAGGGGAGCTGACTCTCCTGGCTGTGCCTCAGGTTGATCCCACTGTCAAGGTATTGGTGGGGCAATGTTCCAAACTGGTTGTTCTTGGGGCCCCCACAGGCCTCCCAGGGAAAGCTGGATGTTCTTGTTTCCTGCAAGGCTCCTAGTTATTGAAGGGGAAGACAGGGCAGACAATAGATGTCAGAGAGCAGTGTGAAGCTCACCTTTGCCAGCTATACCCCAGAAAGACCCTTCTGGGAAGGAATTGGTGGGACAGGGTTTCAAGCTGGTTATTCTTGGGGCTAAGCAGGCATTCTCAGGAACACAGGACACTGTCGGGCTCCCACAAGGTGACTCAGGACCAAGGGACAAGGCCAGATTCAAAGAATGTAGATCAGCAGTCTGTGTGCAACTTGTCTCTCGTCCAGATGTGGATTCTTCCAGAAACTGTTCTATAGGCATGAAATGAAATACTGCTTAATCTTCATGAATGGTTTATTTAGGAAATAAAGAGCACAGGATGTGGGTATGGAATCCTGCTAATTGTTGGTTTTTTTATAAGCAGAAATAATTTTAAAAGTGTTATTTGTCAATTGAGCGCTTTCAAACCTTAGCCTAATGATATTTAATTTGGCCATCTATCATTATTAGCTAAGGGCAGTCTTCATTGAATTCTGATTGTAAATGAATCATTAAAGATATTTTGTCTCTTTGATTTCCTTTTCTAAGAAATTGCAATCTCACAATTAGTCTTGATTGATGCATATTGGGACACATCTTTCATTAAAGAAAATTAAAATATGAAAGCATCTTCAATAAATAGTGCTGGTCTAACTGGCTGCTTGTATGTAGAAAGGTGAAAATAGACCCATATTTGTCACCTTACATAAAGCTCAAGTCTAAGAGGATCAAGGAGCTCAACATAAAACCAGATGCACTGAATCTAACAGAAGAGAAAGTGGGAAAGAGTCTTGAACTCATGGCACAGGGGGAAATTTCCTAAACAGAACTTCACTGGCTCATGCTCTAAGAACAAGAATTAATAAATGGGACATCATAAAACTTGAAAGCTTCTGTAAGGCAAAAGACATAGTCAATAAGACAAATCAGCAATCTACAGAGTGGGGAAAAAAATCTTCCTTAACTCACATCCAATAGATGTCTAATATCCAAATATATATATATAATCTCAAAAAACTAACCACCAAAAAACCAAACAACCCAATCAAAAACTGGGGTATAAAACTAAACTGATAATTCACACCAGAGGAATCTTGATTGCCTGAGAAGCACCTAAAAATATTCAAAGTCCTAATCAAAATGACCCTGAGATTCCACCTTACACAAAACAGAATAGCTAAGATCAAAACCACAGGTGACAACACATGTTGGAGAGGATGTGGAGGAAGAAGAAAACTCCTCCATTGCTGGTGGGATTGAAAACTGGTACAACCACTCTGGAAATCAATCTGGAGGTTCCTTAGAAAATTGGAAATAGATCTACCTGAAGACCCAACTATACCACTCTTGGGAATATACCCAAAAGATGTCCCACCATGCCACAGGGGCACGTATTCCACTATATTTATAACAGCCTTGTTTGTGATAGCCAGAAGCTGGAAACAGCCTAGATATCCCACCAGAGAAGAATAGAAACAGAAAATGTGGTTCATTTATACAGTGGAACTCCACTCAGCTATTAAAAACGAGGACATCCTGAGTTTTGCAGTCAAATAAATGGAACTAGAACATATCATGAGTGAGGTAACTCAGACCCAAAGGACATGCATGGTATGTACTCACTAATAATTGGATATTAGCAAAAATAAATGAATAAGTAAGTGAGTAAGTAAGTAAGTAAGTAAATAAATAAATACAGAAAACCCAAGATAAAGTCCACAGAACACAAAAAGTCAGCAAGCTAAAGGGCACAAGTAAGAATGCCTCAGGCTGGCTTGGGAGGGAGAGGAAAGCAATCATAAGGGGGGAGGGAGGGAGGGACCTGCGAGAGAAAGTGGACAGGGAAGAAGGGAAAGAGTGGATTGGGATCTGGGATTGGAGTGAGTGGATCGGATATTGGGTGAGGGAAAAAGAGCGAAGCCCTGAAGGTCAGCAGAAAGAATGGAAACAGGCAACCTCATGAGGTAGGAAGATGGGCAGACCCTACAGAATGCACCAGAGACATGGGATGTGAGACTTTCAGGACTCAAAGCGAGGGACCTTAGATAAAATGCCTGACAGTATGAAGAGGGAACTTGTAGAGTCTACCTTCAGCAGAAAGACAGGACATCAAGTGAAGGAAGGGGTTGCTATCACACAGTCAAAACTCTGACCAATAATTGTCCCTCTCTGAAAGAACTGCAGGGGCAAACTGGAGAGGATCCTGATACATAGAAGGTCGAGAAACAGGTCTAACGTGGTATCCTGCTCAAGGGGAGGTCCCAAGGACTGACACTATTACTGAGGCTATGGAGCACTCACAAAAAGTCACCTATCATGTCTGTCCTCCAAAAGACCCAATGAGCAGCCAAAAGAGTCAGATGCAGATATTTTCACCCAACCAATGGACAGAAGCTGCTGACCCCTGTGGTTGAATTAGGGAACATCTGGAAGCTGAGAATGAGGGTGACCCTGTTGGAGATCCAGCAGTCTCAACCTGTACCCCAGAGATCTCTCAGACACTTGACAGCCAACCAGACAGCATACACCAGCTGATATGAGGCCCCCAAAACACATACAGCAGAGGACTTCTGGATCTGTGTTCAATTAGAGAAGATACACCTAAACCTCAAGATCCTAGAGGCCCTAGGTTGTTTAAAGATCTGGTGGCATGGGGGTGGGTGTTGAGGACATCCTCCTTGAGACAGTGGTGGGAAGGAGGTATGGGATCTGGAGCATTCAGAGGGTGGACCAGGAGGGGAATAAAATCTTTAGTGTAAAATAAATAAGTAAATGAATAAATAAATAAATAAATAAATAAATTAAGTTTAAAAAAAGGATATTGACACTGTGAGTAAAGAAAGCATACTATAAAGATGTATCCATTTAAATATTAGGATAATTTCGTTCTTACTTTAATTTATTTTTGCAATCAAATATACCTTCTCTGGGACATTAAACACATCAGAGTTTTGCCAGGCTGTAGAGGAGAAGGAGAATTTGTACCTATTCCTTATCACTGTGCATTAGTCACATAACCATGACATTTCACCTAAATTCAGCCATGCTCCTAAGGTATCTGAACTGAAGCAACATGGTATTTTAAAATTGCTTTGATAATTATTCTAAATATGGTTAAGAAAGAAAAAGTGTCAAAAATTAAGGAGCTGTAGAGAGGGCATCTCAGGAACCACAAAATATAGATATAAATATACATCATAGGAAAGAACATTTTCCAAATCAGTTAGGTTACTTCGTATCCAAACACTGTACAGTGAAGTAGTATCCAACAATTATCTCACAACTGAGTAAATGAATAATAAAGTTGAAGCTAAAATCCAGTCTCAATGGCAGCACTTCCTGAAGATGACACCATGAGCATCTCTTTCAAAGCAAGTGGATTCTTCTATTTTCTCAGGAATGTCTCACAAAGCCTTCCTTCTTATCTCATGTGCAATTCTGTCTGACCAGAATTACCTTCTTTAAGACTGACTCCTTCCAACATGGTATTATTTCATAATTACCATTACAGTCCTGGCATGGGATTCTGCTTAGTTTTCTGAGTTTAAACAATTCCCTCTTGACTCTGTTTAAACTGTCTTTGGATTCATAGGTCTGGAAAATTTAAACAATCCAATTTAATGAAAAAACAATTTTCATAGCCATCTGGCAATGGTCTGGGTATTTCTAGAAGTTAACTTTTTGCATATTAAACTTCTAAAAGAAATAATTAAATCAGTTTTATAATACTCACATGAACAGACTCAGCTTTGTATGCTCCCACCAGCCCACTGATTTGTGTACATGTTGCACATCCTTGGGAGGTTTTGAGTGAAATGGAACACTAATATAAATTATAATCGAAGGGGTATGAGTACTAAGAAATTTGGAACAGCTTCTTGAATAAGGTAGATACTTAGAGACTAAGAAATTTATCTCATCTTGGATTTTTTTCATCAAGGCAACATTTAAATCTATTAATTATAATTTAGAAAATTTTCAAAGCTAGAAGGCTTTCAGAATGAAAATCGTGTTTAGGTAATTACAAAGAAAGTTCTTCCTATTTAAGAGGATATTTTCACAAAGTGCCACCTTACAGTCTCCTTTAATTAGTGACTATTCTATAGTTACTCTCAATGACAACATCAGAAATATCAAAAGAATTAAACATTCATTGATTAGTACAAATTAAGTTTTCTGGAGCCACAACCTATTGTCTCTTAGAAACAAAGAAATATCCTATCTTATTTTTCATTCTCTCTGCTAGACTGTAATTTACAACTTTGCTAAATAATACGTTGTTAGGATAAAACTGAAAATATCACAAACATATGCAAATGTCCATTAAGTAGAAAGTTGTAATTTGATGATAGTATTAGTTAAAGGAATTAATTGTAATGATTTATATTTTTCCATCACTCATATAAAATGTATGACCAATAAACATCTAGAAAATATAATTTCCAAAGTAGCCTCATTTGTCAAATTCCCGTAAGACAGTCATGAGAAGCAGTGCGTCCATATGGTCATAACCATGCCTCTTGTTTCCTGTTCATTCTGCAACTCTGGATATGACTATTAGCTATACCCACCATTTTAATCCATATTTCTTGGAATGCAAAGTGCTATAGTGTTCAATGAATTGAGTTGATCAGTTGCTGAAGTGAGTGGTTAAAGAGGAGGCATATAAGCTTTCCCTCCTCATGGAACCACTTAAATATTTTTAATGGAACTAGCAGCATTGAAAAGGTATACCTTTCTAAAGAATATAGTGTTTATCAAAAAAATAAAATAAAATTACTTTGATTGTTTAATCAAACTCTTGAAAAACTTAGCTCTCAGGAAGGCCAACTGCAATTCATCTCTGGTTTAAGGAAACATGCATGTGGAACTTTAAAGAATAAATGTGAAAAAGCCAACATCCACCATAATGGTGTCTTTGAATCACAAGGTACATTTCTAACTGTAATTTAAAGCAATAGCTCCTTAAACATTTGACTGGGCTGACAAAACATTAGCCCTTTAAGCAAGTAGTTCAGCTAATGCAATCAACAGAAATCTATCTCAAGAGGCAATGGCCTTTAACAATAGAAACAAATGTACTGTTCTCTATTATTTCATAATGTTCTTCAAATCCTCCTTTTCTTTACATTTCATTTATTGTTGGCTTTTACCTCTATCCAGCTAATAATCATAGGGAAGCACAAAAGAAGTTTTCTGTCTCTGCAGTTTATCAGTTCTAAACACCATAATCCTCTCAGTGGAAATATAATCATCTCTGCAGGAATTAAATGTGTGTCATTCAAGATTATGACATTAAGTGAGAAACAGACAACAATAAACTAAAAGTTATTAAGAGAACACATCTTTGTCTTATAAAAAATTATACTGTGTGCACACAACAGGTCTGTTTTTAGGAAGTGGATCAAATTAAATAAGAGTAAACAAGTGGAAAGAAGTATTACATTTCCATATATTAAAATTTCTGATGATTTGAATTGTAAAATCTTACTGATCCACTAAAATCAGATTGATTTTTTGGGCATTTAAACCAGAAGATTCACAGATATGCATTTTACTTTATTGGTGATTGTCACACAATTTGACCATATTACGAACAAAAAGCTAATTCTAAAACTCTGTCAGAAATTTGTTCAGAAGCTTCACAAAATCCCTATGCTCAGTTGTGCTTCTGAAGTTTCTGGTTGACTAGCTCCTCAGTAAGGTCAGAGTCCTGGGATTTACAGAGCTCTCAGGAGATTCTCCTGTGGTGTCAAGACGGAGGATCATTGATGTGTGTAATGATGCTCAAATGACAGCATTGTTTGCGAAACAGTTCTTTTTTTTTTTTTCCCTGCAATCCACTGATAGAATTTCAGAGAAAATAATAATTTTAACTTTGGCTTGGTTTGTTATCAGATGGATGAACCCCATTCCATTATTTAGTTTTGATAAGGTTTTATTAACGTTTTAAACAGAGTATTTTTGATTCATATGCATGAGCATATATATTCTCTGCATGTATGTCTGTCCAACATGTATGTTTGTCATACACAGAGGCCAGGAAATCTAACTGCATGTCCTGGAAATGGACTTATAGGCAACTAAAGGCACAGTGTAGGTCCTGGGAATTCAGGTTCACTTGAAATGAAGCAAGTAACTTTAGCTGCTGATCTATTTCTCCAGCATCCAGACTCTAATTATAAAAATCAGATTTAGGTTGAGTATAAGTACACATGTGAACCTGGACCTCAAAAACAAAGCATATTAATTAACAGACAATAACAGCTGCAGAATAAAATATAACACAAAAAGGTCAATCGCTAGGAGTATCTCAGAGGGCAAATCATAGAAAAGACACCATGTCTCAACTGTTTTACTATCTTAGTTAATTTAAGTACTAGTTATATTTAATGCCTATCTCATAAATGATATTGAAAAAGAAATGTCAAAAAAAAGAAAAGAAAAAAGAAAGAAAAAAGGGAAAGAATTTTCTCCTATGCTGGATGTATGCTGGATGGTTTTATGTCAACTTGAGACAGCAAACGTAATCTGAGAATGGGGCGACCCAAATGACAAAACAGTCTTCAAATGATTAGGCTGTACAGAGTAATTTTTATTTTTATTTTTATTTTTTGATTATTTTATTTCATTGATTTTTGAACATCTTATTGCTTATTTTATTTTCATTTCAAATGTTAAATCCCTTACCAGTTTCCCCTTGCCAAACTCTCTATTTCCTCCCTTACCCCCTGCCTCTATGAGGATGCTCCCCCACCTTCCCACCCACTCATGCCTCAGTGCCCTAGCATTCCCCTACCCTGGGAGCCTCTACAAGACCAAGGGGCTCCCCTCCTGGTAATGATCCTCTGCTACATATGCAGCTGGAGCCATGGGTAGCCCCATGTGTACTCTTTGGTTGGTGGTTTAGTCCCAGGGAGCTTCAGGTGTTCTGGTTGGTTGATATTGTTGTTCTTCCTTTGGGGTTGCAAAGCCCTTCAGCTCCCTCAGTCCTGCCCTAAATCCTCCATTTGGTGTCCCTCCCCCATCCCCCACCCCACCTCCACACTCTGTTTGGTTGCCTGAATCTGCATCTATATTGGTGAGGCTCTGGCAGAGTTTCTCACAGGACAGCTTTACCAGTCTCTTATCAGCAAACACTTTATTATTTATTTATTTATTTATTTATTTACATTTTAAATGTTGTTTCCCTTCCCAGTCTCCCCTTTGCAAACACCCACAGCTCCCCTCTCTCCTTTGATTACAAGAGGGTCTGCAACCCTATAGGTAGAACAACAATATGAACTAGCCAGTACCCCCAGAACTCATACCTCTAGCTGCATATGTAGCAGATGATGACCTCTTTGGCCATCAGAGGGAAGAGAGGCAAACTTTATATGCCCCAGTACAGGGGAATGCCAGGGCCAAGAAGCAGGAGTGGGTGGGTAGGGGAGCAGGGCAGAGGGAGGGTATAGGGAACTTTCGGGATAGCATTTGAAATATATATAAAGAAAATTTCAAATAATAAATAAGAAAAAAAGAGGGTTCTCCCCCTGCTTCACTCCTATAGCATCCCCTAACTCTTTTATAGGGATCCCCTGTGCTCAGTCCAATGGTTGGCTGTAAATTTCTGCATCTGTCTTAGTCAGGTGCTGGTAAATCATCCCAGGAGACAGCCATACTAGGATCCTGCCTGCAAGCACTTCTTAACATCATCAATAGTGCTGGGGTTTGTTGTCTGTGTATGAGAAAGATCCCAAGGCTGGGTGGTCTCTGGATGTTCTTTCCTTCGGTTTCTCCTCCATTTTTTTTTTGTCCCTGCATTTTCTTTAGACAGGGACAATGCTGGATTAAAAATATTTGAGATAGGGGAGTGGTACCTTCCTTCAACTGGGATTTATGCCTATTTACTGGAAGAGATCTCTTCAGATTCTCTCTCCCCTTTGTTTAGTATTTCAGTTGATGTCATCTGCACTGGATCCTGGGAGCCTCTTGAATCCTTGGAATCTGGGACTTTCTCATGTTCCCCTGTTCCCTCCCCTCCCTCCATTGCTACATATTTCAATTCATTCACCTGGCCCTATGGACTTTTCTCCAGTCTCTTTCCATACCTGAACCTGCCCCTCTTTTTTTCTCCCCTTTTCTTCTCCCACCTTCCCTCCCTCTACCTCACATGCTTATTTTGCTCCCTCCTCTAAGTGGGATTGAAGCATCCATAATTTGGTCTTCCTTCTTGTTAAGCTTTATAACCTCTGCGAGATTTATCATGTGTAATCTAAGCATTTGGGTTAATAACCACTTTTTAGTGAGTAAATACCATGTATGTCCTTTTGGGTCTGGGTTACCTCACTCACGATGATATTTTCTATTTCGATCAGTTTGCCTAAAAAATTCATGAAGTCATTGTTTTTAATAGCTGAGTAATATTCCATTGTATAAATGTACCCCATTTTCTGTATCCACTCTTCCAGTGAGGAACATCGAGATTGTTTCCAGCTTCTGGCTATTATATATAAGGCTGCTGTGAACATAGTGGGGCACATGTCCTTGTCATATGTTGGAGCATCCTTTGAGTATATGCCAAGTAATAGTATAGTTGGGTCTTCATGGGGTAGAAAGCTAAACAGAATTTTCTTTTTTCCCCCATTTTTTATTAGGTATTTAGCTCATTTACATTTCCAATGCTATACCAAAAGTCCCCCATACCCACCCCCCCCACTCCCCTACCCACCCACTCCCCCTTTTTGACCCTGGCATTCCCCTGTACTGGGGCATATAAAGTTTGCAATTCCAATGGGCCTCTCTTTCAAGTGATGGCCTATTAGGCCATCTTTTGATACATATGCAGCTAGAGAAAAGAGCTCTGGGGTACTGGTTAGTTCATATTGTTGTTCCACCTATAGGGTTGCAGACCCCTTTAGCTCCTTGGGTACTTTCTCTAGCTCCTCCATTGGGGGCCCTGTGATCCATCCAATAGCTGACTGTGAGCATCCCCTTCTGTGTTTGCTAGGCCCCGGCATAGTCTCACACGAGACAGCTATATCTGGGTCCTTTCAGCAAAATCTTGCAATGGTGTCAGCGTTTGGAAGCTGATCATGGGATGGATCTCTGGATATGGCAATCACTAGATGGTCCATCCTTTCGTCACACTTCCAAATTTTGTCTCTGTAACTCCTTCCATGGGTGTTTTGTTTCCTATTCTAAGAAGGGGCAAAGTGTCCACACTTTGCTCTTCGTTCTCTTGAGTTTAATGTTAAACAGAATTTTCAACTGAGAATCTCTCATAGCTGAGAAACACCTCAAGAAATCTTCAGTATTCTTAGTCAGCTGCAAAACGTAAATCAAAATGACCCTGAAATTCTACCTTACACGAATCAGAATGGCTAAGATCAAAGGCTCAGGCAACAGCAGATGCTGGTGAGGATGTGGAGGAAGAGGAACACTTCCCCATTTCTGGTGGGATTGCAAGCTGGCACAACCAGTTTGGAAATCAATGTAGCAGTGCATAATTCTGTAGAGATTGTTTTTAAGTTAGTGATTCTTATGAGAGGGCCAAGCCCACTATAGACAGTGCCAGTCCTAGGCTGGTGGTTCTATAAGAAAGCAGACTGAACAAATCATGGAGAGCAAGCCAGTAAGCAGCATCCCTCCATAGCCTCTGCCTCAGCTCCTGCCTCCAGGTTCCTGCCCAGCATGAGCTCCTGTTCTTACAGCATTTGATAATGAACTGTTATCCTATGAGTGAAATAAGCACTCTCCACAAAGTTCTTTTCCATCATGGTGCTTCATCAAGCAATAGAAACCCTAACTAAAGTATTTGTTATTTATTGATAGGTTGGTTTTAACTGTGACCAGAACATACTAGACACATATTTGAAATTGTCAAACATAGGGGTAAGTACGCCTCAACAGGACAAAAATAAAATAGCAGGCTGATCTATAATATTGTTCTTACTATAATATAATTGTTCTTACTCAGGTTTGCATGGAATTATGTTACTAGACTACAATATCTATACAGAGTAGAAAGATGTGTAAGAAAACGGAACAGTGTGATGAAAGATGGTATTGGTCTATGTATCCAGAAGGCACACTGTTTGACATTATCACAGAAGAGTTCTGATGTTGAACTCCATGAATATACCTCCAGCTATTCAGCAGAAAACTTACTAATACTATTTTTATATAATATGAAAGATTGAGTTCCAGAAATTTTATTCAAACCCTCCCCCTCATCCTCTTCCTCCTCCTCCTCCTCCTTCTCCTCCTCCTCCCAGTTGTCTATTTTGTTGCAGCATCTTGCATTTCATTGGTTCCCATGGTTGATTCAGTTGAGCTAGGGTTGGCTAGGCTGGTATCCATTTCCATTTAAGTCCATCCCTAAGCTGTGTGCTTGGTCAAAGAATATGATTCTTTAAGAAGAGAAGATGATGGGGATTCTAGAGGGCATATGAGTAGCTTAGAACCGCTTCTAGAACCCACAAGGAAGTTTCTTAATGGTTGTTTTACAAGATAACAAAGGAAACAAGAATCCCTTGCTGTAGCAATCAACACATAGATCCTTTTAGGATGGTAGAATTTAAGAGGCAAAGGACTAATATCCTCATGAGAATAAATTATATTTCCACCTAAGCTTTTCTCTAGGTCCAGGAACTCGATGAATTTCATAATAGTTCCATCTCTTGACACAAACTTCATAAAAATGAACTATAGGTAATTAAGTAGTCATAACTGTAGTGTCTTCCTTAACCTGTGAGCAAAGGAAGCATTAACCCTATGGCTATCCCAACATAGTAGAACCACCTAGAATAGTAATATAGCAGAACAGACAAGAAGTCTGTAGCAGAGACTTCATGAGATAACATAACAGCAAATCTGATTTTCATACTCTCTCTCTCTCTCTCTCTCTCTCTCTCTCTCTCTCTCTCATTTCTGTTTCTACCTCCTTCCCTCTCCTTGATCAATATATTTCCTCCCTATGAAAGTACAATCAACAAGGAACAAATAGATATGCCTAATTATGAGGAGATTATTTTATTTTAGCGCATATAAACAAGCATGTACTATCAAAAATACTCCAAATAATTAATCACTTAATTATTTTAAGTATAGCTTTGAAAACTTTATGAATGTGTGGTATCTACAAATAATTTCAAAAATCCACAAGTTCATTAGTGTTGTATAGTGATAAATAAAATAATGTGGAAATGAAAGTTCCACTAGGCAAGTGGGTCTGAGTTGTATAAGTCAGAGGGAGCGAGCTACTAAGCAGGATTCTTCCTCAGTTGCTGTGTCAGTTCCTGCCAACAGGATACTGCCTGCAGTTCCTGCCTTGTCTTCCCTCAAACACGTACTTAAAGCTGGAAAATAAATGAATATTATCCTCCCCCAAATTTTTTTGTCATGAAGTTTATCTCACCAACACAGAGGCAACTGAAACAGCCATTATCCTAGTAGAGTCTCTATAAAATATACTTTAAATATAGATATCATCAAGTTATAGTATATTTTAGAATAAACTAGTTTAATATTTTTATCTATAAATACTTAATTTACAGACATTAAAAGACATGACCTTACTCTTTTATTTCACTCATACCTCAATGCACAACTTATGCAAATAAAAATATTGTGTTTGATATTAATAAAATAAGCTGTGCAGAGAAGCTGGTTATTCAAATGTAGATATCTGAAAATATGCCACTCCGTCGGGTCTGTATAACCCAGCACACAAACCTAGGAACTCACCACTTTACCAATGAAGTGATGTAACAAACCACTCTGCTGAGTTCCGTTGGGGATCATAACAAATTATACAACTTGTTTTATTATTTGTTTCATTGGCCTCTATTTTCAAATGAATGTTTACTTAGATTTTTGTTAAATTGGCTTTGCATATTTCATTGTGCATGGCTGCTTTTGTGTTGTAATATTAAGCTACCCACAGTTTAAATATATTGATGATGATGCGGTAGGTAACAAATTTTAAACAAAAATAAAACAAATCTCAGAATCATTAATTATTAATGATTTAGATTCTATTTACTTTCTAGGTTGTAATTGTTATGCTAATATATTATTGAGGCACTTATAGTAATTTAATTATTAATAATCATTCCCTTTGCAATAATTAGAATAGATATGTGTGTATAGTATGTCAACTCATACTCTTATAAAAGTAGTCACTTTCTCTGAAGTCAGATTTTCTTCATAAGAAACATATACATAGCCAAAACTTTCAATATATTTGTGAGTGACTCAAAGGCTTTCAAAATATACTATCTAGTGTTTATTATTAAAGTAGTGCTCATATAATTCAACTTATCAAAACAAGCAGTCCTCATGTTGACCAACACATCTTCAAATGTTTTCTCATAAGACACAGCACAGCTTTGACATAATTACAGCTATTAGTTCTGTGTTTAATTGCCAAGCAGTCCAAACAGAAATAATTCAAAAGGTACTAAATTGGATATCACAAATCTATTGAAAGAAAAAACAGTGACTTTCAGTTATAATTGGATTTGGTCTCCTACATTTTAGTCTATATAATATGACAAGTTTACCACATACTCTGTTATAGTTAATAATCTCCTGCTTTCCTCTCTACAAATATAAACACACAAAGACACATGATTCTAGTATCATTTTTGTCTTTGAGGTAAAATATAAATATATAGTAATAATAATATATGTATGAACATTTGTAACTAAGTTATTACAAAAAGTTTAATAGATTACATTTCCTCTATCTTAGATCAATTTATGAGCATTAAAAAAATGTTCCTCAAAGCACCTGTTATTAAATGCATTTTGGCTTTATGCTGTACTGAGATTGGCAAATATGTTTAGCTCTCTCAAACTCTGTCCAGCCCACCTGTAATAATAATAAAAAAAAAAACAACTATGATTAAATGTGATGATTTTTCTCATGGAAAAAATGAAAATATTTATTTTGATCATGAATATTGGGTTAATCATAATGATTTTATAAATCAACCAAATTCTAATTTCAAGCAAAATTTATAAATATAAATGTAAAATTATCAATAAAAATCAACAGGATGACTATATTTAACTGAACATTTCCAAAGAAAGAAAGGAAAGAAAAGTTCTGGATGAAACTTCCCTCGTTTGTTCTAAGATTTGTGAATGTTGTCTCTCAGCCATATTGCCTTTACTCAAAATGAACTTTGGGCATGTTCATAGACTCTGTGAACATGACCAAAGGACAAGGCTCAGAGTCCTGTGCACTTAACTGTGGAATGCCTGTGCCTTAGCAGGTGGTCCCTCCCAGATCCAAGCTCCTATAAGCAGGCCAGGGAATGAAGCCTGGGAAGTCCCAGTGTTATGCTATTTCTGCCTTGTCAGCACGGTTTTCAGTTCCAAGGGTCATGTTACTTTTCAATTCTGCTAAATCTATTAGCTTCGTGGGAATATGGCCTGATATAGTGCTGAATGTTCTGTCCTTGGTGTTCTGGAAACAGCAGAAAAATTAGCTTTGGCTTTAGCTGAATTCCACCTCTAAGCAGCCAGGAAACCATAGCTCACATTAGTGGACAAATGAACATTTAATTTATACTATAATACAGTCCTACCTAACTATGCTTCCCTCTTTTTCAATTCTTTTCTCCTCAGATGTGCTGACACGAGTCTGATTTTTAGAATAAAAAGAAAATAATATATTAACTTTAAGCTGCCAGAGCACAGACAAGAAACATAATGGAAAATTACCTATTTTAAAAATATGCATAGGGATTGGCAGTTTATGTCTGCTACATAATACAAACATTTTGCATATGCTATGACTGCAGTGTCTTAAGAACTTGAAAAATCACTCCAGCATGTTGCACTAACATTACAACTAACTATATGATGACAGCAGACTCCTGAAATCAAGAGCCCTCTTATAACGTATTCTCTTCTACAATAGCACAATAAATAACTTCCTCATTCAGTCATTCATTACACATTAGGACCATAGAGTAAAACAGCCACATTTGTTAAACAAGCACTGTTGAATAGAACTCATGTTTTCTTTTTTTATCTCTTTGACACAGGCTGCAGCATAAATGTATTTATGAATCAACTATTTAAGCATGCTGGGAAAATTGTTATGTATTTGTGTAAGCTCTAAGAGGACTGATTTCCTATCATTTTCTGTATCAGAAGCTTGCTTTGAATTTGAAGAGTAAACTTGATGAAAAGTCTTTTATTTTACTAACACAAAATGCTCTAAAAAAAGGGGTAAGTACTTCAACCAGCAATTTCACAATGTGCTGGAGGCTCTTCCCCACTTTCTTTTTTACTAGTCTCAGTGTGCATGATTTTATATGGAGGTTCTTGATCCGCTTGGACTTGAGCTTTGTACAAGGAGACAAGAATGGATCAATTTGCATTCTTCTACATGCTGACCTCCAGTTGATGATGCTGTCTTTTTTCCACTGGATGGTTTTAGCTCCTTTGTCGAGATCAAATGACCAATTCATCTGGAATAACAAAACAAAACAAAACAAAAAACCCAGGATAGGGAAAATTCTTCTCAACAATAAGAGAACTTCTGTTGGACTACCATCCCTGACTTGAAGTTGTATTACAAAGCAATCATGATAAAAACTGCATGGTATTGGTACAATGACAGGTAGGTAGATCAGTGGAATAGAATTATAAAATTAAAGATACAGAAATGAATCCACACACCTATGATTTATCAGTCTTTTTATACCTTCTTATACAAAAGATCTTTTTTTTTTATAAAATTACCTTATAGATAAAATGTTACACAAAGGGAGAGTTAGAGATGGATGTTGATAGTAAATTCAAAGAAGTATTTTATTCTATAAATTCATTATAACTTCAAACAACATTTTCATATGTCCTTGCCTGATCAGAGTGCATACCTATGGCTTCATCCTTAGACTGGACTTAAAATGTATATATTTTCTTGATCGAAAATTTGTCCCAACCCTATTTCTATTCATAGTGTAATTTATGAAAGATCAGTGTGTTCCTTATTGTGCTGCATTTACTTACTATTCTTTGAGTAGGGAGCACATTCTATTCTTGATTTTATCTACATCACATTTTTTTTTTGGCAAAACAACTTAAAACCATTTATTTAAACTTTATTCCCAAATTTATTGAATCAAATCAAGAATTATATAAAGACATTAATTCATCTAAAGAGCATTAATTCATGAAAGTTCGACTTCAAGTTGACCTGCAGGAAATTTGCCCAAAGCAGTGAACTGATACCCAAAAACCCTTAGGCTATGTAATAGTGCCAGGAAAGGCATATCAGAAACAAGAAGCATTTCTGGGAATAAGTCTCTAGAGCTGTGCCTCTCCAGAGTGTATCCATCACATCCAAGCAAAATGATGGGCCATCTTTAGGAACCTTATTTTTTCTGTCTCTCTCCCTCTCTCCCTCTCCCTCCCCTCCCCCTTCCCCTCCCCTCTTTTCTCTCTCTCCTCCCTTCCTCCCTCCCTCTCTCCCTCTCTCCCTCTCTCTCTCTCTCTCTCTCTCTCTCTCTCTCTCTCTCTCTCTCTCTCTCTCACACACACACACACACACACACACACACACTATAAAATGTTGGAGCATTTGAGATATGATTTAAGGCTATAGCAGTTGGAATTAAGAGAGAGATATATCCTGAGTTCAAAAGGTCTTAGTTGTGATTGATAAACAACCTTAATTTTCAAATTACTGGAACCTATAATCACTTGTAATGATAGTCTCAATGAGGAATTATAGAATTTAAGTTGTCTTACTGGTATATTTCTAGACTATGGTCTTCTTTTAATTGATGTAGAAAGCCACATCCTACTATAGGCAGCATTAATCCCTAGGTAAGGGATTCTGAGGTATATCAGAGTGGCAAAAAATCAAGTTTCTTTATGTTCCTAATAGTGTATGTGTTATGAGCAGCGATGTTAAGCTCCTGCCACTGTAACTTCTCTGACGTGGACTAAAATTTGTAATTATAAATTTAATATATGCTTTCGGTCCTAAGTTGCACTTTTTCAGGTTTATCCATCACTTCTACAGAAATGATAAAGGATAATTATTGCTCAAGAAATTCTCAAGAAATGAGGAGCAGAAAACAGACAGACAGACAGACACACACACACACACAGAGAGAGACAGAGACAGAGAGAGAGAGGGAGAGAAAGAGAGAGACAGAGACAGAGAGACAGAGAGAGAGAGAGAGAGACAGAGACAGAGAGAGAGATTATGAAAATGTGAGTTGAGGGCTATAAGTGAGTCATTCTTTGAGAAATGCTCTATGTAACAAAATGGAAATTCCTGTATTAGTTTTATCTGGGTGTAATAAAATGTTCTGATGAAACAAACAAACAAACACACACACAAACAAACAAACAAACAACAAAACCCCAAACCTCTCATAAGCAGGTTTGTTTTGGCTTACAATTTCAGAAAGAGAATTTCAGAAATTCCAGCCCATTATGGGTATGAAGACTTAGTGTCTGAGAAAGCAGGGCAGCTAATCTGGAACATGAATACTCAGAAGTTAGAATCAGTATACAGCATTTCAACAGCCTACCCCAGTAATATACTTCCTCTAACAAGATTCTGACTCCTATAAGTTCTACAACGTTCCCAAACAGGCCCATAAGCTAGTGACTAATGCTGAAAGAGTCTATGGGGTGCTTCCCATCCTGAACACAGCATTCTCAGAATGTGAAGTTATAGAGATGGAGTCAACATATGATGCTACTTCATGTGCCAAATTCAAAATCCTGAGTGAGGGTGTTTAAGAGAGAGAAACAGAGTGAAGTAGACAATGAAGTAAGTATAAGGAATTTCAAGAATGAGTAGTTATCTAGTCAGCACAGGGAGACAGAGGCAAAGAGGCCAAAGAGGTAAGGAATAATAAAGGAAGTGTGTAATAGATAGAAAAGGAGGAAAAATGAGAGTGGACTTAGTGGTTGTTAATCCAATGAATTTCTCCGGGAAAAAAATAAGTTATCTGGCTCCCATCTTTTCAGTGTAAAATTTATTTATATTAGTTTCAATTATGTGCATGTGTTTGTGTCAGTGGAATTATGTGCATACAGTGCACATGGCCAGTGGCTACAGAGGCCAGTGGCTTCCAGTCTTCTGGAGCCAGAGTAACAGGTGATTAGGAGCCACCTGATGTGGTTGCTGGAAGGTCAAGTCCTTCTGGAAGAACAACAACTTTTCTTAAACACCAAGCCTTTGTTTAAAACTAAGCCACAGTTTACCTAGTTTTGGTACTAGATTTCTTTTTCTTTTTTTTAAAATATTTTTTATTATTACGTCTTTTCCTCAATTACATTTAGAATGTTATCCCAAAAGTCCCCCATACCCCTCCCCCACTTCCCTACCCACCCATTCCCATTTTTTTGGCCCTGGCATTCCCCTGTACTGGGGCATATAAAGTTTGCAAGTCCAATGGGCCTCTCTTTCCAGTGATGGCCGACTAGGCCATCTTTTGATACATATGCAGCTAGAGTCAAGAGCTCCAGGGTACTGGTTAGTTCATAATGTTGTTCCACCTATAGGGTTGCAGATCTCTTTAGCTCCTTGGATACTTTCCCTAGCTCCTCCATTGTGGGCCCTGTGATCCATCCAATAGCTGACTGTGAGCATCTACTTATGTGTTTGCTAGGCCCCGGCCTAGTCTCACAAGAGATAGCTATATCAGGGTCCTTTCAGCAAAATCTTGCTAGTGTATGCAATAGTGTCATCGTTTGGAGGCTAATTATGGAATGGATCTCTGGATATGGCAGTCTCTAGATGGTCCATCCTTTTGTCTCAGCTCCAAACTTTGTCTCTGTAACTCCTTCCATGGGTGATTGTTTCCAATTCTAAGAAGGGGCAAAATGTCCACACTTTGGTCTTCGTTCTTCTTCAGTTTCATGTGTTTTGCAAATTGTATCTTATATCTCAGGTATACTAAGTTTCTGGGCTAATATCCACCTATCACTGAGTACATATCATTTGAGTTCTTTTGTGATTGTGTTACCTCACTCAGGATGATGCCCTCCAGGTCCCGGAGGATCCCACAATACCTCTCCTGGGCATATATCCAGAAGATGCCCCAACTGGTAAGAAGGACACATGCTCCACTATGTTCATAGCAGCCTTATTTATAATAGCCAGAAGCTGGAAAGAACCCAGATGCCCGTCAACAGAGGAATGGATACAGAAAATGTGGTACATTTACACAATGGAGTACTAGATTTCTTTTGTCAACATATAAATAATAAATTCACACCAAGTATAAAATTTCTGTACAATCATTCAGATAGTAGCCAAAACATACCAGGATACAAATAATTATGAATGCGTTGTATTTAACTACATGAAATTACAATCAATAGTGGTGCCTAGTCTTCCCCATTCACTCTGTGCCCTACACAATCAATAGATAGCTCTTTTCTCAATGTGTATGAGGCTCTATTCCTAGAGGAATAACAGAAACTTCTAGTCATTCTCTCTTTGATTTAGTGTAGTCTTTGATAAACGTCATCTTGCATTCTTCTATTACTTCATCCTTCATCAGGAATACGTTCATCTTGGCTTTCATCTTTGTAACTTTTCCTGAACACCACAAAAGTAGGCATTGAATTTCTTTGCATCTAATTACTTGAAAAAATTCTTGTTATCTTTAAATATCTTGTCATAGTTCTAGAAGCTTGGTTTTACTCACAGTATTTAAAAATTTAAACTAGTCATAATTGCACTCACTTTTAGTCCCAGCACTGAAGAGGCAGAGGCAGAGGCAGAGGCAGAGGCAGAGGCAGAGGCAGAGGCAGAGGCAGAGGCAGAGGCAGAGGCAGAGGGGCAGAGGGCCAGAGGGGCAGAGGGGCAGAGGCAGAGAGGCAGAGAGGCAGAGAGGCAGAGAGGCAGAGAGGCAGAGAGGCAGAGAGGCAGAGAGGCAGAGAGGCAGAGAGGCAGAGAGGCAGAGAGGCAGAGAGGCAGAGAGGCAGAGAGGCAGAGAGGCAGAGAGGCAGAGAGGCAGAGAGGCAGAGAGAGAGGCAGAGAGGCAGAGAGGCAGAGAGGCAGAGAGGCAGAAAGGCAGAGAGAGAGGCAGGGGCAGAGGCATCTCTATGAGTGCTAGGCCAGCCTGGCCTGCAAAGTGAGTTTTAAGACAGCTAAGAGCTATATCACAAAACAACCTAGGCAAAACATACAACCAAACAAAAAAACAGCAAAAACAAAGAAACAACAAAAAACAATACCCCCCCCCCAAAACAACAAAAATAAGAATATATACTCTGTAAGGTAATTAAGCATTTACCAAAAGTATAATAAGTATGTTTTTACTCCAAATTTTTAATGTAAATTTAAATTTGAACTTTAATTTTTGTTTTATCATTAGGCTTTTTTACTACAATTATTACATTTGGGAGAATTTTATACATTGTATTCTCATAAGTTTTACATCACTAGCCCATCTATTTCCAGATCCATGGCCCAAATACATAAACAATCAACATGATATTTTCTTCTTAGTATCTTAAATGAACTGAATTCATTGAGTGCTACCTAATTACTTTTGTGTATGTGGTCATCCACAGCAGTATGTTTGATCTGCCAAAGATCATGCCTGTTATAAGATCACCTGATGCCTGTCTTATGAGTTATCAATTACCAATAGCTCTTCACATAGACACGGGACTTGTGTTCATTTCTACCCTCCATGCTGGGAGTTTGTCTGGCTTGAGCTTACTTACATCTTGTACATATAGTCACAAGTACTGTGTTCATATGTGTTCCTGTCTTTTTTGTGTTTGAATGTCTTATAGAACAGAGCACACTCAATTGAAAATAAGTTATAAAAGGTTTTAAATATTGTTTTCTAATGTTGGAATTGGTTCTAATTCTTTGAAGTAATCTGGCCCCCAAAATCGCAAATCTGCATGTTCAAATGCTGACGATCCTTGTCCCCAGTTGGCTTTTGATTGATCAATAAAGAGCTAATGGCCAATGGCTAGGAAGGTTGACATAGGCTAGACCTTTGGATTTGGCAGGGCTAGGAACTGGAAGGAAGAAGGAAATCACCATGATTCAGAGGGAGACAGATCGGATTTAGCTGCAGAAAGAAAATAATCCAAAATGTAAGAGAAATAGGAATGAAAAGGAATGTGGGTGAGAGGGAATACAGCCCTGGAAAGGGCTGCTCAGAATCATCTTGTGCAGCAAAGATTAGAAAGCTACGCATGAGTCAGGGCAACAATGGTACAATGTGGAATTAGAGGTTGTTAAGCCAGGATCACAGGAGAGAAAATTGTTCTAGCTGTGGGGAGAATTAGAACTGCCCAGTGTTTGAGCTAGCCTAGGTATTTTAAAATTAGCTGCCATGGTGTGTGTGTGTGTGTGTGTGTGTGTGTGTGTGTGTGTGTGTGTGTGTGTGTATGTGTATGTGTGTGTGTCCATTTGCAAATCCAGATAGCTCCTGGATGGGTGCTTGCATGCAACCCACCAGGAGCCAACGTGGTATAGCCCCTGATTGCTACAACTTAACAAAAGAGAAATCTAGCTCAGCATAACGTTAGGTTACAATTGGATTCAGGATTACTTTTAAAATCAGAGGGAGCACTGTGAAGTATTAATCACAAAGGTACTTCTGCAAAGTCAACATACCTAAACTTTATGTCTACAAATAGGGCAAGGGATAACTATCCATTTTAGAAGTAAAGGAATACATGTCAGTGTTGGAAAGCTATGGCATGGGAATGTGGGCAGAAAGAGCCAGAAAAATGGGGAGGTACACAATAATTCCTGGCAATCATTTCTGTTTGTAAAATCTTTAGATAAATTCCCATTTTTATTGTCTGAGGACTGAAAGTGTCAAATTATTTCAATCCAACCACCCCCACCTGCGTGTATGTGTCCACCTGTGGTGTGAATGTTTTTCTCTGTTGATATCTAAGAGTAGAGTTAGACACAACAGTTGGGATTCTTTGCTTTCTTTCTCTCTCTCTTCTGTAGGACATTCATTATGGAGCTAAGTTCTGCCAAGTACTGCTGTTATATGTGAGCATCTCACTAGACCTGATGAACTAATTTTAAAACCCAAATGCTTAGTGTTTCTTGAAAAGGGTTCCTATGTGCTGTTCTTTCTCATAGCCCTTAGCAGTCTAAAAGCAACCACAAGGGGAGAGGGAAGGAGGGACCTGGGTGGGAAAGGGGACAGGGATGGAAAGAGCGGAACATGATCTGGTACTGGGTGGGGAAAAATGACTGAAGCCCTGAGGGCCAGCAGAGAGAATGGAAACAGGAAACCTAAGAAGGTAGGAGGTTTGGGGGACCCAGAATGTACCAGAGACCTGGGAGGTGAGAGACAGAGACTTTCAGGATTCAAAGGGAAGAGACCTGAGATCAAATGCCCTACAGTGGGGAGAGAGAACTTGTAGAGCCCACCTCCAGCAGAAAGACAGGGCATCCATCGAGTGAGGGATGGAGTTTCTATCCCACAGTCAAAAACTCTGACCCATAATTGTTCCTGTCTGAAAGAATTTCAGGAATGAAAATGGGGAGAAGCCTGAGAAAAAGGAGGTCCAGTAACAGGCCCAAGGTGGGATCTAGCTCAAGGGGTGGTCCCAAGGCCTGACACTATTATTGAGGCTATGGAGTACTCACAAAAAGAGACCTAGCATGACTGCACTCTGAAAGACCAAACAAAGCAGCTGAAAGAGTCAGATGCGATATTTGCACCCAACCAATGGACAGAAGAAGCTGGCCCCTGTGCTTTAATTAGGGAAATCTGGAAGAAGCTGAGAATAAGGGAGACCCTGTAGGAGGACCAGCAGTCTCAACTAAACTGGGCCTCCAAAATCTATCAGACACTGAACAAGAAATCAGACAGCATACACCTGCTGTATACACATATACGGCAGAGGACAGCCAGGTCTGGGTTCTGTCATATAAGGTGCATCTAACCCTCAAGAGACTGAAGGCCCCAGGGTGTTTAGCGGTTTTGTGGGGTTGGGGTGGATGGTGGTGACATTCTCATGGAGAGAAGATGGTGGGGAAGAGTTATGAGAAACTTGAAACAGTCAGAGGGTGGACTATCAGGACAATAAAATCTGGAGTGTAAATAAAAGATAAAATAAAATTATAAAAAAAATAAGATAAACCAAAGATATGCAGGTTTGCCTCATCTTTGTAAATTGGCCAGCAGGATTTGTTGTTATAAAACATGTACACTCATCTGAGTGGCACAAATATATCATTCTAATAAGAGTCAATTATAGTCCCCTAGAAAGTTACTAAAACCCTATGCTCAAAGAGATGTGTACTTATTTGGTGTTTATGAACAATCTATGTTTGAGGAATAGTTAATCCTACTCTAAAACTTAAAAAATAATCATAAGCAGTAAATTATGAAGTATCTTTATAATCAACATTCAAATATGACAATGGATTATCTTATCCAGAATTACTTAGCAATAAGATTTAATGAAGAAAATACTCATCAACTCTGCTTACCCTGCTCATGGATGTTGTTTCCAAATGTTTGTCAAAGAATGCAGTCATTGGAGCTGCCATTTTCCTGAGCACAGAGGTTAACTTTGCAAGGTTTGCCTTTTCTCCACTGGGCACGAGGGATATTGAAGGGATACAGGAGTCTGACTTGCAAAGGAGACAGCCCTCTCTTCCCTATAGTCATCTATCTTCCTTTAAGTCTTAATATTTATATCAGTACATTATATTGATTAGGAATCTTGACAAACTTCTAATGTCTAACTAACATGACTCAATCAACTTTTTTGAAGGTAACAAAAAAGTGATATTTTGAATGGGTAGGAAATGATTAATATTTATACAAAAGTTTATTTTCTAATAAGAAAGAACGATATATTTATTTTATCTGAAGACTAGAAGGAAAAATATATTCCATTATATTTTATACTATTTTAGGTTTTAAACAATCATTAGGTTTATATAGTTTTGTTTTGGTTTGTTTTGTTTTGGTTTTTGTTTTTTTTTTTTATTTTGTTTTTTGGGGTTTTTGTTTTGTTTTGTTTTGTTTTGTTTTGTTTTTTTGAGACAGGGTTGCTCTGTATAGCCCTGGCTGTCACTCACTCTGTAGACCAGGCTGACCTGGAATTCAGAAATCTGCCTGCCTCTGCCTCCCAAGTGCTGG
This sequence comes from Mus musculus, assembly GCF_000001635.26. NCBI lineage: Eukaryota > Metazoa > Chordata > Mammalia > Rodentia > Muridae > Mus > Mus musculus. The sequence goes on along the minus strand of NC_000078.6, from coordinate 96,585,224 downwards.
GATTAAAGGCGTGTGCCACCACGCCCGGCTCAGGTTTATATAGTTTTAAATAGTAAAATTAGTTTTAATAATTATATATTGTATATTTTAAATTTAGTATGTCAATAAATATAATATCATATTTCAAAATGTTGACATTATAATTGTCATTACAAAACCACCATCTAGAATTTAACATTAATATACTATGAAATATTTACACTCAATATATATTTACACAATGTATTAAAATACATGTCATAATATTAAAACATATCTAGCTGTAGATGAAAAATTTTAAAGGAATGTTTTGCCATATTAGTTGATTCATTTTGACAATTACTATGGCTCAGTGTGAAGAGATGTGAAAACTTCACCATTTCTATGAAACACATAAATTGTATTCCTACACTTTCACATTAACAAGCACTAAAAAGTCTAAATATTTTTTCTTCTCTTTTGGTTGAGGGCAAAAGTTGATATACAAAAGAGTGCATGTTGTAGAAGCTATAGTGACATAATATAAAGAGAAAGGAAATAGCTTTAATTGATCAATAGCCATGAGCATGTAACATTTCCTTCTTATCAGCGTGATCAACATGTGAGACTTGAGCTGGTTTTAATACCACAGGGTACTTTACAACCAAATACATCCTTGATCATTATTCCATAACAATTGACCTCTTCTCTAATGTTTTGGTATATCAGGGTGTATTTAGTGCAGTCATTTAGAGGGTTTCTTTAACATGTCATTGCTAAAATCTAGGATGTAGTTTAGGTTTTCATTATATTTTGTGCATTTTATTAGCATGGTAAAGTAACAATTTTTAACTAACAAGCTGCTGAACACTAGACCAAGGATCATGAAAATTGATATAGGTAGAAGAATGAAGGCTTAGTAAAATAAAGTTTCTTTATTAAATGAGCTTGCAATTTATTATTAATTTTTAAATTATCAATAACCTAGCCTGTAGTAGAGGTGAACTCTTATTTTTAAAATTATTGTATGCAAATTTCTTGTTAATAGATGTCTGAAAATTTCTTGTTAATAGATGCTGTCTACTTTTCTGTACACTGGAATGTATCTTCTTGATGTTTAATTTTTTACTATCCTTTTAAAAAAAGTTTCATGTCTATGTCCAGGTTTAATATATTCTCTCATTCTGCAGTTTGGCTTTCTGATGACTAACCTGTCTTGTAATATAGAAATTTAGAAGTTTTAATTTAGAAAACTTACTATGTCATTTTGTATGTTTTATTTGCATTCATTTTTTCTAATTAAAAACAAATTTTTCTCTTGTACAATACATCCCAAAAACAGTTTCCCCTCCCTCTACTCCACCCAGCATCTCTTGACTGCCCCTTTCACTATATCCTCTCTGCCTAATCTCCTTTCAGAAAAAAAGCAGACTTCATAGAGACAACAATCAAATGTGGAAAAAAAAAAAAAACACTTTCACTTTTATATTAGATTCAGTGAGTCTGGTTTTCTTTTGAGGTCATCGATACATTTGGACTTGAGGTTCATGTTGGGTGATAAATATGGATTATTTGCATTCTTCTACATGCAGATATCCGGTCATACCACCACCATTTGTTGAAGATGCTCTCCCTGTTGCTGTGTATGGCTTTGGCTTCTTAATAAAAAATCAAGTGTCTGTAGTTGAGTGGGTTTATTTCTGGGTCTTCAATTTCATTGATTCACCTGTCTGTTTTTATACCAATACCATGCTATTTTTTGTTTCTATTGCTCTGAAGTACACCTTTAGTTCAGAGATGGCAATATGTCAGAAGTTCTTTTACTGTTTGGCTATCCTGTGTTTTTGTTTTCCCATATGAAGTTGATAATTTTTCTTTCATCTACACCATAATTAAGTAGGATTAAATCCAGGGATGCAGGGGTGGTTGAATATATGAAAATCCATCAATGTAACCAACAGTATGAAAAAAACTGAAAGAAAAAAAAAACACATGATTATCTCACAAGATGCTGAAAAGGTATTTGAAAAATACAAAATCTCTTCATGAAAAAAGTCTTGGAGACAGCAGAGATATAGGGGCACACCTAAGCACAAAAAGGGAAATATATCAAACCCACAGCCAACATCAAATTACATGGAGAGAAAGTTAAAGCATTTCTGCTAAAAACTGACACAAAACATCACTGTCTCTGGTTTTATTTGGAGCTCCTTGATCCACTTAGACTTGATCTTAGTGCAAGGAGATAGGAATGGATCAATTCACAGTCTTCTACATGATAACCACCAGTTGTACCAGCACCATTTGTTGAAAATGCTGTCTTTTTTCCACTGGATGGTTTTAGCTCCCTTGTCAAAGATCAAGTGACCATAGGTGTATGGGTTCATTTCTGGGTCTTCAATTCTATTCTATTGGTCTACTTTTCTGTTGTTATACCAGTACCATGCTGTTTTTATCACAATTGCTCTGTAGTAAAGCTTTAGGTCTGGCATGGTGATTCCACCAGAGGTTCTTTTATCCTTGAGAAGAGTTTTCGCTATACTAGATTTTTTGTTATTCCAGATGAATTTGCAGATTGTTCTTTCTAATTCGTTGAAGAATTGAGATGGAATTTTGATGGGGATTGCATTGAATCTGTAGATTGATTTTGGCAAGATAGCCATTTTTACAATGAAACTTATAGAGGAGAAAGTGGGGAAAAGTCTCGAAGATATTGGCACAGGGGGAAAAATTCCTGAATAGAACAACAATGGCTTGTGTTGTAAGATCAAGAATTGACAAATGGGACCTCATGAAACTGCAAACTTCTGTAAGGCAAAAGCCACCGTCAATAAGACAAAAAGGCCACCAACAGATTGGGAAAGGATCTTTACCTATCCTAAATCAGATAGAGGAATAATATCCAATATATATAAAGAACTCAAGAAGGTGGACTCCAGAAAATCAAATAACCCCATTAAAAAATGGGGCTCAGAGCTAACCAAAGAATTCTCACCTGAGGAATATCAAATGGCTGAGAAACACCTGAAAAAATTTCAGCATCCTTAATCATGAGAGAAATGCAAATCAAAACAACCCTGAGATTCCATCTCACACCAGTCAGAATGACTAAGATGAAAAATTGAGGTGACAGCACATGCTAGTTAGGATGTGGAGAAAGAGGAACACTCCTCCACTGTTGTTGGGATTGCAAGCTTGCACAACCACTCTGGAAATCAGTCTTGTAGTTTCTCAGAAAATTGGACATGGTAGTACCGGAGGATCCCGCAATACATCTCCTGGGCATATATCCAGAAGATGTTCCAACTAGTAAGAAAGAAACATGCTCCACTATGTTCATAGCAGCCATATTTATAATAGCCATAAGCTGGAAAGAACCCAGATGCCCTTCAAAAGAGGAATGGATACAAAAAATGTGGTACATTTACACAATGGAGTACTACTCAGCTATTAAAAAGAATGAATTTATGAAATTCCTAGGCAAATGGTTGGATCTGGAGGGCATTATCCTGAGTGAGGTAACCCAATCACAAAAGAACTCAAGTGATATGTACTCACTGATAAGTGGATATTAAGTCCAGAAACTTAGAATACCCAAGACATAAGTTACAATTTCAAAACACATGAAACTCAAGAAGAACGAAGACCAAAGTGTGGACACTTTGCCCCTTCTTAGAATTGGGAACAAAACACTCATGGAAGGACTTACAAAGACAAAGTTTGGAGTTGAGACAAAAGGATGGACCATCTAGTGACTGCCATATCCAGGGATCCACCTCATAATCAGCCTCCAAACACTGATACCATTGCATACACTAGCAAGATTGTGCTGATAGGACCCTGATACAGCAGTCTCTAGTGAGACTATGCCGGCGCCTAGAAAACACATAAGTGGATGCTCACAGTCACCTATTGGACGGATCATAGGGCCCCCAATGGAGGAGCTAGAGAAAATACCCAAGGAGCTAAAGGGATCTGCAACTCTATGGGTGGAACAACATTTTGAACTAACCAGTACCCCGGAGCTCTTGACTCTAGCTGCATATGTATCAAAAGGTGGCCTAGTTGGCCATCACTGGAAAGAGAGGCCCATTGGACTTGCAAACTTTATATGCCCCTGTACAGGGGAACGCCAGGGCTAAAAAGTGGGAGTGGGTGGGTAGGGGGGTGGGGGGGGAGGCTATGGGGGACTTTTGGGATAGCATTGGAAATGTAAATGAGAAAATACCTAATAATAAAAAAAAAAGCAAAAAACAAAACAAAACAAAAAACACATCACTGTCTCTTTCTCCTTATCACTTCAATATAGTACTTGAAGTTCTGGCTAGAGTAATAAGACAACTATGATCAGATTGGCAAAGAAGTCTTGTTATTCACATATGATATGAGAGTATCCATAAGTGACCCCAAATTTTTACCAGAGAACTCCTACAGCTATTAAAGACCTTCAGCAAAGTGTCTGAATATAAAATTAACTCAAATAAATCTCGCTTTACTCAAGCGAGAAACAGGCTGAGACAGAAGTTAGGGAAATAGTACCTGTCACAATAGCCATAAATAACATAAAATACCTTGATGTAACTCTAAACAAGCAAGTGAAAGACCTGTAAGACAAGAAAGTCAAGTCTTTGAGGAAGGAAATTGAGGGATATATTGAAAGATCTCCCTTGTTTATGTTTCAGTGGGATTAACATAGAGAAAATGGCTATCTTACCAAAAGCAGCCTTCAGATTCAGTGCTATTCCCATCAAAATTCCAACATGATTATCCACAGATCTTGAAAGTGTTGCTTAATATTAAACCAGCAATCCAGTGAAGAAAACTGTCTAGTTCCCACAAAGGTGTCCCATAATACTATGCCTGATTGGTGGATGATATTTTAGGATAGCTTACAATTTCTGCAGTAAAATTTAACATGAAATCAACATTCAAACTTAAGTATCACAGTTAAGATTTTATACTCAGCAAATCTACATAAGTATGAAACAAGTTTTGTTTTAAAAGATTTTGCTCTGAAAAAAAGTTTAAAAATATTGGATTTTGAAAGAAGAAAAACTGTATGCTTTCAATCTTTTATTTATTAGAATGTAATCCATGTTTTCTATATGTGTGTATTTATAACTGTATGAATTTTAACACTTGCCTTAATAGAGTTTTCCCATGTAATATAGTAAAATATAGAAATGATATACAAACATATATAAAACACCATTGTAATATAAATTTCTATCCCTGTTCATGGTGGTTAAACCAACATCTTCAAAGACACAGCTTTGAAATACAGAAAATAGTCTTAGAGGAAGTGTGAAAATTTTCATGATTCACTTTGCTCATCTTCTCAAAAGATTACATCCCGAAATGCTTATTATATAATTTTATATGCTTTGAGTACCTAAGAATTTTGAGTCTTTTAAATACATCATCTCCAAATATAGCTTTCAAAGAATGCCCTGCTTTTGAATGAGCTAAAATTCAACAGTAGTATGTATTAATGTAATACCAAACTGTTCATGTTGGGTTCCTTATTTCATGTAATGTATGATGTTTTACAAAATTTATTTGATCTACCATATTAATGTTTTATACTGATTGACTCAATAAAGAATAAGAGGTGTGATATTATATTTTCACCATCATTAGGGCTCTCATGACATACAATTTCAGGAAAAATATATGTTCAAATGAGTTCATGAATAATGTTTCTATATCAAATTCACTCAATATTACACTCTACATTGTGGTTTATTTTATATGTATGCTATTATATCTACCTTTCTTGACTTCCTTCTTGTTCCACTTGCATTCCTGGTTGTGTAGAAGCCAGGAAAGTAATCAGATGACCTGGAGTTAGTGTTCCCAATAGGTGAGAGGAATGAAACAGGCATAGGCTATCGAACTCAGAGTCTCTGGAAAAGTAATTAGTATTCATTCTCAACATCTAAGGCATAACTTTAGCCTTAGAGTTGTAACATTTTAACAATAGCTAACCATGAATGTAGTCACTATGACAAGATAATAGTAACAAGTAAAATGAGTCTTTTAACCTCAGAAAGTCATTTCTATTTTGAAAATATATTCTACTCAGAAACCCTCGGGGGGGGGGGGTAATTGAAAGGATATCTGATGCAACTTAAAGCCAGGAAACCCTCCTAACACCCAGAGAGAACAAGAGAAACAAAGAAAGAAAGAAAAATTTAGGAACTTAGACAAGAACCACAAAGGCAACACTTCCCAGCAGAATAAAAGAGATAGAGTAGAGAATGTCAGGCACTGAAGGCAAAATAGAAGGAATGGATATTTAAAAAAAAAAAAAGGAATGTCTAAAAGAAATCAAATAACAGTCTTAGTATAGATCCACTGTTACATTTAAAACATCAGACAAGCAATATAAACAGATATATAGCCCCTAATAAAATGGAAGCAGTAACTAAAAGTCTTCTAAAGAAAGCTGAACAAATAAATCAACATAAAAATGAACAATCAAAAGATAACAATAAAAAACAAAGCAAAACCAACCCTCCATGTTGGTATTCTGTCTAAATTCCTCCCCCACAGTTCCTGGCAGCTGGAAGCAAAGCCCCTCCCCACAGTTACCTGGCAACAGGCAAGTAAGCATGGACTTATAAAAGGCACTGCTTGGCCCCTCCTCTCTCTCTCTTACACTCTTGCCTCTCTCTTACCTCTTGCCCCCTTGCTCCCAATTCCTCCTCTCACCTCTCCATGTGGCCATAGCCTGCCCCTACTTCTCTACTCTCTCCTTCTCTCTGCCTTTTCTCTGCCACTGCTACCCTCTTAACTCCCCTCCCCAAGTCCTAAATAAACTCTATTTTATACTACACAGGTGTGTGTCTGGCTCCTCAGAGGGATGGAATGCCTTGGCATAGGCCTGCTGAGCCATCCCCTTCCTTCACACTGTGCCAGAACATATTCTTATAGCTCTTTCTCTTTTTATGATCACAACACTCCACCCCCCAAAAAACCAACCAAACAAACAAACAAAAAAACAACCAACCAACCAACCAACCAACCAACCAAAGAAACAAACAAACAAAACAGGGCCAGGTACTTTTATTGTGGAATTATACCAGATTTTACAAAGACTTAGCAGCTAATAATCCCCAAATTAGTACACAAAATAGAAAGAAAAACAGCACAGCCTAACTATTGTTGCTAGTTCACAATGACCTAATTCCTAAACCCAATATAGTAAGATATTTACAGACCAACGTGCCTTATGAATATGATAGCAAATTTACTCAATAAAATACTTGCACACCAAATTCAGTATACCATAATAATATCTAACATAACCAAGTATGTTTCATTCCATTTGGATTCATGTTCCGATAGTATAACACAGGTATATTAATAAATTTAGTCTACCATATACAGACTAAAATTTACAAAACATGATTATCTCATTGGATGCAGAAAATGCCTTCGACACAATTCAACCCACTTTCCTGATAAAAGTCCTCCAGAAATTAGAGATACAAGGAACATACTTCAGCATATTATAGAAAATTTATAGCAAGTCTAGAGCCAACATCAACCTAAATGGAGAGAAATTCACATCATTTCTACTGAAATCAAGACTGAGTTCAGGATTTACACACTCCTCATACCTATTTCATATGTTAAGTCTTAGCAAACTATGTATGTTAACTGCCAGAAATAATGTGAATACGAATAGGAAGGAAAGGATTTGAAGTATCTTTATTTGCAGATGACATGATTGTTTATGTAACCTACCCAAAACTTTCACAGGGAAACTCCTACAGCATATAAATACTTCCGGCAATAGAGCTGATTACAAACATAGTGCACAAAAGTCAATAGTCGTTCTAGATGCTATAACAAACATATTGACAAACAGATCATGGAAGCAGATGTATTAATAATAACCTCAACAACAAAATTATTGTGTCATCGCTAACCAACAAATAGAAGACCAGTATAGAAAGCAAATGAACAAGATTGCACTGAACAAAGAAACTGAAAATAATAAAATATGAATTTTTATGTCAATAGATCAATAAGATTAATATAGTAAAAATGGTCTTACCAGGAGCAATGTAGACATTCAGTGAAATCCCTATCAAAATTCTAACACAATTCCTCACAGAACATTGCAGGACACTTTTCAGCTTCATTCAGACACACAAAATAATTCAAAGTACCTAAAGGAATCTTAAGTATTAAGAAAGTATCACCATCCCAATCATTAATTTTAACATAGAAGTATATTAATAAAAGCCATATGGCTTAGCACACAAACTGTAGCCTCCCATAAACCTGAAGCAGGCTAAGCCAAAACTTGACCTTGCTGCCACTAAGGAGATTATCTAGGGTGGAGCCTTCCTCCCTATATCACTCTATTGTTCTGCCACTGCCTGCCACTGTTCCTCTTCAAGATACTGCTACCAGCTGAGAGGCCCCAGAGCTATTCCGGAGACTATGCCCTATCCTGCATGTCATCACCTGCAGCTGGTTGCAGGCTCCAAGGATGAATTGGTGGGAATGGACTCCCCCCCCCCCTTTCATAAAGCATGTCCGCCATTAAAAATGTGAACCTTGATCAGAACACTGTCTTGGTTCCATCTTCCTCTCATCGACTAGTTTCCCTCTCTTTCAGCACCAGCCTGCTATTCAGGTGTACCCGTCCATGTGAGCCACTGAACAGCTCCCAACAACAAACAGACCTATTGATCAATATAATCAATTTGAAGAATGAGACATAAGTTTACACATCTACCTATATACATTTAATCATTAGTAAAGAACCAAGAAATATACTCTAGAAAAGATATCTTTAATAAATGATACTTATCAAATAGGATAGCTGTATGTACGATAATGCAAATATATGCATACTATTCTCCCTGCACAAAACCTAACTCAATGTAGATCAAATACTTCAACATAAGAGCACATTAATTGCATAGTATAGAAGAGCAAGTGGTCAATAGTCGTGAATTTATTGGCATAGAAAAAGATTTTCTGAACAGAACAATTATAGCAAGGCCCTAAATTCAACAACTAATATTATGGTGACATCATGAAATCTAAACAAAACAAAACAAAAATATACAAAGCCCCACAACAAAACAAACAAAAAACCCTCTCAGTATTACAAAGACATAATCATCTAGAAAAAGTGGCAGCAAAGAGAATGAGAAAATATTTTTACCAACTATAGTTGATACAGACATAATATCTTCTTTTTAAATGTTATTTTTATCAGATATTTTCTACATTTATATTTCAAATGCTATCACCTTTCCTAGTTTCGTCTCCGAAAGTCCCTTATACACTCCCCTGCCCTGCTCCCCAACCCACCCACTCCTGATTCCTGGCCCTGGCATTCCTTTGTACTGGGGCATATAATCTTTGCAAGACCAAGGACCTCTCCTCCCATTGATGGCCAACTAGTCCATCCTCTGCTACATACGCAACTAGAGATACAAGCTCTGTGGGGGGTACTGGTTATTTCATATTGTTGTTCTTCCAATAGGGTGGCAGACTCCTTTAGCTCCTTGGGTACAAAAGATAGAAAAAACTGCAAGACCTGGACTCTAGGAAAAGAAAATGTAAAAACAAGTAGAACTGATGCATTTAGAAACAGAAACTGTGGCAGTACAGAGAGCTTCTGCATAGAGCTGTGCCAGATGGGGTCCTAGACTTGAAAAAATTACATGCAAACATCCATCACTAGCCCAGACCTCTCTCCAATTAATAACCAATTACAAATGGAATATTAGTTCTCTCCAAAGTAATCTCATTAAGGGTACATAACACTCTTAAGAATAAGCCCAGTGCCCAGCAGTAGATGTTCTACAGAACCAAATCATAGCCTCCTTCTTTCTCTCATAAAGTTTTGTCACAATTTGCTATTGATTTGTGTATTTTGTTTTCTCTTTACCTTATAATTCATATGAATATATATTATGCTTTTGGGGGCACTTTGCTTACTCTTGTTTTTATTTTTGTTTGATTTGTTTTTTTAATCATCATTTTTATCTTATTTAATTATAATTCTATTGACACTTGTTTATTTTGTAAGAGGAGACAGAAATGATGTGGATATAAATACAGACAGAAAGGGAAGTGGTATGATCTGAGAAATTTGGGTAAGGAGGTAACTATAATCAGAAAATATTGAAGGAATGAAATTTATTTTCAATACAAAGACACTTTTACTGTATCTTATTTGAAATGTTTAAATGCAGGGGAACACTGAAGAAGTAATGTCAGATGTTTCTTGACATTTTAATTGGGATGTAATCATAGAATAGCATGTGTAGGTGTGTTCAGTCACAAATACATATTAGCTTTGAGGAATCTTCAGGTGTGAATTCAGGACTTATTGTCAATTTCTGTATAACTGCTTCATTTGTAACAAGAAATGAATAATTTCTTCTTATTTTGTGTGACAGGGAGAGGTTTACTTTTCTGTAGTTTCTTCTAGCTATAGATTTGTCACTGAGCATAGTGGCACAGATCTATAATCACAGTTTTTAGATTGCAGAGGCAGGAGGATCATGAGCAGGCTGTGCTCATGACACTGAAGGCATCTGTTTCCATACTCAACCAACACAGCAAAAATAACACATTGACTTGTTGCTCATTAAGGAAGTTCTTGAATCTTAACTACAGGGAAAGAATAAATTTCTTAAATACATTTACATTATGTTAGCCTATGAATGTTGGGTAAACACAAAAACGCAGATCAAATGCATGGTATTCAAGAAGATACGATGTAATGTTTATTGTTTACAGTAATATTTGTGGAAGAAGAAGTTAGAAAAGTAAGGCAGGCAAAGCACCATATAAAAACAGCCTGGTGGTCACGTAGATAGAGACCAACATTTTTTAAGTTCAAATGCTAGCAGTGATTAGTATTAAATATAAAATTGTTTGGTAGACAAAGCAATTAGACAAATGTTGACTTTTATTTTTTTAAATTTATTTAACATTTTTTTTTGCATTCCAGATTTGATCCTACCTCTGTTGTATATGTGTTGGGGGTCTCACATCAGCTGGTGTATGCAGTCTGATTGGCGGTCCAGTGTCTGAGATACCTCAGGGGTCCAGGTTAATTGAGACTGCTGGTCCTCCTACAGGGTTGCCTTCCTCCTCAGCTTCTTCCAGCTTTCCCCTAATTCAACCACAGGTGTCAGTGCAATATATTGGTTGAGTGCAAACATATGCATCTGACTCTTTCAGCTGCTTGTTGGGTCTTTCGGAGGACAGTCATGATAGGTTTCTTGTTGTGAGTGCTCCACAGCCTCAGTAGTAGTGCCAGGCCTTGGGGCCTCTCCTTGAGCTGGATCCCACCTTTAACCTCCTTTTCCTCAGGCTCTTCTCCATTTTTGTCCCTGCGGTTCCTTCAGACAGGAACAATTGTGGGTCCGAGTTTTTGACTGTGAGATGGCAACGCTATTGTGTCAGATCTCCTGAGGTGCCTCAGGCTGTGGTGTCTTCAGGGGAGTGGAGTAGCTGGAAGTCTGCTCTAACAGATGGCACCGGCCAGAAGGGCAAAGTTCTACTTTTAAATATTCATTTATATCATAAATAATTTGAATTTTTTTTTTCTGTGGAGCTATTGCCTCCAAGAAGAAACGGGAGAGAACACATACTAGCAGCTTGACAACACATCTAAAAGCTCTAGAAAAAAAGGAAGCAAATTCACCCAAGAGGAGTAGACCGCAGGAAATAATCAAACTCAGGGGTGAAATCAACCAAGTGGAAACAAGAAGAACTATTCAAAGAATTAACCAAACGAGGAGTTGGTTCTTTGAGAAAATCAACAAGATAGATAAACCCTTAGCTAGACTCACTAGAGGGCACAGAGACAAAATCCTAATTAACAAAATCAGAAATGAAAAGGGAGACATAACAACAGATCCTGAAGAAATCCAAAACACCATCAGATCCTTCTACAAAAGGCTATACTCAACAAAACTGGAAAACCTGGACGAAATGGACAAATTTCTGGACAGATACCAGGTACCAAAGTTGAATCAGTATCAAGTTGACCTTCTAAACAGTCCCATATCCCCTAAAGAAATAGAAGCAGTTATAAATAGTCTCCCAGCCAAAAAAAGCCCAGGACCAGACGGGTTTAGTGCAGAGTTCTATCAGACCTTCAAAGAAGATCTAATTCCAGTTCTGCACAAACTTTTTCACAAGATAGAAGTAGAAAGTACTCTACCCAACTCATTTTATGAAGCCACTATTACTCTGATACCTAAACCACAGAAAGATCCAACAAAGATAGAGAACTTCAGACCAATTTCTCTTATGAATATCGATGCAAAAATCCTCAATAAAATTCTCGCTAACCGAATCCAAGAACACATTAAAGCAATCATCCATCCTGACCAAGTAGGTTTTATTCCAGGAATGCAGGGATGGTTTAATATACGAAAATCCATCAATGTAATCCACTATATAAACAAACTCAAAGACAAAAACCACATGATCATCTCGTTGGATGCAGAAAAAGCATTTGACAAGATCCAACACCCATTCATGATAAAAGTTCTGGAAAGATCAGGAATTCAAGGCCCATACCTAAACAAGATAAAAGCAATCTACAGCAAACCAGTAGCCAACATCAAAGTAAATGGAGAGAAGCTGGAAGCAATCCCACTAAAATCAGGGACTAGACAAGGCTGCCCACTTTCTCCCTACCTTTTCAACATAGTACTTGAAGTATTAGCCAGAGCAATTCGACAACAAAAGGAGATCAAGGGGATACAAATTGGAAAGGAGGAATTCAAAATATCACTTTTTGCAGATGATATGATAGTATATATAAGTGACCCTAAAAATTTCACCAGAGAACTCCTAAACCTGATAAACAGCTTCGGTGAAGTAGCTGGATATAAAATTAACTCAAACAAGTCAATGGCCTTTCTCTACACAAAGAATAAACAGGCTGAGAAAGAAATTAGGGAAACAACACCCTTCTCAATAGTCACAAATAATATAAAATATCTCGGCGTGACTCTAACTAAGGAAGTGAAAGATCTGTATGATAAAAACTTCAAGTCTCTGAAGAAAGAAATTAAAGAAGATCTCAGAAGATGGAAAGATCTCCCATGCTCATGGATTGGCAGGATCAATATTGTAAAAATGGCTATCTTGCCAAAAGCAATCTACAGATTCAATGCAATCCCCATCAAAATTCCAACTCAATTCTTCAACGAATTAGAAGGAGCAATTTGCAAATTCATCTGGAATAACAAAAATCCTAGGATAGCAAAAACTCTTCTCAAGGATAAAAGAACCTCTGATGGAATCACCATGCCTGACCTAAAGCTTTACTACAGAGCAATTGTGGTAAAAACTGCATGGTACTGGTATAGAGACAGACAAGTAGACCAATGGAATAGAATTGAAGACCCAGAAATGAACCCACACACCTATGGTCACTTGATCTTCAACAAGGGAGCTAAAACCATCCAGTGGAAGAAAGACAGCATTTTCAACAAATGGTGCTGGCACAACTGGTTGTTATCATGTAGAAGAATGCGAATCGATCCATACTTATCTCCTTGTACTAAGGTCAAATCTAAATGGATCAAAGAACTTCACATAAAACCAGAGACACTGAAACTTATAGAGGAGAAAGTGGGGAAAAGCCTTGAAGATATGGGCACAGGGGAAAAATTCCTGAACAGAACAGCAATGGCTTGTGCTGTAAGATCGAGAATTGACAAATGGGACCTAATGAAACTCCAAAGTTTCTGCAAGGCAAAAGACACCGTCAATAAGACAAAGAGACCACCAACAGATTGGGAAATGATCTTTACCTATCCTAAATCAGATAGGGGACTAATATCCAACATATATAAAGAACTCAAGAAGGTGGACTTCAGAAAATCAAACAACCCCATTAAAAAATGGGGCTCAGAACTGAACAAAGAATTCTCACCTGAGGAATACCGAATGGCAGAGAAGCACCTGAAAAAATGTTCAACATCCTTAATCATCAGGGAAATGCAAATCAAAACAATCCTGAGATTCCACCTCACACCAGTCAGAATGTCTAAGATCAAAAATTCAGGTGACAGCAGATGCTGGCGAGGATGTGGAGAAAGAGGAACACTCCTCCATTGTTGGTGGGATTGCAGGCTTGTACAACCACTCTGGAAATCCGTCTGGCGGTTCCTCAGAAAATTGGACATAGTACTACCGGAGGATCCAGCAATACCATTCCTGGAAATATATCCTGAAGATGTCCCAACTGGTAAGAAGGACACATGCTCCACTATGTTCATAGCAACCATATTTATAATAGCCATAAGCTGGAAAGAACCCAGATGCCCTTCAAAAGAGGAATGGATACAAAAAATGTGGTACATTTACACAATGGAGTACTACTCAGCTATTAAAAAGAATGAATTTATGAAATTCCTAGGCAAATGGTTGGATCTGGAGGGCATTATCCTGAGTGAGGTAACCCAATCACAAAAGAACTCAAGTGATATGTACTCACTGATAAGTGGATATTAAGCCCAGAAACTTAGAATACCCAAGACATAAGTTACAATTTCAAAACACATGAAACTCAAGAAGAACGAAGACCAAAGTGTGGACACTTTGCCCCTTCTTAGAATTGGGAACAAAACACTCATGGAAGGACTTACAGAGACAAAGTTTGGAGTTGAGACAAAAGGATGGACCATCTAGTGACTGCCATATCCAGGGATCCACCTCATAATCAGCCTCCAAACACTGATACCATTGCATACACTAGCAAGATTGTGCTGATAGGACCCTGATACAGCAGTCTCTAGTGAGACTATGCCGGCGCCTAGAAAACACATAAGTGGATGCTCACAGTCACCTATTGGACGGATCATAGGGCCCCCAATGGAGGAGCTAGAGAAAATACCCAAGGAGCTAAAGGGATCTGCAACTCTATAGGTGGAACAACATTTTGAACTAACCAGTACCCCAGAGCTCTTGACTCTAGCTGCATATGTATCAAAAGATGGCCTAGTCGGCCATCACTGGAAAGAGAGGCCCATTGGACACACAAACTTTATATGCCCCAGAACAGGGGAACGCCAGGGCCAAAAAGGGGGAGTGGGCGGGTAGGGGAGTGGGGGTGGGTGGGTATGGGGGACTTTTGGTATAGCATTGGAAATGTAAATGAGCTAAATACCTAATAAAAAATGGAAAGAAAAAAAAAGATTTTTTTAATTGAAATTTGTGTCCTCAGCATTATAGTGTCAGAATTTAGGATAAATTAAAGCACAATCAACCCATAGGAAACAAGTCAGAAAAGAGACTGAGTACTTTGCGTAAAAATTAAAGTAATCTACAGTTATGGGGCTGACTACTACAACTAAGAACAATACAAACATAAGTGATATTAAGAAGAAATGACTTGAGGTTGATTCGGTGAAAATGTATGGAATGAAATAACTGGGAACCAAAACAGTGAGCAAAAAGAAATGAGCATAGATTGTTGAAGAAACTGGAGAGATGAAAGAGTCACTGCTCAAGAATGGAAACGGGGACACTTAAAAGTGAATGGAGTTAATGATACCAATCAATTCAGAAGAGAAAGCATCATTTGCTCAGAATTTCCGCAGCCTGTCTTCTAAGAAAACAGAACGTTTATTCACACTGTGATGTACATTTTGTTTGGAAATCACACAAAATGCCATTGACATCAATTTCTAAGACTAATAATGGATAAAGAAAGTACAGGGGAATATTCTAATGAATGTACAACACAGACCAAAAATATGGAATTGTATATTTCAATCCATAAGTGAACACAATTAAGTGTTTGATAATGTATACTAAAGTGCAAAAACTAGTCAGTTGAAAAATAAAATATAAACCATGTCAATATTTCCTATTGAAAGCCTTTGTCAAAATTAAGAAGACACTATGACAATGGATGAGAAGGAAACCGAATATACTGAGTTTAGAGTGGATTGCATATTGGTAAAACTGAAATAGTATGTGTTTTTCTAGAAACTTAGTTTAATTAAATTCAAACATATTACTGGTTATTCTGAAAAGAAGGTAAGCATGAACATAATTATTTCGCTCAGGGAGATGTCCTAAATGGGAAATACAAAATGTGTGAAACAGGAAAACTGATAAAATTTTTTTTTTGCAAGAGTATTTGAAATGTGCTAAGTAATCTAGAGATGAATTTGAGCTTCGGAAGAATGAGGCCAGGGGCCATGTTCAAAAAGTGAGTTAGAAAAGAACTCGTGAAATTTGTACATATTCTTCCTGGAAACTGAAAGGAAAAATTGAAACCAATAAATGAATAAAATTATATTAATATTCAGCTCTTTAATAGTAACCCTGGAGGCAAAAGTCAATAGAGTAATATACTCAAAGTGTTTCAAAAGAATTATGTCAAACAGATAATATAAATTTATCATTGAAATGGGAGAGCACAATAATGATTTTTTTTCTCATCCACAGGAAACCTCAAAAGATTCTTCAGGTAAAAAGCATGATTTTAAATATCCATGAAAATCATATTCATTAAAAGAAACTTTCAATTAATCAAGAATTAATCATATACATGAAAAAAATAAAGCGGAACTTTTGTGTAACATATCATCTTGTAATTTTTCATATTATCTCTTGAAAATTGAGACTACAAAATTATGATCACTAAAATACTAAAGCACCAAAGAAACTAGAGACTGTCCATTGTTTGAGAATCCTTTACATATATGTTTTGCATATAGTGTTTTATGCTTTTTAAAAGTATTTTCTGTTTATATTGAACTGTAAATGTACATTTGTGCAAGAATATAAGGAAATTTCACAAAAAAGTTTATATTTTAAACTTACAGTTTGAGGTACCTGTTTTTAAATTTTAGCATGCTACTTTTTAATAACTATGAACATAAATTATTCTTCCTAAGCATACTTATTATGCCAATCAAACTATGATTGTCTTTCTTAACCTTGTCACCCTGACACAACCTAAATAATATTGGAAAACCCCAAGTTGATGAATTTCCTAGAAGAGGTTTGTCTATGGCCATGTTGATGAGGAATTATTTAATTATTAATTGATGTAGGAAAGTCCAGCTCGCCATGGCAATCTCTTCCCTGGTAGGAGATGCTGAAATTTACAAGAAAGATAGCTCTCAAAAACATTTGCAAAGTCAGAGAGTGATCCATGTCTCCATATTATCTTGAGTTCATGCTTCTACTTCCCATAGTGATGTACTCTGACCTGGCAGTGTAAGGTTAAATGACACTTTCCCTCTCTCAGTTGCTTTCGCTCAGGTTGTTTTATCAACAGAATAAAAATAAAACTAGGGTTTTAAGTGAGAACAGAACTTGACCATTGCAATCATAAACTTATTTAGAAAAAAAAATGAAATTGATCATTACAGATGTTTAAAATGCCTTATCTCAGGCCATTAGAAGTACATTAGTACACTGTACGTGTACAAATACAAAAGTTAAACTATTGTAAGGATAAAAATAAATGAAGTTCAGAAAGGCAAATACATGGCAGAGAATCAAGTTTCGTGAATGAATACATACTCAATAGCAAAGGGATAAGAATCCACACTCAGGCTTATTGATACAAGTACATAGGAAAACGGAAGCAAGGAGATCACAAGTCCAAGACCACCTTAGGCAATTTAGTGAGATTTTTTTAAATGGAAATAATAATAATGACTGTGAATATAACTGAATCATAGGGCATTTGTCTAGTAGGTGGGCAGTATTTCACCATGATCTAGAGCCTCATTAAAATCTAAAATTGCTTTGTGTACTGTAATGAGATTATATTTGTTTCAATGTTAATCAATAAAATGTGATAAATTCTTAAATTATACCATTAAGTTCTTGAAAGATTCTAATCTCACCAATTCAGATACCTAGCATTTATTATTAAACTGATTTCTTATGGCCAGGAATACCAGTCTTGGTAAACAACTGGAGTCCTAAAATAAGTCTGGTCTGTTCTTTCCTAGATCATTTATCAACCCAGCATGACGTGAAGTTTACTTTTTCTTTGTAAGGTATCACAGAAAACTACATCCCTCTTAGTGTTATGGGTAGTGAATATCAGCATAGTTTATATTGAAGAAACTACACAACTGATAAATAAAATGCCACAGTTATTTATCCAAAACAGATGAAGAGAAAGCTCATTATGAGATTCAATAATTTATTTTCAGCATAAAAATAGTTACCCTGGAAACAAATTATGATATATATTCTTATTTTCACTAAAAATGTAAACTACAGTAACCTCGATGTATTGGAGCTCCAATTTGTGTTTAAGCTGTGCACATTCCCAAACTTTGATGTAACATATTTAAGTCAAAATTAGATAATTTCTTTTCTGATCTATAGGATTACAAAATATAATAATAAAATGATGTTGTATATATAATTCAGATTACTAAAGGTCAGAACATAGCTATCAAGAATATATGAAGAGAAAACCTTTTTCTATTATTGATATTTAATTGTAGCTTATACCCAATGTTTACTTTATGAGCCAAATTGTACAATTTCTTCATTTTTGAAGAAAGTGATTTAATATTCTGAATAATATTAAAAAATAAGGGTAATATAAATGATATGTATTGAAAATTTGCACTTAAACTAAAAACAACATGGAAAGAATACCACTTATATTGTTGGATATCATATCTCATGTCTGAGTAAAGAAACACACATACACACACACATACACAAATATTGAGGCTCAGATTTAATCCTTTAAAATGATTTAACAGGTTCATTATAGAGTTTTTTTATTAGATATTCCCTTCATATACACTTCAAATGCTATCCCAAAAGTTCCCTATACCCTAACCCCACACTGCTCCCCTACCCAAGCACTCCCGCTTCTTGGCCCTGGCATTCCCCTGTACTGGGGCATATAAAGTTTGCAATACCATGGGGCCTCTCTTTCCCATAACGGCCAACTAGGCCATCTTCTGCTACATATGCAGCTAGAGACACGAGCTCTGGGAGTACTGGTTAGTTCATATTGTTCTTCCACCTATAGGTTTGCAGATCCCTTCAGCTCCTTGAGTGCTTCTCCATTGGGGGCTTTGGGTTCCATCTTATAGATGACTGTGAGCAACCACTTCTGTATTTGCCAGGCACTGGCATAGCCTCATATGAGACAGCAATAACAGAGACCCTTCAGCAAAATCTTTCTGGCATATGCAATAGTGTCTGGGTTTGGTGGCTGATATTGGGATGGATCCCCAGGTAGGGTAGTCTCTGGATAGTCCGCCCTTTTGTCTTAACTCCAAACTTTGTTTCTGTAACTCTTTTCATGGGTATTTTGTTCCCTGTTCTAAGGAGGAATGAAGTATCCACCCTGGAGGTTCCTCAGAAAATTGGACATAATACTACTGGAAGATCCAGCAATACCTATCCCGGGCATATACCCAGAAGAAGTTCCAACAGGTAATAAGAACACATGCTCCTCTATGTTCATAGCAGCGTTATTTATAATAGCCAGAAGCTGGAAAGAACCCAGATGTCCCTCAACAGAAGAAAATGTGGTACATTTACACAATGGAGTATTACTCAGCTATTAAAAACAATGGATTTATGAATTCTTAGACAAATGGATGTATCTATAGGATATCATCCTTAGTGAGGTAACCCAATCACAAAAGAAGTCATTAGATATGCACTCAATGATAAGTGGATATTAGCCCAGAAACATAGAACACCCAAGATACAATTTACAAAACACAATAAAATCAAGAAGAGGGAAGACCAATAGGTGAATACTTCATTATAGATCTTTTATGAACAAGTCTGGTAACATTTATTCCACATGCTTTAGAGATGGTTATGAAAAAAGAGCTAAGAGCCAAGATTGGATTATTTTCTGGTTCCAAATATTGACTACTGGGTAAGGATGAACAATGTCACCTTGGTTCTTTTATGTGATGGAGACAAGATTAACACACCTGTGGAATACTTCTGAATGCTACTTTCATGGATCAAATATTGCAAACTCGGTCTTATGCTGTAAATGGTATGGCTATTTGTCTAGTCAATGAAATAATGTTTGAGTTTCATTCTCCAAAATTTCTGGAATTAAAGAGGGGGATCTTTGCTTTAAGATCAGATGTAGTTATTTCATCTCCTTAAAACTCATGGTAACTTAGTAAAGGAACTACTTCAAAGACATCTACACATGAAAATCCAAGAGAAATTTAAAGAATGTATTTATGTTAGCTCATTCCCAAAGAAAAACTCAGGTTTAGAGATACAGTTAGGGTTATCTTGAAATTTCTCAATACATTCTGTATCTTCCTTTAACTGTTTGGTTTTCATTCTCATCAACTTACAACATTATGCTATGCATATGTATATATATATATATATATATATATATATATATATATATATATATGTGTGTGTGTGTGTGTGTGTGTATGTATATATATGTGTGTGTATTGTTTTATATATGTGCAATGATATGTATATAGATCATTAGTATACACACACACACACACACACACACACACACACACATATCATTAGAAGTAAGAAGAGTACAACACAATGTTCATACCTATTGGATAAATATTGCTTAAAATTTGTTCTTCAATGACACTTTACTTATGTATTTTCACCTTGAACTTATTCCCTTCATTTTAAACATTTAAAATGGAAATAAAGTCAGTACATAGCCTGTTTAATGGAAAATCATTAGAGTTAGATCTCTCAGAGCAGGAAAAATAATGATCTTTCACCACTTGAGCAGAAAAATAGATGTGAATATAATTAGGATGATTGAGAGGCTTATAGTGAGCAAACTTAACTGCAAATTAGAAGTCTTGTCTATCCACGGTGTTACTATAAATATGTTTTCAGTAGTAAACTACTAATGGCGAGCAGAACTAGAGCCATAATCTGTGAATACTGTTGAAGATGGAGAATTCTTTCACCTGGTCTATTTTAGAAAACAAATTGTTTCTTACTTTAGAATATTCTAAAGGGGAAAGGACATTTGGAAGAAGGGCTATAAAATATCTTGTGTTCGGAGCTGACAAGATGGCGCAGTGGGGAAAATCCTTTTACAAAATCATTAGAACCTGTGTTTAGATCCTTAGACTCTGTGTAAAAGCTACATTTGATGGTACAACTGCCACCTTAGTACTGAAAATTGCATTGTGATAAACTGTCATATGTATTGAATGAGCAGCCAGCAAAGATAATCTGTTGATTAAGAGACTCTATCTCCCCTAAACACGATAAAACAGTGATAGAAGGCTACAATTGAAAACAACCTTTAGCTTCTACTTGCTTAAGGATGTGCATGTACACACACACAAACACACACACACACACACACATACACACACACACACACACACACACCACATCTTCATCATCATTATCATCATCGTCATCAGTCATCATTGTCATCATCATCATGGTCATCATGCTGTCTCATATTTATCGTGTATTACCATCTGCTATGTTGCCCATGGTAACTTCTAATTGACAAAAGTAAAAAGAGAAAAAAATAGAAAAATATGAAACAATAAAACAAAGTGCATGGAAGGATCCTAATGAAGTTTATTAATGGAAATCTAGTCTGTAGGAGGAAACAGATGTCCACCTTCAGTAACTGTGGGTCATGGTTTTAGTCTGAAAACTCTTGAACAGAAGTGAATGTCACTAAGCTTAATTATTCTTTTCTTGAAATGTCTTAGTTTTGCCTAATTGAGTTCACATACAACCTAAGCACTCTTGACACCTTGACACCATCAGTACCTTTACAAGTCTTCTATTTAAATGTTATCTTGTACAACATCCAAAAATTGCCCATTCAGAAAAATTCTGGAAAGATTATTTCACAGACCTTTAAGGAGTTCCTACCACTTTTTAAACCCTGTATTTTATAACTTTATTCTAAAGTCTTATAATCGCAGAAATATGTAGATCTCAATTTTCAACAAGAAGTTATTCTTCTCTGCAGATTGAGAGTTTTACAGAAATACACAACTGGTACAGAATAACAGATCATAGGATATCCAATACACATTGATACATCTATTGTCAACAACTACACATCACAGAAGAATGATATCAATAGATATTATCATTCTCACTGTTCTTGTTTGTCAAATTGATTACATCTGGAATGAAATACAACCCAGAAATACATACCACACCTGTGAGATTGTTTTGCTTGGTTGCAAGTGTGTGAATCATCTTCTAGTCCTGACCTTTAATGTGGGAAGACACACATCTTTGAAATCCATCCTGAGAAAGGAAGAAACAACTTTAATTTGGGACAGACACTCTACTGGATGCTTGTATAAAGACATAGAAGAAGGAAGCTTTTGCCCTTTGCCTGCTTGACCTTGCCTTTGTTAGCCCATTCATTCCATCACTTCCTTCAGAGTTTGCCTCTTTGAGATTCCAGAGCCTACTTAGGAGTAGTTGAGTCATTCACCATTGTGAACTGAACAGCTGCCATATTCTTGGACTTTTCATTCATAGTCAGCCATTGTTGGGTTAGCAGGACTGAAGCCAGTAAATTAGAATACATACATATACATGTGTGTGTGTGTGCATGCGTGTGTGCGTGCGTGCATGTATTTTTTTTTTTCACTAGAAACGTGATCCAGTGTTATGAGATTCTGGGAATCAATTTTTTTTAAATATGCAATATGCAAGCATGTTTATTCTTCTCAGAAGCTATTTCTGCTTATTTAGGGAACATCACATCTCTGCAGGTTACTAAAATTAATTAAAATGCAAGCTTGAAATAATCTAAAGAATAGTATTCTACATTATTTATTATCACAAAATAATAGAAAAGTTAATATAAAATTATATCAATTATCCAGTATGGAAGCTCATGACTATAATATTAGTACTCAGAAAACTGAATCAAGTGATTTTTATTTTGACACCAGTTTCAATAATGTAGCCATGTGCCAGATAATGATGTGGAAACAAGACCTGTCTTATGATTTTTAATTTTTTTTAGTTTTTAAAATATTTTTATGTTTGTGTGTGATCATTTTTATTTTTATTTTATTTTTCAATTTAATTTTATTCTTAATTTATATTTTACACTCCATATTCAATTCCATGCCCACCCATCCACCCTCCATCTGCTCTACATCCCATACCTCCTGCCCTTCCAATATCCACGTGGATGCCGCCACCCCCACCCCGAAGACCTATCTTATAATAAGAAAAACAATTTAAGGTATCATGCAATATGGAAGTATATGCAGAAGAACTATAAAGTTATGGAGATGATGAAAGTCTTATTTTTTAATTTATTGTTTTTATTTTAATATTTTTATTCTTTCAAATTTATTGGTTCATTTAATTTTGAATTATGTGTGTGTGTATGTGTATGTGTGTGTGTGTGTGTGTGTGTGTGTGTGTTTATGTGTGTATATGAGTGCTATTGTACATAAAGGACGGAGATGTTGAATCTCCTGGAAATGAAGTTATAGGTTATTGTCAGCCACATGATATGGAAAATGAGAAATGAAATGGGGTTATCTGCAAAAGAAGGACCTATTTGCTGCTATAGCAGACTAAAATCTTATTTTTAAAATCATTCCAATTTGCAAAACACTTGAAACTCAAGAAGAAGGAAGACCAAAGTGTGGATTCTTCAATCCTTCTTAGAAGGGGGAACAAAATAACCATGGAAGGAGTTTCAGAGAAAAAGTTCAGAGCAGAGACTGAAGGAATAACCATCCAGAGACTGCCCCACCTGGGAGCCGTCCCATAAATAACCACCAAACCCAGACACTATTACAGATGCCAACAAGAGCTTGCTGACAGGAGCCTGATAAAGCTGTCTCCTGAGAGGCTCTGCCAGTGCCTGACAAATTCAGAACTGGATGCTCACAGTCATCCATTGGATGAAGCACCAGGTCCCCAATGAAGGAGCTAGAGAAAGTATCCAAGGAGCTAAAGGGTTTTGCAGCCCCATAGGAGGAACAACAATATGAACTAACCAGTATCTCCAGAGCTCCTTGGGACTAAACCAACAATCAAAGAAAACACATGGTGGGACTCATGGCTCCAGTTGCATATGTAGCAGAGAATGGCCTCGTTGGAGGAGGAGAGGCCCTTGATCCTGTGAAGGTTCTATGCCCTAGTATAGGGGAATGTCACCGCCTAGAAGCAGGAGTGGGTGGGTTGAGGAGCAGAGGGAGGGGTAAGAAATGCTAATGTTAGAAAGACAATGTTTTCAAAATGAGTCTGTACAGTAAACATAATTCTAAACAAACCCTTATCAAATGAATGTGATAAGATGAATGTAAGGTGGGTGTTGACATTGAAATTAATTTTTCCTGTGAATATGAAGGAAGTAATAGAGAAGATTAGCTTCTCCAGTCAGATATTTATAGTAAAGTTCTTGAAGTTAGGTAAATATAAAAATCACAGAAACCTGTGCTGTACAGGAAGAGAACAATGGCCCATTCCAGAAGCAGACAAGACGTCATCAGAGACAGTGCTCTATGGTTTAGCAGGCAAAAGGAAACACTGTTCAACCGTTTATGTTAGTAAAGTTAGGTATCAAGATAGAAATAAGTAAATCAGACCTTAACCACATACCAGATCTATGTATCAAACTGATGCACTCCAGGCCTTAAACAGCCTAATACAGAACAGAGAGTTGTCAGTTATTTTCACACTCTCAAGGGATGTGAGTTGAGTTGAAGGTTTTAAATGAGAGACAACCAATGCAGATTGTAAAGAAAATGACATGTTACCTAATTATATTAAACACCTCCTATCAAAAGAAAAACTAAGAACATTAAAAAATCATAAATTCAGGGACTGCAGTTTTATAATGAAAGTATGTAAATGAATGAAATATATTAGTTAGGGATTGAGTTCTATGTGAATATGTATGTGTTTATAATATAACCTAATATATAATTTAGACATTACAAATTTCTAAATATATAAAGAAACTAAGAAAATTAAGCAAATATTGCAAAGTGTTGTTTTGGGGAAATTATCTAAAATATTAATGGTCAGTTCATTAAGTTTGGGAGGTATTTTTAGGATAGTTTAAATATGTATGTATTCACATAATTTTATTTGCTTATGTTATTAGATATGTGCAGTGAAATATAGGAAAAAATCTATGAGCACGGAATTCAATGAAGTTTGTTGTTGCATATTATATATATATATATATATATACATATATATATATATATATATTACTATAATTACTTCATATTTATTACATCTCTTTTCACGCTGTCCTGAATCCCAAAGGCAAGTAATGTTTTGATTTTCCTCCAAAAATTATTCATAGATTTCTAGACGTTTCTATAAATGGTATCATATGGACTCTATTTTATAGCTCCCTTCTTGCTCAGCCAAATATTTTTGAGGTTCCTATAACAACAATTGGTTACCTTAATAACTGCACAGTGATTTGTTGTATGAAATCTGTGCTTAGTTTATCCATTCCCTTATTAATAGAAAGATTGTTTCCATTGCAGGGCTGAATGTTTTGAGTTGTTTCTACTTAGGGACTAGTATGGTAAAGCTTTCTATGAACATATTTATCTTTATAGGGAATTGCCAGATCAACTTCCAAACTGGTTACAGATATACCCACATATGCCACACATATCAGGTGTGAGAGAAGAATGAAATTAAATATGTCTTCAAAGTTGTATGTCTTTGCACATGCACATTTTGCACATTTTTCTCCTTGTGCCTCATTTTTCTCATTGGACTTGAGATATCAAATCCAAAGAAATGTTCTGAAAACAATAAATATTGCTTGAAAGAAATGTTCTCAAATATAGTATCCCAGGATACAGTGGTGGCTTCTATTGTGAGTAATAGTTTATATTCTATTCATCATGCATTCTTTCTCCCCTTAGCTCAACCAGCTTAATTACATATGCTTTTAAATGCCACGGATAGCACCTTCTGCCTTTCTTTTCCGAGAAAGAGACATTTTCCTTCTCATTTTCAATCTTTTGCAGCAATACACACACACACACACACACACACACACACACACACACACACACACACTTCATCAAAGTGAGATATGAGCTTTGATATAAAAAGGAATAATGAGTTGAAATAATTATGTCAAATTTCTAATAATGCTTTGTCCTTTTATCCTCATAGCAGTCATAAGTCTGCATAACAAAGAACCAACCAACACGGTGTCTCTTTCATTAAACCTCCTTTGTCCCAAAACATATTGCTTGGTGAGGTGTGTTGAGTTATTTCCTCTGTCTTTAGAACAGTTCTGTTTCATTTCAGAAAAAGAAAATGGTGAGTGTTCTGTAACATGCTGTTCCTGTTGTTAGGTAATTATTCTGTCTGTAAAAAAAATATAATAGATTTTTCACAAAAGAGCTACTCAACCCATTGCATTTTACTATTGAAATCAACAGTCTTGGGGAAATGGAAGAATTTCAGACAAAAAATGAACATATTTCTATCTGCTTCTCCCATGTATTACAGAAGTCTGCCCATGAAATTAGCTAAGGAAATGCACACTGAAGTTTTAAGAGGAAAGTTTTTAGATTACTACAAATAAAACAAGAAAAATGTCAAAAATTGTCCTTTAAAATATATCTTTATTCCAATGTTGAGTTATCTTGTTGTCTAAGGTGAACATATTTTCTTGCTAACAGCTGTAATTGTGCTTCACTGCCATAAAATAATAAAAATATATAAACACTAAAATAAAGAAAGTGCTTTCTAGTGCACATGTAATTTACTTCAGGCCACCTAAAATGTTAATTAAATTCTAACCATATATCTATCCTATGTTGGTAAACTGCATTTTTAATTCTTATGAAAATTAACATTACACAGTTTTAAAATGCTCGAGAGTTTACTTATGTACATTGGTTTTAAAAATAAAAATTAAACATTAGTGATGATATTTTTTTACGCTCTTGCCTGCTTTACTTCTTTCATTATAAGAAATTGTTAGCAATTTTCTAATTGAAAAATACTCTGTATTTAATTTTAATCACCTTCATAAAGTATCACTTTCTCCATTCTTGATCTAGGGTCTTCTCATGACAGGTCACATATTCCAAAGTACACAGTCAAAGTAGGAATCTAACATTTATAAAACGTTATTGGTCTTAGGACATACATTTTGATATTCAATTTCTTTTACTACATCCTACTTTTTGATTTATATAAAATCTTAAACCTATATATGGATTTAAGTGGCTATCCATCTACTCAACTACATCTATCACGGCAAAGAACATTGGAATTCAAGTATTGTGTGAAGACACATTTTTACTTTCCTAACTGAGATATCTCAGACTGATTCATGAAAGTGAAGTTTTATTTTGATGGGAACTTCCCAACCCTATACCAGCTGAGAATTCAACCAGAAGCATTTGAGTACAACATTTATGCCTTTTCCCCCTATTTCCTGTGGCTATGAAAAATTACCAAACACATTTCAACAGAGTTTTTTTTTTTTTTTCCCTCACAAGTCCCTGCAATAAACTACCACTTTAGAAAAGTCAGGAAGGCAGGAACTTGAAGCAACTAGTGACATTTCATGGTTACCAGAGTTCACTAAGCCCCTCTCTGTTCTATACAGGCTAGGATCCTCTGTTCAGAGAATGGTCCCAGTCATTTATGATATATGTCACTGGAATCGAGGCCATTCCTTGCAGGCCTTGTCAGAAGCTAACCTTAATACAGACAATCCACAATGCTGTGCCTGGAATTTTGCTGCCTAGGTGTCTTATTGAGAGTTATGTTAACTATGACAAAAATCCAATGATTGATACTATCTGTATAAACACCTTTTTATTATTTTATTACTAAAATACATGGTATCTCATTATATAGTTAGATTACCATAGATCTAATGATGCCAAATATCTTCACTGACTTATTATTTTCTAGGAAAACATGTCATCTTAAATTTCTATTTTTTATTTTGTTTTGTGTTTTAAATCTTCTCTGACTATTGTTTAATAAATTCTTTTTTAATTTTAATATTAATTTTTGCTTTTATTCACTCACTTTATAAACCAATCACTGTCCCCCTCTTGGTCATCCCCCCCCACACACACACATATATACACACAATCTTTTCCCTAACCAAACCTCCCCTTCTCCGAGAAGATAGAGCCCCCTGGTTATCAGGTCTCACATACCAAGTCTCTATGAGGCTAGGCAGGCAGCCCAGCTAGAAGAAAGTATCACAGGTACTTCCAGTCAACAGCTTTTATGATAATCCTGGCTCTAGTTTTTCAGGACATACATGAAGACCAAGTTGCTGTTCTGGAAAGCCTAGGTCCAACCTATGTACAATCTATTCTTGGTGGTTCAATCTCTGAGAGCCCCAAGGGTCTATGTTAGTTGACATTATTTGTCTTCCTGTGGAGTTCCTATCCTCTTAAAGGCCAAAATCTTATGTCCATTCTTCTGTAGCATCCCCAAGCTCCATCTACTACTTGGTGGTAGGTGTCTGTATATGTTTGAGTGAGCTGCTTGGTGGAGCCACTTAGAGAACAACATGATCTTGTTGGCAAGCATAAGAGTATCATTAATAGTGTCAGGAATTGGTGCTTGAGTATGGAATGGGCCCCAAGTTTGGCCAGATATTAGTTGGACTTCCCCTCTAGTCTCTACCCTAGACACTGTCCCTGCATTTCTTGTAGACAAGATAATTTAGGGTTAAAAGTTTTGTGAGTAGGTTGGTATCCTGATCACTCCATTGGGATTTATGGCTGGCTACAGTAGATAGTCTCTTCAGGTTCCATAACTTCAATGCTGTGAGTCACAGTTACAGATACCCCCACTGATTTTTTGGGCACCTCACTTATTCCTGGTCTCTGTCTTGTCCTGGAGATGTCCCCTAACTCCCCACCACCATCAGCTTCAAATTTCTATTTATTCTTATGGCCATCTTGCTATCCCTCCTAATCATATTTAAGTTTTGAAAGGTTATTTAATTGTTTTATCCATAAATCTTCCAAAAATCTTAAAATATATTGGCTCATAAACATAGCATTATTTAATTGTGTATATGTGTGTGTGAGAGAAAGAGAGACAGAGACAGAGACAGAGAGACAGAAACAAAGAGACAGACAGAAACAAGAGAGGGGAGAGAGAGCCTATGCATAGTTGTGTGTGAATCTGTTGCAGGATTTTCCCTGTCCAATTATATTGGGGCAGCAGGAGGCCTGTAATTAGACAGGGAAAGGGGAGGTGGAGCTAATAGTTTCAGAGACTGAGAGCATAGAGGGAGAAAGGTGAAGGCAAAATGGAGGCAGACATGAACCAGCATGGTTTTTATCAGCCACAGGTAGTGATGATATCATAAGGTTAGAATAATTGAGCTAAAGCTTTTATTATTATCAATTGGCCCTGAAATTATTTTATTGGCATATCGTAAATTGTGGTTTTATTAATACATAAATCTGATTGGTTAACTATAAGCTTTAAGAGTTTTGATTTTACCAGGTTACTGGGTATTGTGATATCTAACCGTGAGGTTGGCAGTTCAATTTGGTTACTGGAATGTCTTACAGAGCCAGTGGGAACCCACTGGGGCATAGTTTTGTGGCCCATCAGTGCCAGCACTAGTGCAGGAATGTATCAGTTCCCTTCTTAAATATTTCTTGCAACATGAACTATATACATTTGCATATACATGTGTGCATATGAATATAGAGCCAAAATAAACCATCAATTTTGCATTTGTCAAGTGAATCACATACAGTCCACTTTTAAGTAAAACAAAACAAAACAAAGAATAAAACAAAACAAAACCAAAAAAACACAAAAAACCCCCCCCCACACAAACACACACACACACACAATAAACAAACAAACAAACAAACAACAACAACAAAACAGGATCTCTTTAGCCAGGAATTTGCTAAGTTTAACTAAGCAGGATGACCTGGAAACCCTGTGTATTGGTGTATTTCAATTTACCCAACTCAAGTCCACACACACTTTATTCTTAATTTGTTTTCGATTTTATTGTTAACTCAGTTGCTTATGCTTACAAGTGAAGGACTTTTTACAGCTGAGCCATTCCCCTCCCTGGCACCATTATTTTGATGTCTTATTGTCACAAAATATCAGGCCATTAATAGCAGGCACCATCTAATTGCTTTTAAATCTTACTATATTTGAAACCATTTCATTTAAAATAAAATGGATTTTGTTTTAAGAAACTATTTAAATATGCTGCATCATAAAATTAATATCATGCCAGAGATAATGCATTGAGTATAGATTGAGTTATATAAAAAGGTTCCCTTAAATGGAACACAGCCCGGGCACATTACCTGTTTCCTGAAAATGCCAAGTACTATGAAATACTGTTTTATTTAAAGGATGGACAACAGGCATACAAAGCAGAAGGTTATTATCAGAAACATTCAGAATGTGTTTGATTACTAGAGGTCCTAATTACAGAAGCAGGGCATGTGAAGAGCAATCAATAGATACAAAAAGATGAAATCATCATGATTATATTCACAGCAAGCCTTAAGTGAGAACAAAATCTCTTTATTTTATATGCAATCAATTTTTTTAAGTAGAAAAAATCATGTGGTAGAAAATAATAAATAATTACATTGTTTATAGTTAATGGGGATTATTTGAATGCTATTTACAGCTTTCATGTTTTTTAATATTAAGTAATTTAAAAAATAGAAAAATATATATCTAGAAATGTTCTAAATTAAACCAAGAGTAGAATCATTACTATATTTGTTACATTGCTACTGCTGTGGTAAAACATCATGACCAAAAAAAAACAACCCTGAGATTCTATCTCACACCAGTCAGAATGTCTAAGATCTAAAACTCAGGTGACAGCAAATGCTGGCAAGGATGTGGAGAAAGAGGAACACTCTTTCATTGCTGGTAGGACTGCAAGCTGGTACAACCACTCTGGAAATCAGTCTGTCAGTTCCTGAGAATATTGGACATAGTATTACCTGAGGACCCAGCTATACCACTCCTGGGCATATATCCAAAAGATTCTCCAATAAAATAACAAGGGCACATGCTCCACTATGTTCATGGGAGCCTTATTTATTATAGCCAGAAGCTGGAAAGAACCCAGATGTCCTTAAACAGAGGAAAGGATAGAGAAAGTGTGGTATATTTACACAAAGGATTACTACTCAGGGATTAAAAACAATGAATTCATGAAGTTCTTAGGCAAATGAATGGAACTAGAAAATATTCTGAGTGAGGTAACCCAATCACAAAAGAACACACATTGTATACACTCACTGATAAGTGGATATTAGCCCAGAAGTTCACAATATCCAAGATAGAATTCACAAATTACATGAAACTCAAGAAAAAGGAAGACAACAATGTGGATGACTCAGTCCTTCTTAGAAAGCAGAACAAAATATTCATAGGAGCAAATATGGAGATAAAGTGTGACCACAGACTGAAGCAAAGGTCATCCAGAGACTGCCCCACCTACTGATCCATCCCATATAGAGTCACCAAACCCAAACGCTATTGTAGATGACAACAAGTGCTTGCTGAAAGGAGCCTGATAAAGCTGTATCTTAAGAGGCTCTGCCAGTGCCTGACAAATACAGATGTGGATGCTCGCAGTCAACCCATGGACTGAGGATGGGCTGAATGGATGGCACAGTGTAGGGGAATTCGAGGGCAGGAGGCAGGAGTGGTTTGGTGGGTAGGGGAACACACTCATAGAAGCAGTTGGAGGGGGGATGTGAAAGGGGCTTGAAGGTTGAGGCAGAAATGGGATGACATTTGAAATGTAAAGAAAGAAATTATCCAATAAAAAAATATGTTGAGTTACATTTCTAGATGGATAAGAGTCTATTATGTCAGGAAGCAAGGAAGTATGTAGAAAGCTTAACACCTGGTTCAGGAAGCTGAGGAACCATATCTCAGACACAATTTTGAAACAGAGAAAGTGAACAGAAAATAAAGCAAAGGTATAAACTGCCAAATTCTGCCCCCAGTAACATACCTCCTCTAGCAAAGATGAACCCCCTAAGACTTTCTTAACAGCACAAATATCAACTGACCTACTCTTTAGATAGCTGATTGTGATATAGTCTTACTTTACCAACTGCCATCACATTTAGAGAAGTAAAGATGTTGATCCTAGCCGGGTAGTGGTATGGCGCATGCCTTTAATCCCAGCACTTGGGAGACAGAGGCAGGCTGATTTCTGAGTTCGAGGCCAGCCTGGTTTACAGAGTGAGTTCCAGGACAGCTAGGGCTACACAGAGAAACACTGTCTCAAACCAAACCAAACCAAACCAAACCAAAAATAAAACAAATCAACAACAACAACAACAACAACAACAACAAAAAAAACAACCCAAAACAAACAAACAAAAAAGATGTTGATCCTACTGAACAGATGCCCAAGTCAAGAATAATATGGTAGAATATCATATCATTCAGAATTAAATTTAGTATAACTTGCCTCAGTTCAGTGATCTGAGAAAGAATATCTATAAAGCATTTTCAGTATTGTTGTGAAGACCATGTGGATAAGCACATCTAAAAATGAGAATATAGCCATAATAAAGATGTATAACCTCTAACATTTCATTATACCAATTCTAATATAGTTGAACAATAAATTTATATAATTGTTACTTCTAGTCAGGAAAATGGAAAATGAAGACCAATACATGAGTTTTGCTACCCCTCTTTGGCTCTTGGTAGACAGAACTCAGATGCACCCCTGCCCAGGAACTATTTTTGGATATGCAGATGAAAGACTCTCTCTCTCTCATTCTCTCTCTCTCTCTCTCTCTCTCTCTCTCTCTCTCTCTCTCACACACACACACACACACACACACACACACACACACACACATTACCTTATTTTTAAAATGCCTTGAATGCCCAAAATCTCACATGACTGGTTGGCTTCCTGCTGCTCCTGAGGCCCACCATTATAACTCAAGTTATGGTGATTATCCCATTCCCCTCTGAATCTGACCATCACAACTAGTAAGTGTCCTGCACTGTGCCATTAGCCATTGGCATCTTTATTTTATTTTTTTTGAGGGGGGGGGCATCTTTATTGTCAATTCAAAAACCAAATGGGACAAAGGACTTCAGCATCTGGATATGCAGATTCTCTATTGAATCAAAGTATTAGAACCAATCTCCAAAAAATATGTAGTGGTAATAGGCTACACTTAAGAAATAATGGTCGTCCAATTTTATTAATTGTTGATGTTGGTATCTGAGCAGTTGGTATTCTGTTCAGTAAATTGTCTCCTGCCTGTGTCCATGCTAACTATCTAAGTTCTCTTCTAGCAGATTTAGTCTACCCAGTTTTATATTGAGGTCTTTGATCCACTTGGACTTGAGTTTTGTACAGGGTAATAGATAAGGATCTATTCATATTCTTCTATATGCAAATATCCAGTTAGACCAGCAACATTTTTAAAGATGTTTTATTTTTTTAGAGTAAAAGGTTTTTGAGCTTCTTTGTAAAAAATTAAGTGTCTGTAGGTGTTTGGTTTACTTTTGGATCTTGAATTCTATTTCATTGATCAACCTATTTGTTTTTACACCATTACCATGAAATTCTTATCAAAATTGCCCTTAAATACTGATTGAGATCAGGGAATTTTCTCCTACTAATGTGTTCATGGCTATTATCCAATTTTTCTTCTATCAGATTTAATGTACTCAATTTGGTGATAAAGTTCTTTTATTGTTCAGGATTGTTTTAGCTATCTAAAAAATTTCCCCATATTAAGTTGAGTATTGTACTTCTAAGATTTATAAAAAATTTTGTTGGAATTTTTATGGAAATTATGTTGAATCTGTAGATTGCTTTGGATAAGATATCCATTTTTACTATGTTAATCCTACATATCCATGAACATGGGAGAGCTTTTCATCTTCTGGTGTCTTTAATAACTTTCTTGAAAGACTTAAATGGCTTGCTTTATTAGAATTACATCAAAGTATTTTATATTATTTGTGGTTATTGTGAATAAAGTTGTTTCCTTAATTTCTTTCTCACCTCATTTATCATTTGTATAAACAAGGGCTACAAATTTATTTGAGTTAATTTTTTTAAAGGTATTAATTAGCTGTAGGAGTTCTCTGGTAGAATTTTTGGGATCATTTATGTATACTATGTTATCATTAGCAAATAGTGATTGTTTGATTGCTTCATTTCCAATTTTTATCACCTCTGTCTCATTTTGTTGTCTTACTGCTCTTCCTGACCATTCACATATTATATTAAATAGATATTGAGTGAGCAGACATCCTTGTTTGTTCCTGGTTTTAGTCAAATTACTTTATTTTCTGTCCATTTAAATTTATGTTGGATGTTGGTTTGGTCCGTATTACCTTTATTGTGTTTAGGTATATACATGGTATTCCTGATTTCTCTACAACTTTTATAATGAAGGATTATTGGCTTTTGTAAAAGCTTTTTAACATCTTCCTCATGAATCTGAAATATTCTGTAAGACAAGACACTGTCAATAGAAAAGAATGGCAGCCTACAGAATGAGAAAAGCACTTCACCAACAACACTAGAACCAACAGAAGCCTGACATGTAAAATATAAAAAGAACTCAAGAACTTATACATCATCAACCCAAATAATTCAATTAAAAATGAGGTACAATATAAATTGTCCTTAGTTACCAGGGAAATACAAAACAAAATGACTCTAAGATACTATTCTCTGTCTACCAGAATTGCTAAGATAAAAACCTCAACTGACAGCACATACTAGTGAGGATATAGAGCCAGAAGAAAATATGGCCATTGAGTGTGGGAGTGGAAACTTCTACAACCACTCTGGGAACAATTCAGTGTTTTCTCAAAAAATTGGGAATAGTTTTACCTCAAGACTGAGCCATATCACTCTAGGTATTTATCCAAAAGTTGTTCCACCATATCAAAAGGACATTTGCTCAACTATGCTCATAGAAACTGTACTAAAAGACATTGGATACTCTTAGATCTTCCTCAGTGGAAGAGTAGATTAAAAAAAATGTGGAACATTTATGAAACAGAATATTTCTCAGCTATTAAAACAGTGACTAATGTGGCAAGTGGATTGAACTAGAAGAGGGTATCCTGACTTAGATAACCCAGACCCAGAAAGAAAAACAGTTTTTACTTACATATAAGTGGATATTAGTTGTGAAGTACTGGACAACCATGCTGCAATCCACAGACCTGAAGACACTAAGTAAAAAGTAGGGCTCAAGCTAAAATGTTTAAATCTTTTTGAGAAGGGAAACCAAACAGAATTCTGGGGTAGATGGAGGGAGAGCACGGGGTGGGCAAGGAGGTAAGGATAGGAACAGAAGGGATCAACTATTGTGATGACTGAGGGAGAATGAACTAGAATCAGTGATGTGTGTGTATTTCTGAGATGAGCTTGAAACAGAACAGCGAAATGTCTCAATAATTTATGAAGGTTACCCTAGTGAAGACTCATAGCAATAGAGGATATGGTATCTGAACATGTAACCATGCAAGACATCCCATGGACGGATGAGGACACCAATCCAGCCACAAATCTTGAGACCCACAATTTCCCCTACCTATAAGATGTGCAAGGATTAATTTACATCAGTAAATGAAGGAAGAGCCAATCAATGACTAGCCCAACTGTCTGAGTCAGCTGTTTAATCAGTATGGAAACCATGACTAGATAAGTGAGGATGATTACAGGAATGGCAGAAAGAAGATGCAAGAGACAAAGGCAGGAGGTCTACTGTCTAATAGTACACAGGTGAGCAAGAGTGTTTTCTAGGGAAGCAACACAAAGCATGGCCAATTCCTAGAAGTTAATGACCATAAATTCTTATGTGGCAAGTTTATGGTATGTAGTATATATGTTTTTTAAGGCTGTTTTCTTCAGACTAGGAAAGTCTCTCAAGGACATATGGGTAAGCCGAGGAACTTGTCAGGGTATAATTCATATCTTAATTAAAAAAAAGACAGATGTTGGCAGACTCATTCATGATTAATCACAAGCAAGAAGTCAATCAAAGTTAACTCCGAAGTGCTCACCACACTCAACTCAAGACACATGCCATTAGAAAGCTGACCACTGACTCTATTCGTGATATTAAGCTACACTTGCAAAGAGGATCCAAATGTAAGTTTCATCTGACAGGCTTCACCCAGCAGCTGATAGAAACAGATGTAGAAACCCATTGCCAAATTTTAAGGAGAGCTCAGGGAATTTTGAGAAAGAAGAGAAGTAAAGGAGAGAGAGAGAGAGAGAGAGAGAGGAGATGTCAAGGACACCACAAGAATACAACAGGATCAACTAATATAATCAGAAGTCAATGACACTGAACCAACAACTAGAGAGGATGCATGGGTCAGACCTAGGACCTCTACATGTATCCAATGGATGTGCAGCTTGGTCTTCATATGCAACCCCTAAGAGCAGAAAAAGACACTGTTTCTGACTGTTTGCCTGCCTTTGGATCCCTTTGCCTTAACTGGACTGCCTTGTGTAAACTCAATAGCAGAAATTGCACCTAGTGCTACTGTAAATTGATAGGCTATGCATGGTTGATATCCATGGGATGCTTCCCTTTCTATGAAGAGAAAGGGAGGTGGTGAGGAGAGAGAAGGAGTGAGAGTATGTGGTTAGAGAAGCTGTGATTGTGTTCTAATGTAAATAAATAAATTTTAAAACTCAGAATTTGGCACTAATATTATCTTTGTTTCTAATAGGGGAGCTTAATGTTATACTATGACAATAAAGTATAAACTTCAATTAACTTGATATCTCATAGTTGTATGTACTTTAATACATACTATTAAAATTCCAATATAATATGTGCAGTAATATTAGATAATACTAATATACCAATATTAAATGGATGAGTCCTTCCCAAGCTAAAAGAGATAAATTAATTTGAAAAAAATAGGAATTAATACCTGTATTATCTTATTACACTAATTTATTTCTCAGAATATTTTGTGAATTAGGATTGCCTTCCAGGCCATTTCTATCAAGATCATTGCAACATTTAAAATAATTGTGTTTTACAAAGAAGCAGAATGGGGAGAGTGTCCTAGAGAAGTGGTTCAGTCAATAGTGTTTGCCACTCTAACCTGAGGACCTCATGATCCTTAGCATCCACAGAAAGATCTTCTGTCAACAAAGACAAAGACCCTTAAAGAATGATACAAGTGGTTGTCCTCTTGCCTCTGTAAACATGTGTACACCTATGATCACACATCCACTGATTTAAAGCTCTGCAAAACTCTCTCTTTCTCTCTTTCTCTCTCTCTCTCTCTCTCTCTCTCTCTCTCTCTCTCTCTCTCTCTCTCTCTCACACACACACACACACACACATACACACACACAACCTGCAAAATTAACTTGAGAACTATAAAATATTTTACCAAATTTTCATGAAAATCAATTTCAGGCATAGTTTTTTTGTAACTGTGGGCTTTCTAATACATATATAAATTCCCTAAAATAATGACTTTGAGACTTCGTTATATTTATGAATAAATACTTAGTTCATAATCTTGGACTTGTTCCCTGACTACCTCAAAGCTCAATTATATGATTTAATCCCCTCTTTTTCGTGCCATGTGGCCCATTAACTGGTCTTCAGTTTCATGCATCTCTCTCTCTCTCTCTCTCTCTCTCTCTCTCTCTCTCTCTCTCTCTCTCTCTCTCTCTCTCTCTCTCTCTCCCAGATATCCATCAATTTAATCCAGCCTCAGCTCACAGGCTATTCAGTTTTATTGGCAAGTGAATGCTTTTACACAGTGCACAAGAGATTATTTTACATTGTTTTAATTTTACATTTGAATCGTGAATGGTGATAAATACATTAATAAGTTTAAGAGAAGACTGAGTAATTTATGGATAAGTGGATATCAGGACTGGTTGACACCCTATACAACAGGCTACAAGCATTGCCAGTAAGGAGGGAACTGTGAGGTTTTAAATGGCTTTACTGATTGTTCAGTATCCATTTTCATACATCAGAAGTAAATTAAAAATTATATAGCAAAGTTCTGTCAAAGGTAGGAATAGAGAATTATATTATCTGTAAGAATGTAAGTTCTTCTGAAGGCAACCATTTTGTAAGTTTAATAATAATAATAATAATAATAATAATAATAATAATAATAATAATAATAATTAATAATAACTATACATGATCTATTACTGTCAAGCATCTATTCTGAATATTAAGTTCCCCAAAGAGGTCTACGTGGTTCAGTGATCAAGGCCCAACTATGGGAAGCTGTAGAGAATGCTGCATTTTGATTTTTTCCAAGTGATCTACAATTATGTAACTCTGTGTATAAGTATATTTCTGTAAAATATGGGTGAAGCCTAGCTACTTTGAAAGTGATACATCATATGAATTAATGTAAATGATGTAAAAAAGCAACATCAAACTTTAGGTGTTTCCTACAATCCCAGGAGTTAGACAGTAGGATCTTCCAAGTTCAAGATCCAGTTGGTCTGCATAGAAGACATCACCTAAGTGAGTAAAATATTAGCAAATAAGTGAATGTGTTTTCCTTCATGTTCTCTGAGAAATGTTTTAACATATTTGCTTGGTTACACAAGTTAATTATTTAGACAGTCCTCAGTCAAAAACATAAAATCCAGCAAAAAGCAGCAATTTTTTTGTGTCATCCAAACTTCAGAGTTTCTCTATTTTCTAAACCATTTGAGGTCTTTTGTGAGACCACATCAATTAATAACCTTTATTGCCTTTCTATATATTGTTTAGCTGTTAAGATAAATGTGTCTACTTCATTTTCAACATATCTATTCCATCTGTTGTAATTTTCAAATAAAATATTTTCAGAACATTTAATTGCTTCTTATACCTTTTTGTACTTCCTCTTAGTACATTTTCATAATATAACTTTCAAAATCCATTTAGATTTTTCAAAGAGGTAGAGAAAAATTCCAGGATAGTGTCATTGTCTAGCATGTTATGAGGTCATGAGTTTTGATTAACAGCAACAAACATTTGTATACACACTGATGTGTGTGTATGCATGTGTGTGTGTGAATGCACAGGTATACAAGCACACATAACAAACATGTACAGAGATCACATTCCTGTTCTATTTCTCTGACAGTCTTGTCCTTTTTGGTGCTCTGTATTATCTTTGCATAAATATTGGACTTAAATATTACAATTCTGTGTTATTAATTTAGCCCCAAGTGGTTTCTCCTACTATGTAGTCAAAGCCATTGACTTTGTTGGTCTTTCTGGGAGACCCTGCTTAGATCATACCTTATCTAAGGAAGAACATGATGATTGCCAAACATCATTTTAGGTGATGGGAATCAGAAAGAACCAGGAAAATTTCCCAATATAGAAAGGATGAAAGATCCCACACCCACTCCAAAACCCAGAACCAACAACAACAAAAACATATTTCATCGTTTTTATTTATTATTTTTTTTCTCATCTTTGAACCTGGGGGTTAAATGTCAAAGGGTTTGTACTCTGGGTGAAGTCAGGGAGGATTCGGGATGCTCACAAACCAGGACTGACTCCTTAGTCAAGTCTTTGGAGAATTTTCCTGCGTTGAATTAAAAATTCCCCTTCTACCTTCCACCCAGACTTTTATGTGGTCAACTCTAATACTGAGTAAACCAAAAAATCTCCTATACAATGATATTCCCCATTTTCTTGCTTCCCCCAAATACTATTAATTGTTCAGAGCAAGCAATGAAATGGTCCATTCCATCATATACTCTATGATTAATATAGCATATTAAACATGTGTTCAAGCACTTATGGACTAAACAGTAGAGTGGAAAGCAGTGATGGAGTTGAGACATCACACTAGTCCTTTCTGAACTTTTTTTGAGAAATTTATTGAAACATTCACTGAGAAATGTTTATTCTTCCATTATACAATGTAAATCTCTTTGTGGATACTCTGGTTCATACACAAGTTCTCCATAGTATTATGTGATGCATATGATTATAGATGTGCAAAAAGATTTAAGAGAAATTTATAGGAAGAAAGATGCTGCATTTAAAATGGGAATCGGAATACACGGTTTTAGAGAAATGAGAGTAATGTAGGCAGAATATGGACAATATTCTGGACAAAGAATACTATAGATAAAGACAGTAAGGTATTATAAAGACAAGAGGTATTATGAAATATTTCAGGAGTATAAATTTTCTCTGTTCATTACACCTCATCATTTGAATGTGGCAGGAATCTTGTGCTCACTCCTGGTTACAAGAGTAGGACACTTAAACTGTGGAAGTTATGCCCATTGTCATTTCTTGCAGACTTACATTTGTATCTGATCAGTTGTATAGCCAAAGCATATTTTAGTTCCTGTAACTCAATTCAAATATTGTCCAGTAATGCAAGCAGAGTCATTTAGATTTAGAATTTGTATTAAAACAATATTACTAAAATATACATAACCATTCTATACACAGAAGTTCCACATCCATAAAAAGGATGCTAGAAGGAATCACAACAAGTAAAGCTTAGATTGTCAACAATTATCAAAAGATATGATCTCAGACACAATTCTCCTCAGAGCCTTCAGACAGAGGCTGGACCTGATGACATCTTCCTGTATGGCTTGCAGATTCCTAAAATTTAAAGCATTATTTATTGTCATCTTAAACACATGCATGTGAAATCTTGTATGCATGCATGTACTTGAGAATCATATGAAAGTAAAATGTTCAAATACTGAACAAGGACATACATACATGAAATGATAGAAATTAATACCAATTTTAGTATTGAGACAAGAGTTAATAATGTACCTGTCAGTGTAGTTCCAAAGACAACTTTAGATGACCTTTTAAGGGCCATACAAATTAATTTTTTAAAAGTTAGTGGGATTTCTCAATGACCTGAAATATTCCAGCACAAGAATAAATTGACTGGGCAGAAGGTTCTCATGATCTTCCTGTCTTTATCCTCTGATTTCTAAGAAAACATTAATATACATGGCTTAGGGATTTTGCTTGTTGATTTTTCTGTCCATTTCCTCTTTTGCATATTTATGGGGATCAAATTCTAGGCTTGCAAGCACTTTAATCACTGAGCCACCCATCTAGCTCTTAATCCTACTATTAGGTGCTCAGGTAACATTAAACATGGCATTTACATGTTTAATCACTTAGTTGCATCAATTCAAATAATGAGAGGGAAGAGGTTATTTGATAACCTAAGAGATATTTCATCTAGAAAAACTGATTCAACACTACAGACATAGTTTCACCTTTAAACATTCTAAAACAAATTTATTATCATAAATTCAAGTCAAAGGTAAATGATACTTGGGTTGTACATAATGTAAAGAAATATGAAAAACTCTGGAACTCAGAAATGTATATTGTATATATATATTTACAGATAGAAACATGCACTTCACTAGAAGGGGGTGAATAACATACCATTTGACAATGGAACAAAATAACCTCAGATGGGTGATAAAGATCTAAGTACACTTAAAGTTATGTGTTGCTTGTGTTATCATTCTGGAGGGTGTTCTGCGGTGGCTTGCCTCCAGATAAATTTCTACTGCCCAAACTTTTGATATGTTGGCACTACTATTTGTCTAGAGATATGGCATTTCTCCATGGAAAATATGGATCTTATAGAATACATTTATTATTTATTCATTTGACTGGAAATTGTATAAAATAATCCTTGTACATTTTTAACACTGTGCATACAATAGTAACACTTTCAAACTTACTATATGTTTATATCATGGATTCAATGTTTATTCACATATAGAGAAAATTTTTTTCTTTTAGAAGATGAGTTTAAGGTCTGATGATATTTTCAATACTTTCCTTATCTTTCTAATAAATAAACAAACAGGTAATATTCCAGACCTAAAAAGAGATTAATACAGAAATTGCTTAATTATGGAACAGAAAACTCAAGCAAAATATGATAGTATGCACATACAACCTCTTTTTTCTTCTGAGAACTCAGAGACAAGAGTATTATGGCTCTATAGCTACTGTGTCGAAAGAAAAGAAAGGGTCTAAAAAGAAAGGAAAAAAAGAGAAAAGAACTGAAAAGAAAAAAGAAAAAATACAAAACATTTTTAAAAATGCCTAAATAATGCATTAATTAATAATTGCTATGATTCATTTTGCTTAATGGCATTACAATGAGATATTTACATCTATAAAAGAATGAATGACCATATATGAAATGACAGGTGACTTATTTCTACATAATTTTAGGCAATGTACCATTCAAAAGAAATGTGGGTATTGCAATAGAATTATGACATGAGAGGACTAGAGCTAACTGGATGAGGAAAGTGGCATACAGAGAAGATATGAATAATTTTGTCATAAAACCAGAAGAAATAAATTATTAGGGAAAGGAACCAAATCTCTAAGAGGTGACAGCAAGGATATTGGGAAAAAATGAGTGAAAGAATTTAATGTATAAAGTTATATATGTATGCACTTAACATTTTAAAATAATTTCTTTTTTAATATTAACATAAAATAGCATAAAACTGTTAACTTATTTGAAAATTATGTGGAAAGAATACTTCTGTTTATTATTTTTTATTGGTTATTTTATTTATTTACATTTCAAATGTTATTCCCATTCCTGGTTTTGTCTCCACAAATCCCCTACTCCTACCCCATCCCTACTCCCTGTTTCTATGAGGGTGTTTTCCCCATCTACCCACCCATCTCTGCCCTGCCACCCTCGCATTCTTCTACTAGAGGCATTGAACATCCACAGGACCAAGTGC
The DNA here is from genome assembly GCF_000001635.26 of Mus musculus. Classification (NCBI taxonomy): domain Eukaryota; kingdom Metazoa; phylum Chordata; class Mammalia; order Rodentia; family Muridae; genus Mus; species Mus musculus. Next base: position 96,542,488 of record NC_000078.6, on the reverse strand, counting down.
CTCTCTTTCCATTGATGCCACATAAGACAATCCTCTGCTACATATGCAGCTGGAGCATGGGTCCTTCCATGTGTACTCTGTTTATTCTATTTTCATAAAAGAACTTTTGAAAATAAGGAGTAGCAAATATTTTTGGTTGATGACAATTTTTCATTTAAGGAAATTTTTAATAAATTTCATTACAGATTAGACATTGCATGATTCCATTACAGAATTTCCAGTTTCTGATGCTACTGGCTCATTAGTTGAAGACAAAATGACACTTGCAAGCACCTAGAGTTGGTGTGACTCCCATGAAAAGATAATGTTGCTTATTTCATCTGTAAAGATGCTTACCATATTGGTAACAAAAACATGTAGTAAGTTTGCAGGATGTCATACCAAGAAGAATGTGAATGTTAAAAAGTCATTTTCTTATTTTGAAACCAGAAAGTAGTTACCTGCTACTGCATTGGGACTTGGGTTTCAGGATGTTTTTTCCCTCAGAGTTCTGAAAACTCTGCAGAAGGGTAACTGTGAGGATTGTAAGAGCCAAGGTGAGAGCAAATATGGAGGAAACAAGGCATTCTAAATATGACATGAAAGGCACACATATGAGTGCACAGAAACTCTGGAAAAAATGCACAGGGCTATCACAGGTCTAAACCAGATGTGGTCATAAAACTGGAGAAGTGGGCACATGCTCCTATACCTGACCCAAAAGATAATTCCAGTTCATAAACAGTTGCTACTGAAAATTGTTTTCTCTGCAGGAGTCTCACCCAGAAAACAAACAATACCTAAGTATAGATCGCAAATACAGCATTAGATGAGGAGTGGATCTCAATACAACACAGAGTCAAAAGCTTCCTGGATTTTGTTGTTGTTGTTGTTGTTCAGATTTTTTGTTCTTGTTCTTGTTTTTCTTTTTCTTTTTTTCTTTTTATTCTTCAGCTTTTAATTTCTACACACACACACACACACACACACACACACATGTACACCCACACACCCACATACACATATACCCCCACCCATCCCACCCCCACACTGCCCCCCATATTTATATATATATGTATATATATATATATATATATATATATATATATATATATATATATATATATATCCTTCTATGCCTCTTTGTGTCCTAAGGTGTGGATCTGTTTGGGAGGATAAGTTTGGAGGAAATGGGAGGAAATGGGTATGAGAAAACTGAAATCATAATATACTGTAGGGGAAAACATCTACTTTCATTAAAAGAAAATAATCGTTTCAGAAAAAGAACTGAAAATCTCAAAGTCAGAGATATTGAACATGAAAATATGTCCAAATATTCAACATACACACCATTTATAACCCTTTAAAACGTGTTTTTAATTAGAAAAGTCTCAAGTTTCAGAATGAAGATAGCTTATTTCTCTTAATGCAAACATTATTCTGACGATAAAATTGAAAAAGTTCTGGTTGATTGAATAGCTTTGTCTCCCCTAGATTCATACTTAGCCCACGGGGAATGCTACTATTAGGGGTTATGGCCTTCTTGGAGTATGTATGGCCTTAGAGAAAGTTCACTGTTGGGATGGACTTTGAGGTCTCCTCCTATGCTCAAGCTTTATCAAGTAGGGATGATAACTTTCTCTGGCTACTTGTGGATCAAGATGTAGAACTCTCTGCTCCTTAGCACCATGCTTGCCTGGATGTTGACATGCTTTCTTCCTTGATGATAACGGATTAAACCTCTGAAACTGTAAGCCAGCCCAGGTAAATGTTGCCCTTTATAAGAGTTGCCTTGGTCATGGTACTGTTTCATAGCAACAGAAACCATAACTAAGACAGAAGCCAAAGGGAAACTTGAGAAAAGAAGGAAAACTAATACAGAGAAAAGGAGAAAATGACAATGTGTATAATGAAATTTTGTAATAATTTTCTTAAAGGCTTTTCTTTTGCTACCTAATATTTTATTCACTGTGTCTACATGTGCTCTGAAGATTCACAGACTTATGGATATGTGTTTTTTTAATTGGAGGAATGCCCAGACATCTGCCCTAGATTAACAAAATCATTCAATATTCTTGGTAGCAGGAAGTCTTCATGGATAAGGAATGCTCATTCATCTAGTCAAATGGAGTTTTCTCCTTCCACGTGAATTATTAAGAATTCAGACACCTCCTCCACAAAATTTAACTCATAATGGACCAAACGTGTTAAAACAAACCAGACACTCTGAACCTGCAAGAAGAGAAAGTGGGAAATCTCCTTTAACATATTGGCACAAAAGATTACTTAACAGATTACTTATCATTAGTATAGTCACCATGATCAATAATTAATAAATGAGACCTTATGAAACTGAAAAGCTCCTGTAAGACATTGGGCACAATCATTTGTACAAAACAGCAACATACAGTATATATATATATATATATATATACCGACTCCATACTTGAAAGAGGAATAATATCTAAAATATATAAAGAACTGAAGAAAATAGACACAAAAAACTAAAGTATCAAGTTAAATACTGGAGTATATATCTAAACAAACAATTCTCAACAAAGTAAACTCAAATGGCTGAGAAACACTAAAAGGAATTTTCAAAATCCTTACACATCAGATAAATGAAAACCCACGTTAAGAAGTCATCTCACAACTGGTAGAATATCTAGGATCAATACCATAAGCTCTTGCTGGGGAGGATGAGAAATGAGAGGACTATTCACCTCTTGTTCGTGAGAGTACAAACTTGTATAGGTATTATGAAAATGAGTGGTTCTTCTTCAGGAAAGTAAGAATAATTCTACCTCAACCTTGCTAATTGCTTTTCTTTCTCATTAAATAGAAACGAGAAATAATATTATTGTCCTCCAAGGGAAGAATGTATTAAGGAATTGTGTTATATTTATTCAATGAATTTAAACACAACTGTTAAAAAAAAAAACATGACATTATGAAATTTGCCGACAAGTGAAAGGAAATGATAAAAAAAAAAATTCCTGAGAAAGGTAACCTAGATCCAGAAATATAAATGTATATAATTATGTGCATGGATATTATCTATTAAATAAATGATAATCATATGACAATCCAAAGATGCAGAGGACTTAGTTAAGGAGAAGCTTATGAGGATCACATGGATCTCCCTGTGACAGGGGAAAGAATAGATTTCGTGCATGGAAATTTGGCAGGGAGTGAGCTGGAATGCTAGGATCATGTGAGGAGAGAATATGGAGACAGGGAGAAGTGAGAGTCATTTAAAGGGTGGTACAGAAACATAATGCCATGTAACCTCTTAAGATATATAAAGATGATTCCAATGAAATCTCAAAATAATGGGGAGGAAGAGTCTAAACCGAATATCTTTTGTTAACCAAATGAAGTTTCCCATACCTCCATTTGAGTTGTTGGCCAAGTGTTTAATAGAAATCACCAAACAACCCATGGTGTTGCCAAGACAATAAAAAAACTGACAGCAAGGCCATCTTTCAGAAGACAACACTCACATAACTCATCGAACATAGAGAGGTTTAGTTCATGCCTATATAATGCCCTCACCTCTAAGACTTAGCATCTTTTTATAAGAAGGTACTAGCCAAGCTATCCAAAGGGAAATGTACAAACCAACACAGCCACAAAACCTTTAATGTATTAAGATGCCCTGCCTGCAAGATACACTGGAAAAATGATGTCACACTTTGGGAGTAACCAACTGATGTATGATTTGACATAAGGCCCATTTTACAAGATGGAACTCATACCTGACATCTCATGGGTGACCAACAGCTGGAGACTCCTGTGCCTTCTTTTGTGTTCTTCTCATTTTCTGTTGGTTTATCTTGTCCAATTTCAATGTGATGGATTGTCTTATCTCATTATATTTTATTGTGTTTTTTTATGTAAGAAAGAAAAGAAAATTTAAATTTCTAGGGAAAGAAATTTAAAAAAAAATAATAATCACCTTCCTCCAGGGAGTTCTGAATCATTACAATATTACATGGCTTTATTTTAATAGAAATTTAAAGTCAATATTAAATGATAAGAGTTTTTTTTTTGATGGTTCTTAGGCAACATAGATGATAGTTTTTTGAAATACTATACTTTCCAAGATACACTCATAAAATATTGGTTTGGCTATATTTTCCTTAAAAATATGTTTATAACTATCAATTAAGCCCACATAAGAGGACCAAAGCAAAAGGGCTATGAACAGTAAAAACACATAGAACTTAAAAATTCGTATACTTTGGCTATAGTTTGAAGTTAAATGTATAGTTTTAGATATGACTTGAAATCACTAATAACAATTTACCATAGCACAGCTGGCTTTACCATCTAAAATTTTTTAATATTGAGAATCTTTTAATATAGTTTTCATTATTTCAAACAAATCTTAATGTGACTTAAAACTATTTTCCATTCTGCTTATAGATTAAAATAAAAATATAGAATTGATGTCTATGTTTTCTTTGGACCCAAATATTTTTCTATGTGCTGCGATTTTGAGATTTCAGTGAACTATTTATAATATGTCTCTGCTGATAAACATTTATGCCTTTGAATTGAGATATGAGAGCAGACATTTAGTTCTCAGTGCCAAAAAGTGACAGGGAGTTTTGGACATTCCACACGCCTGAATGATGGCTTCATCCCACAGCACATCTGCTTTTGGTAATGTTCTTGTAGGCTTGTAGAACACCACAGAAACTTTATAGAACACAGAGAATTCTGCTAAAAATGTAATGACTAAAAATTCTGATGATACCATCTTAAAGACATGGAGAATCACTTAATATGAATAACCATTGGATTAGTTGCTTATGGGGTCCTAATATTTTGTATACAGTTATCTACCTTAGCTCTAATGAACTCAGGATATTGGTGTTATTTTACAAGAATTCAGATTTTCACACCATGTGTATCAAATACATATACTTACAATATGAAGATATCAAAAACAAAATTTGAAGAAATAATTCATGGAAAACAAGAAAATACAATTCATTTTCATTTTCACATACAATTCATTGAATGTGTCTTTTCCAGCATCTAATTTCTTTTGTTTGAAAAACCATTAATTTTTCAAAGATAACACTGTGTTAATTACTGTAGTTCTCAGTGTTAGAGTTGAGAACTTCACTTAGACTAAAATTTCTTAAAATTCTCTTAGTCTTCAGTATTTTTTAAATATAATTTTTATTACTATTATTAACATTATTTATTGTTCAGACCTATTTCTGGGCATGTTATCTCATCTTGTGTTTAGTATAAGCCTAATCACTAGTGATTTTGTTAGGATAATATCACCTTATTCCAAAAGGGCTCTGAACTTAATGCAATATTAACAAAATACTTTGATGAACATGAAATATTGATGAACAGATACTAAAGAGATGGTTTACCGTGTCTTAGTGTCCAGGAAGTTTTAATTTCCGTGTCATGATTTTCTTTCCTATGCACCAGGAAGACACAGTCACAGAGCTTGAGAGAGAATAATGCATTTCACAACAGTGGGTTAAAATTTCCTAACAGTGGTGGCGCATGCCTTTAATCCCAGCACTCGGGAGGCAGAGGCAGGCGGATTTCTGAGTTCAAGGCCAGCCTGATCTACAAAATGAGTTCCAGGACAACCAGGGCTATACAAAAAAAAAAAAAAAAAAAAAAAAAAAAAAAAAAAAAAAAGAAAGAATAGAATGTTCCCACTCCTCATAGCAGTAAGTAAAGACTACATAATAAGAAATAAAATGAGCTTTTATAATCACATGAAAAAGAGATATAGGCTTGGGACAAATTTGTGTTCAAGGAAAAGCATTCAAGTCCAAGGATGAAGTCATAGGTATATACCATTATAGGACAAGGCTATGAGAAACTGTTGCTTTGAACCTAATATTAACATCCATTTGTAACTCTGATTTTGCATAACATTTTATCTACAAGGTAATTTTCTAAGAATGTTTGCCTATAAAATGGCCAGAGAAAAGAAATAAAGGTGGTGTGGTGTGGTGTGATATAGTGTGGTAGCCTGGGGAGCTGTACCCCATGCACATGCACGCATCCATCCAACCATCTATTCCTCTGTCTGTCTGTCCATCTCTCCATCCATCTGTCAATCCATCCTCCCATACATACATACATGCATACATACATACACCCATCCAACTGTCCACTCATCCATCCATCCATTCATCCATTCAACCTTCCATCCAAATATATACGTCTGTCTGTTTCTTTGTAGGCACATATGTAAGTTCATGAGTATGTATATAAGCATGCATGAACCTGTGGAGTTGATTTATACAGATGTCTGTGTCCGGCCTGAATGTGGGTGTATGAATATGTATATGTGTCTATGCATTTTTGCCTATGTAGAGGATTTTAATTATTTTCCTTTCCATCCTTCCTGTTTCACGGAGTTAACTAGGCTTCTGGGTACCTGGCCAGAGAAGGCAATAAATCGTCTACATAATCTCCTGCAGTTAAGCAAGGGTGATAATTCCACTGAAGCCATCACATTCTGCCCCCAGAATAACTAAGGATCGAAGGAGTAGATATTAACTCTAAGCAACATTTACACTTGCAAAACCAAGTTTTGCTGCCCCACTCCTCGCCAATGTTTTGCCCTGGACAGTCTTACTTACACGCTGTAAGTTATTTTATTTTTTCTTTAATTTATTTTTTAGTTCTGTAGAAGAAAATGAACGTGATGACCTACATGGTTTAGTAAGATAATTTGTATCTTCCAGACACTTGGATTTTAAAATACACCCAGGATTTGTTGACTATCAATGGTCCTGGAGCCACTTAAAATAAAAGAATTTCTACATCCAGAACTTACATAGCTGAATGATGAAATCCTAGACCAGCAGGATTGCACCAGAGGTGATCTGTAAATGGGATGACTCTTTGCAGTTCATTTTACATGGTCGGGAGAAAGAAATGCTTACCAAGAATTTCAGTTTACAAAAATACCAAAGTTGATGAATAGTGCTGATAGACTATGGAGAGAAATTCGGAGCTTATATTTGGTTTTTCTTCCACCCAGATTCTGGGTGATACCTTAGTCCCTTGTGCTTTAAATAATGCACACAGGTGCACACTTTTGAACAATTCTAAGTGATTCTGATCTTATAAACCACTAGATTACCTCACAGGACCTATCTAAAGCTAAGATATTTAATTGACAAAAAATTAAGAGTATGTAAATACACCTGGGGATCCTGAAGAACACACACACACACACACACACACACACACACACACACACACACACACACTCAGAGAGAGATAGAGAGAGAGACAGAGAGAGACACAAACACACACACACACACAGAGACAGAGAGACAGAGACAGAGAGACAGAGAGACAGAGAGCACTTCAGTCAAAATAGGCTTTAATGTGAAGAGGTTCTTAAAAACCACATTTTCAGAAGCAAAAACCAGTGGATTTTACTGTTATGCAATTTACCTGTACTCTGGAAAAGAAAATTAATTGAAGAAATGTATGTAGTTATATTTATAAGCCATTTTCACATTTAAAAAAAAGTAGCAAAAGCCAATTTTGTGAAGAGCAATAACGTTTTACACTGTGGGAAATTGTATATAAGAAGCCAAATTAGCATGAGGTTGGCCTCCAAACTGAAGTGCTCATGATTTGGGGTGTGGTGAGAGGGCTCAGAAAAATTTGTTCTCCCGTTTTCTTTCCTACTGTGAAAATAACAGGTTATTTTTGTTTTTAAAATATCTGGTCCATATGGCTAGCACATACTAATTATTAAATTATAATTCTGACTTCACATTTTAGTTTATGGTAAATCAGTATTAATTTTTCTCTGCCAAAAGGATTTGTCTTCTATTTTCAGATATATAAAGTTTTTGACTGTGAAAACTTAACACCGGATCCGGGTGGAGGTTCTGCACCTCTTGCCCCAGGTAGATCAACTGGCCTCTCTCTTGTGGAAAAATCTATACACCAGCAAAGAACCTGTAAGCCATTCACTGAACCTTTTTGTTTCAGAAAATGTATTACCTGTGTGAACATTTAACATTCAGTGTCTTGAGGCTGAGGCTTAGTGTTTGGCAGTGGATTTATGCATGCTTCAAAGGTCTACATTCAGAAAGCTTGGTTCTCAAAATTGCTGTTTCTCAGGACTCTTACCAGAATGCAGTGCATTCTACGAGAAGCTTTCTGTTATTAACAAACAGAAACGGGGTTAAGAAGCAGCATCACTTCCTGACTTACCCTGTGATATCTTCTGCCGTCGTGATGTCATTTGTTCCCAGCCCATTCTCAAGCGTAAAACATATAAAGTCACAGTTGTCTTAAACTTTTACATCCATGAAATATGAGCTTTATTAAATATTCAATCTCAGCTGGGCAGGGATGGCACATGCCTTTAATCCAAGCACTTGGGAGGCAGAGGCAGGCAGGTTTCTGAGTTCAAGGCCAGCCTGGTCTATAGAGTGAGTTCCACGACAACCAGGGCTCTACAGAGAAACCCTGTCTCAAAAAAACCCAATACACAATATATATATATATATATATATATATATATATATATATATATATATATGTGTGTGTGTGTGTGTGTGTATATGTATATGTATATGTATATGTATATGTATATGTATATGTATATGTATATGTATATGTATATATAATCTCAGTTATTTTATTACAAATAATAAGAAACTAGGTATGTATATACTTAAATAAATCATATGTATTGATGGTAGGAGCCTAAATTCTTGAAAACTAACTATGATTTCTTCATACCCAAACAGCTGAATATTTCTTGTCAATTCTGTACTGAAATATTTTCAAATCCATTCATATCTCTCCATCTCCAAAAAAAAAAAAACATCTGTAACAGTTGTAACTTGCTTCTTAATATTCTCCTGGCTGCCTTCTCTGACTCTGCCCTGTGATTTTATTTTCATGAAGTAGGCAGTGTGATATTTAAGACTGTGAATCAGTTCTAGTTACTGTCAGATATCTTTGAATAAAATCCACATTCAGAGGAAAGCAATGATTGAAGCATGCTCTTCTTTTACACCTCTGTGACCTCACCACTGTCCCTTGCATACTAGGCTTCAAGTCAGTTAAAAAGAAAAGTTTTTAAAAAGCTTTTGTAAAAAGCTTTTCACGTTTTAAAAAGGGTTGGGATGAAAAGATGTTGCAGAAATTAAGAACAATTGTTACTCTTTAAGATGATCTGAACCTCAGGTCCTAACATAATATACAAGGAAATGGAAAACCATGTGTAAGTCCTGTTCCAGGGCATCTGCTACCTCTAATAGGGTCCACAAACATCACTTTACACATGCACTGTACATATAGGTAAATACTACAGGTATGAAAGTAAATCTCAAGTTTTACTCATCTTATGTATATGAATACACTGTAGCTATCTTTAGACACACCAGAAGAGGGCATTGGACCCCATTACAGATGGTTGTGAGCCACCACGTGGTTGCTGGGACTTGAACTCAGGACCTACTGGAAGAGCAGCCAGTGCTCTTAACCACTGAGCCACCTCTCCAGCCCAATCTCAAGTTTTAAAATTGTTGATTTTTCTACTCAAATATTACAGATCTTCCTTTTTATTTATTTACTTTGTATCTCATCATAATTATAAGTCACAGTAAAGGCTTTGGGGTATCTTTCTCAGTTAGATGGTGGAGGGTCACCAATGAGCATGGTTTGCAATTTACCATGTGTTATTTTTATCATAACACATGATACAACTAACTAGATTATCCTTCAGTTCTGTGAATTTCCTGGTATTCTACAACACACCCATTGTTTTTTTTTTTCTCAGTTAAGGAAAGAAAACAATGGAAAAATATTGAAGGAGCTTCTTAATTTGTTTAAGAGATGCAGGAAATGGACATATTGATAAAAAAAAAAAAAAACTTTTAGCCTTCGGGAAGATGGCTCATGGAGTAAAGATATTTTCTTCCATGCCTAAATTCCAGAGTTCTAGTCCTGCAACCTACATGATTCAAAGAATGAACTCCTATAAATTTTCTTCTGAATTCAACATATTCACCTTAACATTACTAGGCAGCTTTCTCTCTCTCTCTCTCTCTCTCTCTCTCTCTCTCTCTCTCTCTCTCTCTCTCTCTCTCTTTCTCTCTCTCTCTCTCTCTCTCCCCTCATCCCTTCCTCCCTCCCTCTTTCCCTTTGTTTCTCCTTCCTCTTGATTCTTTCTTCTTTCTTCCTATATCAAAAAGTGGTGAGATTTGTTGTTTTTGTTGCTGTTTTTTTTTGTTGTTGTTCATTTCCTCTGTCTCTAAGCCTTGGCCTATGAGGGTGATCACATTTTTTAAAATTAGATATTTTCTTTATTTACATTTCAAATGTTATCCCCTTTCCTGGTTTCTCCTTCAAAAACCCCCTATCCCCTCCCCTCCCCCTGCTCACCAACCCACCCCACCCACTCCTTCCTGGTCCTGGCATTCCCCTACACTGGGGCATAGATCATTTATCTGCAAGATCTGAATGCATTGTTGATAAAACTAGAAATCAAGTGATTGTTCAGGTTTCTGATGATCAGTCTGGTTACATTTGGTATCATAAACGGTCAAGTCAATAGCATCCCTTCTTAAGATACAGAAACTGAATATATAGAACTTTTGGTGATGTCATTTTTGCATTCATACACCAATCTTCTATAATACCAATGGGGTTTATGATAGTTGAAAAAATTGAAATATGTATAGAAGAGTGTGTGAACTGACACAAACCCATGTACATACTTTCCCTGTATTTAAGAGCCCTTAAAAAAATCTCTTCTAGTTTCTGGGAGTAAACAGAGTAATAATTTCTCTAAACCACATCCTGATACACCAATTTCATAAAAATTGTTCGTTTTACATAAGCATATATATTTTTCCTCTGCGATGTAAAATTTAATGTTCTGATTTTGTATTTATTGAACTAAAATGCATATGGGAAAAAGGAAAACCACAGAATTTAATTGAGTGCTTTAAGCAAGTTATTTGGCATTATTTCCTCTAAACTATGCCCATATTGTATAAAACACATGCCATATTTTTAATGATTTAACTTCTGACAAGATAAATTATTTCTCAGTGTTCTTGAAAAACTCCCGTAAGTAGATGTCATTGACATCTGCATCACATTGGTATATTTTGCCTACATAGGAAGAGTTAAGATTGAACTTTAGCCAGAAAACAGGGGGAAAAAGATGTTACGTCCATGTGTCTGTGACCTCAATAAAAGTGAATCATAACTCCTCCTTCATCTAGTTTTCTTTATATATTGCCTATTCTAATTTTGGTGAGTTCGTTTGTTTTGGTTTTGTTTTGTTTCTGTGTTCCCCCAAGCTGCAGTTCTCACTGAAGTGATTCCTTCCCTTTCTACCTTTCTATGTCTATGTAGCATTTTCTTTTCTTTTCTTCTTCCTTTTATTCTTTCTTTCTTTCTTTCTTTCTTTCTTTCTTTTATTTTTCTTTCTGGCTGAGACACTATATCAACTAACCTAGGAAGCTCACTCTGCAGTTTGGCACTATAAGCATCTGACTATAGCAGACTAGATCTCCTCAAGTTCAGCCTGTGTCTCTGTATGCTCAGTCACTGCTATTGTTTTAAAATATTTTATTTTATTTTGTTTTATTTTATTTTATTTTATTTTATTTTATTTATGTTTACAATCTATTCATTATCCTCCCTTCCAATGGGCAGGTCATTAAAACAGAAGCTAAACAATGACACAGTGAAATTAACACATGTTATGAACCAAATAAATGTAACAGATATCTACCAATTATTTTGGCCCCCAAACAAGAGAATATACCATCTTTTAATCACCTTGTGTAACTTTCTCAAAATTGACCATAAAATCAGTCACAAAACAATCCTCAAAAGTTACAAGAAGGTTGAAATAATCCCATGTATTCTATCAGCTAACCATGGACTAAGGCTGAACATTTGTAACAACAAAAACAGCAGAAAGCCCACATACTCATAGAAACTGAACTACTCTCTGCTCAATGATAACTTGGTCAGGACAAAATAAAGAAAGAAATCAAAGAACTTATAGAATTCTATGAAAAAAAAAAGACATCACATAACCAAACTTATGGGACACTATGAAAGGGAAACAATTAAGAGGAAAATTCATAGCATTAAGTTCCTTCATAAAGAAATTATAGAAAGCCCATACTAGCAAATTAATAGCACACCAGAATGTTCTAGTACAGAAAGAAGCAAACACATCCAAGAGGAGTAGATGGCAGAAAACAGTCAGACTCAGCACCTCTAAAATTCTACCAAAGAACTCCTACAACTGATAAATAACTTCACCATAATGGCAGGATATGCATTAACTCAAAGAAATCAGTGGTCTTCCTTTCTATAAATGATAAACAGGTTGATAAAGAAATTAGGGAAAAGCACCCTTCACAATAGCCACAAACAAAATAAAACATCACGGTATATCTCTTACCAAAAAAGTGAAAGATCTGTATTACAAGAACCTCAAATCCCTGAAGAAAGAAATTGAAGAAGACCTCCAAAGACGGCAAGATCTCTTGTGCTCATGTACTGGTATTATTAATATATTAAAAACAACCATCTTACCAAAATCAGTCTACAGACTCAGTGCCCTCACTGCTATTTAAACTGTGTAGAGTAGTAGATCCACTCTGTTAAATTTAATCATGTGTCCGTAGCTTAAAAGTCATTGTGGTGTAAAGGATGCTATGAACAGTATAGCACTGAAGAACTTTGGTGATTTTGTTTTGTTTTTTTGTTTGTTGTTGTTATTGTTGTTGCTGTTTTAACTGAACTAAATTCAGTAAAGAAAAGTAAGGAAAAGTCTATGTCAGGGGTAAATGTCTGTCTTCATAATGTCAAAACACAGAAGATAAAAATGCTTCCCTCTTTTTCCTGTCTGCTGCCTTCTTTTTCTTAGAATAACTATAGAAACTCTCTCACATTGATTTAAGCCACATAAGGTCCACTTGTTTTTATAGAAGAAAAAAGGAAAGTAGATTTCCCCTTGTTAAATATTGAAATAATAAGTCTTCACATATGTAAAAATGTATAGTATCATTTCATTTAGAAATTAGCACATATTTGTTAATCACTAAATAATTTTCATCAAGTAATATTTTGTTTCTCACTCAGAGTTCACAGTGACAAGGGTATTGAATGAATTTCTGTAGTCCCTCTGTGAATTTTACTTCTAAACATCATTAAAAAGTTGGATTATCCTTGGTCCTGTGAGGACTAGATACCCCAGTGTAGGGGAATGCCAAGATAGTGAGGTGGGTGTGGGTGGATTGGAGGAGAATATCCTCATTGAAACAAGGGGAGGGAGGATGGGAGATGGCGGTTCTGGAGGGGAAACCAGGAGAGGAAGTAACATTTGAAATGTAATAACATTATTATTGGGAATTTATTTCATTTACATTTCCAGTGCTATCCCAAAAGTCCCCCACAGCCTCCCACACCCACTCCCCCACCCACCCACTCCCACCTCTTGGCCCTGGTGTTCCCCTGTACTGAGGCATATAAAGTCTGTACGACCAATGGGCCTCTCTTTCCACTGATGGCTGACCAGTCATCTTCTGATAGATATGCAGCTAGAGACACGTGCTCTGGGGGGGCACTGGTTAGTTCATATTGTTGTTCCACCTATAGGGTTGCAGATCCCCCCCCCCCCCCAGCTCTCAGGGTCCTTCCTCCAGCTCCTCCAGGGGAAAAAAATTCTAAAACCTAAAAAAATGCTCTAATATTCTACAAAATTTCAAGAACCTTAAAAATACCCTGAAAACCATAAAACCTTAAGGAAAAAAAAAACAAAAACAAACAAACAAACAAACAAACAACCAAAAAAACGAAAAAAAGCAAAAACAAAACAAAAAAAAAAAAAACAAAAAACCCAAACCTATGGCCTTAATAAATCTCTGAAAACAGGGACAAAACACTTAAATCATTTTTAAATGAAAGAACTCTTTTTAAAAATCTAAAAAAAATAATAAAACCTTTTCAAAAACGTTTAAAAAAAACGTAAAGTTCTAAAAAAAAACACTCAAGATCTCTAATTTTATAAAAAGCCCTAAAACTATAAAAAAACCTAAAACAATAAAAAAAAATCTCTAGAACCCTAAAAAGAAACTAAAAAAACCCTAAAACCCAAAAAAACCCTATAATGTTAAGAAAAAAATCCTTCAAGAACCCTAAAGAGCCGAAAAACTGTAAAAAAATAAAATAAAATAAAATAAAGACCAAAACACCCCCCAAAACGTAAAAATACATAAAATTCTTAAAAAAAAAAAAAAACCATAAACGATCACTATGTTACGGAAAACACACTAAAATCCTTTAAAAAACAACGTTAAAAAAAACCCCTAAAACACTAAAAAAGTATAATTCTGAAAAACACAAATACACTATAAACAAAATGTAAAAACATAAAATAGTCAATAAGAAAAAAGCAAACAAATAAAAATAAACACTAACACAATATAAAGAGCAAATAAGATTTCTTTTCCAGTGAGAGCATATTAATCTGAAATTTTGCTATCACTCTTTGCAGTGACTAAAGGCCGCTCTCTTTCCTTCCTTGTGCAGAGAATTTTACTTGAATATTGTTGACACATTCCCCATAACCTCAATTCTCTCTCTCTCTCTCTTTCTCTCTCTCTCTCTGTCTCTCTCTCTCTCTCTCCTTCCTCTTTCCTTCTTTTTTTTTCCAAGATAGGGTTTCTCTGTGTAGCCCTGGCTATCCTGGAACTTGCTGTGTAGACTAGGCTGGCCTCTAAGAGATCTGCCTGCCTCTGCTTCCCAAATGCTGAGATTAGATTAAAGCTGTGTGCCACCAGGTCCCTCCTTGCCTTTCTTTCTTATCATCATTCCTTCTTTAATAATCTACTATTAAAAAAAAAAAAGTTGAATTCTATTCTTTAGAAAATAAAACTTCACTAGAAGTCAACATGAACAGATTTCTCCCAATAATTATATATGATATTTATGGAGCTTTGGTGATGTGTTTTTTGTGTATATGAAGTGAAAAGCAATCATCCATAATTATTCATAAGTGCCACCTCTGTCTGCTTAAGTCTTGTGACCGTCACAAACAAAATGTAACTTGTGTTGTCAATCTTTGCGCAGATCAAACCACCAATATTAGAGTGTTCAGGATATACGAGAGAAAACTAACGTTTAATTTAACTTTGCACCAAATTCCCACCACATTTTTCTGCTTTACATAATGTTTTCATAAAGAAAAACCTAACATGAATTAGCATAGACTTCTGAGTCTTTGAAACGGGCATATTCAACCTCCAAATGGAGGCTCATTCTGTCCGCATCTTTGGTCCCCCCCCCTATTGTTATGCAGTTTGGGGATTTCAGGAAATGTTTGTGTATTTCTTATTTTCCATGCCATCAGCAATTTTCCAAGTAATATTTCCAGCTTTCGTAGAGACGTTGGAAACAAAAGTGGGTTACATGAATGGCATATGATGATGAGTGGATATTCAAAGCATTATGTGCCTGGTTCCTTTTTTCTGTGAGCTGAATGGATTTCAATGATTCATTTCTTCTCAGTCATGTTTATGTGAATATATTTCTTAGGGTGGATTAAATTGACCAGAAACTAATGTAAGCAGAGTGAAGAATTAACAAGGTCTTCAAATCATTTTATTTATTAGTACAGGGTAGTAAATTCAGAAGTCAATTTTTCATCCATAAATCGGGAGTGAGGATTATATTTCTTCTCTTATGAATGTGCCATATGAGAGGTACAAATTAACATATTCACTAAAGATGTACCTACATTAAGTTTGTGTCAGACTACTGCTGATGACTATTTTTTTATTTTACATATATTAAGTTATGCCAAAGCATGAAACATACTGAAATAGCATTTCAGAAACTATTTTAACAAATAAAAGTATAGTGAAAGAAATCACTTTAAACACACATGAAACACACAGAGACACACAGACACAGACACACAAAACACAAACATTCATGTATTCATGTTGACGTTAAATGAGCTCTATATTATTAAAGCCGGAACACCCTGAAATTCAAATTCTAAGTACGTACAATCTATGGTAAAGTAAAAACTTTCATTTTGTCTTGGAGTAGGTGATTATTTTGATTTTCAACTGGTTGTAGAATATAAAGAGGAAGGAAAATACTCAGTGAATTAGAATATCCTGTGGATAACGGCATCTAACAAAAGATTGTGCTATGAGTGTGTCATTGATCATACAGTTTTAATCAGAAGCATCTATCCATGGCTTAAAGATAGTCTCTAAACTATAGTAAACATGTTGCCTTATAATGAAGGCCACAGCCATCTTCCTCATTATTTGCTATGCTAATAACTGAAAGTACTGGTGGTTATTCTGTCTAAAGCTGTGCTTCAAAATTTTTGACAATGTGAAATATAACCTATAAGATAAGAAAAGAGAGAACAAATCCACATACCTGTAGAAAGTTAAGAGCCAAGGTTTACAACTGCCTGATATAAATCTAATCAACACCTATCACCACATTCATAATTAAAGAAAATTCTAGCATTTGCAAGTTTGTGGAAGTGACTGTGTCTCAAATTTGAAGAATGTATTTATTCATCCAAGTGTTTCTAATAATATTTTTCAGGTAAAACCTATTCTCTCTCTCTCTCTCTCTCTCTCTCTCTCTCTCCCTCTCTCTCTCTCTCTCTCTCTCTCTCTCACACACACACACACACACACACAGACACACACACTCTTGTATCTGCTGACTTTATATTTATTGTTTATTCAATGTACTCAGTTTTAGTTGTTTAGTAGGTACATATAGGTGATAGATTTATGAGCATAAATGCTAAATTTTGTGCTGAATTCAATACAGTAATTGGTTTCGTTCTTTTCATTTCTTATGAATTCTGTCACATTGGACAAGAGCTAATCAGTTAAAGCTCTAGGAGAAAACCTGTAGCCCTGCCCCTTTAGCTGTATAGGTGAACTTTTCAAAATGAAGCAACTCCACAAGAGAAGGATAAGACAGTATCTTTGAAGGTGAAAAAAAGAGTTGAAGTAAAAACACATAGAAAATATGAAAAAATGTGAAAACAGCTGGTGAGTATATGCTATTTCATCCAGCCTGTATTCAGCTTTGTCTGCAATGTATCTTTGGTAGGCATCAAATTCCTCACTCATTATCCAGGAGTAGACAAAGATCACCGATGCTACATGGGTGCTGACATTTACTTATGAATATTTGATTCACAGAAAAGATGATCAAAAGCTCCAGTTTTTCAGGATCATTTTCTTTTCCTCAAAGTTCCTATCTTCTCAAAAACTTTCTGGATTTGAAGATATATACTATGTTCATGCAATGACACCAGTGCTAAGGGTTTCAGGACACTTGAAGAATTCTACACCTAGACATCGAATAAGAGGGCAAATGTTCCCCCTGAACAGGCACAGATAATATAATAGATTTAAAGCCTTAATTCATGAATCATAATCCCATCAGAAAAGAAATTAAATTGTCTCCCTTGCAACTAATTTGATTCATACAAAATGAGAATATATTTTTCTTTTTCCTTTTTTCTTGATTCACTCAATTCACTTCCAATATATGTGAATTCCTAGCATTCTGTCTCCAGTAAGAAATTTA
Source organism: Mus musculus (assembly GCF_000001635.26). Classification (NCBI taxonomy): domain Eukaryota; kingdom Metazoa; phylum Chordata; class Mammalia; order Rodentia; family Muridae; genus Mus; species Mus musculus. The sequence goes on along the minus strand of NC_000078.6, from coordinate 96,524,863 downwards.
AGTTGTCAAAAACCACAAATTAAGCACCCAAGCTTTCCTGGATACTTAGAAATTTAAAAGTGTTATTATTGTACTTACTTATTCTGAACAAATAAGATGGCAAGAACATAGTCATTAACTGATTTATTGATATTAGCACTTTGTCTTAAAAACAAAATAAAGATAATTGTTGTTATCTCTTCACTGACAAGAATATAGTTTGAGCATTAGGCCAAAATTCAAGTTTACAATTTATATTGATTGCTATAAAAGCTTTACAGATAAAAATGATATATTATACTTAACTATATGTTAAAACAAAATAGACACACATACGGGAACTGACAAACACACAAACACTTATGTATACATTCAGAGAAAAGAGAGGGGGAGTGATGAAGGAAAGGAAAGAGTAAAGAGAAGGGGGTCAGATAGACTCAGATGTACACACGTAGATACATCTGCAGACAGACATAGACAGACACACAGACAGATTTAGGGGAAAACAATATATCAGCTATTCTAAAAGTGACTGCTTATAGCAGAACACATAGAGCCTACATGAGGGGAATTTACAAGACTGTGTGAATGGATCAGAATGTACCTAATGCATTTATATGTGTATATAAATATAAAATGTATTGTATTGATTTTTCTGCTATCAGAGATGCAGCACTCAGGATAACTTCACCTTCTTTTCCAAGAAACCTTAAGCAAGATGACTTTATTTTACAGTATATGAATAATGACCACATGAATCAAGATGACTGGAATTTTATTATGTTCAATTAATTCTGTTGGTAAGATAAACAATACAGAAAAATAAAAATATCCAATTTATGGTACTAAATAACAGTCATTTGACAAAGAGAGAAGCTTGAAAATTAAGTTACATAGATAATGAGACTCAGTTTTGTTTTATTTATTTTTTAAAGGTTACATCTTGGGTATTTGTTAAAGTCAATCTTTAACTGTTCAGAATATTGAATGTATTGATTGAATCAAAGTCAGCGGCATTTAAAAACCCATTATTGTGTCCAAGTTTTCAGAAAATGCATGTGCTTATAAATGTAATATTCAACAAAGTAATTTGATATGTACAATCAATTTAAATTGATTTATACCTTTATAATTAGACAAAAATCTCTTAAATTCTATTGATAGTAACATAATAGGTTGATTTTGATAAGATATTTTGTTACTGTTATTTTATGCCAAATCTTTCTTGGTAAGATATCAAACCATAGATCAGTGATTAAACTATAAACATACATATAGGTATCAGTATCAGTAGAACATTGAAAACATAATAAATTAGGATATGAAAATACCATTTATTGGGTAAGTGACTGCTCTACAAACATGAGAACCTGAATTTAAGCCATCAACATCCACATAAAAATGCAAACTCTGCTCAGTGTCATAAGTCTGTAAGCCAAGCACTGGTGGGAAGTCATAAAAATGTCTCCAAGGTTCAATTGACAAACATTTTAGCTTAATTGTTGTGTTTAAGATTCACTGAGGGACCCAGGCTCACAAGTTTAAGAAAAACAACATTGAGGAAATCACCTGGCATTGACAACTGCATGAGCATGCACACATATGTAAGTCTACTGTCATTCACACAAAAGTTCATACACATATAGCACATGTACAGTAAAAAGGCCTGATAGCAATATAGTCTTGTATATGAGATGGAAAATTATTTAAACATAAATAAACTCACTATTACATCAACTCTTAAATTATTATTTCATTTCTATAGATTTTCTCTCATCTTTATTCAATATATGTAATACATTATATATATGTACATATATTTACACACACACACATACACACATATATATGTCTTGCATGCGCCAGACTGGCCAGCAGTAACGAAGCTGCAATAGGATCCTTCTGCACACGTTTATTGGGAGAGCTTGATTGCAGAGGCGAAGAGACCTGGAGCCCAGAACTGGTGCTGCTTATATAGGCCTAGGAGAGGCGTGTCTCACACCCAGATTGGTTATGCACTAAGCCTCATTTGCATGTTCCTCATCTGATTGGCTACTCTCTCTCTCTGTACCTCACAGAGCCTCATTATCATACCTCATTTGCATGTATCACATCTGATTGGTTATACTCTCAAAGCCTCATTATCATGCCCGGGCCAGGCAGTGTCTTTGCAAAAAACCTTACTGCATATGTACACATTGGTTGTTTGTCCAAACTTATGCGTGGTGGCCAGCAGTATTCAGTGCCACTCTGCAACGGCACATGTGGCTTCCCACATATATGTGTGTGTGTGTGTGTGTGTGTGTGTGTGTGTGTGTATTGAAAATAGAGTTTTCTCTCATCCAGTACATCTGCAAAACAGTTTATCTTCTGTCCATTACTCCTACATAGCCCCACCTCCTCTCTTTCCCATATACAGTGCCTTTCCATTTGTTCTTCAGAAAAGAGCAGGACTTCAAATGGAACCAGTCAAACAAAGCAAAACAAGATACAATAAGACAACATGAAAGCCCTCCTATAGAGGCTGGACAATGGGACAAAGCAACTGAATAGGAGGAAAAGGGTCTCAAGAGCAGGCAAAAGCATCAGTTATAGACTGATATCCATGCTTAGGAGCCCTACAAAAACACCAAGCTAATAGCCATAACATATATGCAGAGGGCCTAGTGCAGATCCATGCAGGCTTCATGCTTACTCTTTCACTCTCTGAGTTCACATGAGAATGTCTTAGTTGATTACATGGGCCATGATCTCCCTGTGGCCTCCATCCTCAATTCCTCCTACAGTCTGTCCTCTAACTCTTCTACACATTCTTGATCTCCAAGAAGAGGGATCCAATAGAAATCTCCAGTTTAGATTCTTATTACTGCATAGTGTCTGACTGAAGGGTCTCATCATCCTTTCCCATATGCTGCTGTAGAAAGCCTCTGATGATGACTGGAAAAAGCACTGATCTATGAATAAAAAAATATATCATTAGTAATTACTTTACTGATTTTTTGAAGAACAGCCCTGTTTAGTTCTATCCTAGTTTGATGTCATTTTTTTCTAATAGCTGAGTATCTTTTGTATAACTGTAATACATTTCCATTGTGTATTTATAACAAATTTTCTTTATCGATTATTCAGTTAAGGGAATCTAAATTTCTAGTTTCTGGCTACTACCTATGGAGTTGCAATGAACATATTTGAGGAAGTGTTCTTGAGGTAGGATGGAACCTCAACACAATGAGGATGGTCAGAACTGGAGACAGGAGACCCTAGAATTCTAGCAAACAATAAGTATGACTGGTAAGGAAATATCAATAAAATAAAATTTTAATGATATTCTGCTATACTCATAAATCAGAGCCGTGTCCAGTTGATATCACAGAGGCTCCCTCTGCCAGCATATGGTAGCAGGTCCAAAGACCCAAAATCAAACATTTTGTGGAGCTCATGGGACTCCATGGAAGAGGGAATGTAAAGAATACAAGAGGCAGAAAGGATACAGGACATCAGGACATAGCCATCCACTGAACCCACAAAGCAGGATTCTCATGGGTTCACAGAGACTGAAAGAGCAATCATGGTGTGCACTGATATGCACCATGTCCTCTGCATGTATAAATGTTATGGCTGTTAGCTTGGTATTTCTGTAGGTCATCTGAAAGTGGAAAGAGAAATATTTCTGACTTTCTTGGTCTTTGTAACCCTCTCCTACGATTGTATTAGAGATTTTAGGCTTAGTGAGAAGACATATACCTTGTCTTGCTGGATATTGGTTTGCTGTATATGGTTGTTATTTTTTGGAGGCCTGCTCCTTAATGAAGGAAACGGGTGAAGTGGACCTGGGTGTAGGGAAGTTAAGGCGGGGAATTAGGAGGAATGGAGAAAGGGAGAATTGTGGTTGGGATATATTGTAGGAGAGATGAATCTATTTTTCTATAAAGAAAAATAGCTTTAAAAAATATCAAACCTATAGAAAACAGGAATGGGGAAGAGGAAGAAGGCTGAGCTATCTAGGCTCAGATTCTTGGTAATACTAGCAGTGTTGAATATGGATTTGAGATGTCCAACACAACATGGACTCCATGCGTTTTTGTGTACTTTTAGGTTATTGGGTTGTTTTGCTTTTGTATTTTTGTCTTATTGGTTTCCTTTTCTTTTCTAATTTAGTTTAGATTTTCATTTTTTGTGTTTTATTTTGTTTTTGTAAAATTTTTTGAATTGTGTGAGAGAAAGAGTATGACTTTGGTTGGATAAGGAGTTGGCCAAAATTTTGAAGTAGTTGAGAAGCAGCAAAGAATATCAAAATATATTGTGTTAAAAACTGACTAATAAAAATTTTGAAAGTGAACAGATTTTCCTTCCCTGTTATGTTTTCCTCCTCAGAGGCTATTATACATTTAGTTTGAAGAGTAAAACCTTTATAAGTCTAGGTCTTAAATTCAGTCTTCCATGTTAATGTATTATCTGGTTTGTTACAATATAAAATATCAAGTTTAAATAATATATGAGTAAACACAAAGCTTCAACTGTTCTCACAGAATATTTGGACACAGTCTCATTTCAAAAATTCAAGTTATAGACTTTGCTTATATTAGTTATGCATTTTTTGAATGCCTGTGTTTACAAATTATTTTTATTATGCTGATTCTTTTTATTTAGTACAGGTTTATTTTATCTTGACCCCTATTATGTGCATTTCTATTATACAATTTCTTTGACTTCATTTTGTGGTTTGGATATGATTAATTTATGTAGTTATGATATGGAGAAAAGGAGGCTTTTTTATAAATGTAGGATTTTTTATCATTTTGTAAAATGATTAAAATAGCTGAAAATTAGGACACTAAAATAGGACTCATGAAAAGGTATAAAATTTGAAATTGAACTACAAGTGAGCAATAAGGTGTGAAGTGGGGATTTTTTATGCACTCTGGTTTGCAGGTGGCTGTGGAGCAGGTTGGATTTGCTCTCATTCCTTTGGCAATGCACATTAGCCTTCTTTTTGATTGATTACTGTATCTAGCTATGTTTGGACTCTAAGGCATCAAAGCATATTGCTTTATGGTCCCACTAGCTGTCCTGTATATTGTCTAGGCACTATATTTTCTTACATTTTTCTTTACAACTGGCTTGTAATATACCCTGTTTTTGTTTTATTTTGTTTTGTTTTGCTTTTTTGTTTGATTGTTGATTTTTTTGTTATTGTTTCTAGAAGCAATGGGAGCAGGGAACACTCCATTACTTAATTTTGTTGGTGACCCATTTATAGTAGTTTTATTGCTTGATAGGCCAATATTGTTACTTTCTTACTGTTGTGATAAAATACTTGACAAAAGAAACTCATAGATGAAAGCACTTATTCTGACTCACAGTTTGGAAGAATTGTGCTTTATTAGGCAGACCATGGTAACAGGTATGTTGATTATCTATTCACAATTATCTTAAAATTAGCTATCAGAGAAATATAAATCCTGAACTCAGCTTAAATACTTGTAGTTACCTTTCTGTTAAGTCTAGGTCCTTATTCAGGGGACAATACTGTGTGCATTCAAGGTGTATCTTCTTACCTTAGTTCACCCTCTCTGGATAAATTCTCAGACACATTCATAGGTATGCTTTCTAGGTAATTCTAAATAGAGTTGGCTTTAAAATGAGATGATGCTTAGCTATCATACAGACATACAAAAATGCTAGAAATATATGTTGCTGTTTGTCCTCTCATAAATCTATTATGGGTTTTATAACAAATGTTGATACTTTTTTTAGGAAGTTGAAAAATATACTTGCCATACTAAATGCTGTATCAATTCTGTAGAAATAAATATGTGGAGGAATCTCAACTTAACTGGAAAAAAAACAAACAAACAAACTGAGATTGAAGTAGAGCCTTCATTGCTACTAGATAGCTCTCATGATCCTTGAAGATGCCGTACATGATATCACAGGGGAAAAGTGATCACCAGTCTTACTCAGCTATGTACACCAGGAGCTACAGCAACGACCTGCCTAATAAGATATGTGCACTGGTACAAGAGTGACACTGACATCATTAAAGTAACTGGCCACTTTTTACTTGGATTTACCTTCACTATCACTGAGAAATATAAAATTGGCATAATTGTGCAGACTAAGATAGGAAATAGCAAGGTCATACGCTCTAGGGAAGAGTGTATTTCTATTAATCTACTAATCTTAAACCTGACATAATACTAAATCTGTTCCTTACAATTTCTCATAACATACTCATGAATTAGCACATCTTTCAAAACTCATCAGAAAAGTTTCTTTGTGCAATAGGTGATCACACACACACACACAAAACAAAAACAAAAAACCCACAGATACTCAGCTACAGAGAATGTGTGATTGGGAAATGCTTTAACTAAATGGGATATTTACACCACACCCTTTTCTCCAAAGGCTTACTGTGTTAGAGAGAACAGAAAAACTGTAAAAGCCAGAGGGAGTGAAGAGACAAGGTAACCCTTTCTGGACACAGCACGTCAGTTTCCCATATAAACTAACAGGAGTTGTGATAGTATAAATACGTTCACACTACACAAAATCCCAATGTAGAGAGAGGAGATACTTTAAGTACTATCTTTGATGAGGAGATATCAGTAATTAGAAGAGACCAAGTAATGCTTCATTAGGTCTGTGGTCGAAATACTCTCCCATGAGTAGGCACATATATAATAGTGTATGCACACCACTAACGAGAATTGATGGTTTTAAAATATGACGATCAAAGTTGTGTCAGAATGGAATGGGGTTGGTAAATCTAAGAGGAGATGATGGAAAATTAATATAATAAACAATGTTTGAAGCTTTCAAAGAATGAAATAAAATGTTTTAAAAGGACTAATATGTTTAAATTTTCATCCAGTAGATGCTAATACAGTATATCATTCTGCCATACTGAATTTTATCTTTCAAATTAACATTTTCATTCTAGGTTCATGAAAAAAAGTTGTATCCAGTATCACTGATATATTTAAAATCATAGTAATTGTGTATTTTAAATGAAAGTAAAACAGTATACAGTTCTTCACATCAGTTATTTTCCTGTTAAGATTAATTTCACAAAGACATATACTTACTAGGTTTTTCTTTTTTTTTTTTTTTTTTTTTTTTTTTTTTTTTTTTTTTTTTTTCCATTTTTTATTAGGTATTTAGCTCATTTACATTTCCAATGCTATACCAAAAGTCCCCCTTACCCACCCACCCCCACTCCCCTACCCACCCACTCCCCCCCTTTGGCCCTGGCGTTCCCCTGTACCGGGGCACACAAAGTCTGCGTGTCCAATGGGCCTCTCTTTCCAGTGATGGCCGACTAGGCCATCTTTTGATACATATGCAGCTAGAGTCAAGAGCTCAGGGGTACTGGTTAGTTCATAATGTTGTTCCACCTATAGGGTTGAAGATCCCTTTAGCTCCTTGGGTACTTTCTCTAGCTCCTCCATTGGGAGCCCTGTGATCCATCCATTAGCTGACTGTGAGCATCCACTTCTGTGTTTGCTAGGCCCCGGCATAGTCTCACAAGAGACAGCTACATCTGGGTCCTTTCGATAAAATCTTGCTAGTATATGCAATGGTGTCAGCGTTTGGATGCTGATTATGGGGTGGATCCCTGGATATGGCAGTCTCTACATGGTCCATCCTTTCATCTCAGCTCCAAACTTTGTTTCTGTAACTCCTTCCATGGGTGTTTTGTTCCCACTTCTAAGGAGGGGCATAGTGTCCACACTTCAGTCTTCATTTTTCTTGAGTTTCATGTGTTTAGGAAATTGTATCTTATATCGTGGGTGTCCTAGGTTTTGGGCTAGTATCCACTTATCAGTGAGTACATATTGTGTGAGTTCCTTTGTGATTGTGTTACCTCACTCAGGATGATGCTCTCCAGGTCCATCCATTTGGCTAGGAATTTCATAAATTCATTCTTTTTAATAGCTGAGTAGTACTCCATTGTGTAGATGTACCACATTTTCTGTATCCATTCCTCTGTTGAGGGGCATCTGGGTTCTTTCCAGTTTCTGGCTATTATAAATAAGGCTGCTATGAACATAGTGGAGCATGTGTCCTTCTTACCAGTTGGGGCTTCTTCTGGATATATGCCCAGGAGAGGTATTGCTGGATCCTCCGGTAGTACTATGTCCAATTTTCTGAGGAACCGCCAGACTGATTTCCAGAGTGGTTGTACAAGCCTGCAATCCCACCAACAATGGAGGAGTGTTCCTCTTTCTCCACATCCTCGCCAGCATCTGCTGTCACCTGAATTTTTGATCTTAGCCATTCTCACTGGTGTGAGGTGGAATCTCAGGGTTGTTTTGATTTGCATTTCCCTGATGATTAAGGATGTTGAACATTTTTTCAGGTGCTTCTCTGCCATTCGGTATTCCTCAGGTGAGAATTCTTTGTTCAGTTCTGAGCCCCATTTTTTAAGGGGGTTATTTGATTTTCTGAGGTCCACCTTCTTGAGTTCTTTATATATGTTGGATATTAGTCCCCTATCTGATTTAGGATAGGTAAAGATCCTTTCCCAGTCTGTTGGTGGTCTTTTTGTCTTATAGACAGTGTCTTTTGCCTTGCAGAAACTTTGGAGTTTCATTAGGTCCCATTTGTCAATTCTCGATCTTACAGCACAAGCCATTGCTGTTCTGTTCAGGAATTTTTCCCCTGTGCCCATATCTTCAAGGCTTTTCCCCACTTTCTCCTCTATAAGTTTCAGTGTCTCTGGTTTTATGTGAAGTTCCTTGATCCACTTAGATTTGACCTTAGTACAAGGAGATAAGTATGGATCGATTCGCATTCTTCTACATGATAACAACCAGTTGTGCCAGCACCAATTGTTGAAAATGCTGTCTTTCTTCCACTGGATGGTTTTGGCTCCCTTGTCGAAGATCAAGTGACCATAGGTGTGTGGGTTCATTTCTGGGTCTTCAATTCTATTCCATTGGTCCACTTGTCTGTCTCTATACCAGTACCATGCAGTTTTTATCACAATTGCTCTGTAGTAAAGCTTTAGGTCAGGCATGGTGATTCCACCAGAGGTTCTTTTATCCTTGAGAAGAGTTTTTGCTATCCTCGGTTTTTTGTTATTCCAGATGAATTTGCAAATTGCTCCTTCTAATTCGTTGAAGAATTGAGTTGGAATTTTAATGGGGATTGCATTGAATCTGTAGATTGCTTTTGGCAAGATAGCCATTTTTACAATGTTGGTCCTGCCAATCCATGAGCATGGGAGATCTTTCCATCTTCTGAGATCTTCTTTAATTTCTTTCTTCAGGGACTTGAAGTTTTTATCATACAGATCTTTCACTTCCTTCGTTAGAGTCACGCCGAGATATTTTATATTATTTGTGGCTATTGAGAAGGGTGTTGTTTCCCTAATTTCTTTCTCAGCCTGTTTATTCTTTGTGTAGAGAAAGGCCATTGACTTGTTTGAGTTAATTTTATATCCAGCTACTTCACCGAAGCTGTTTATCAGGTTTAGGAGTTCTCTGTTGGAATTTTTAGGGTCACTTATATATACTATCATATCATCTGCAAAAAGTGATATTTTGACTTCCTCTTTTCCAATTTGTATCCCCTTGATCTCCTTTTGTTGTCGAATTGCTCTGGCTAATACTTCAAGTACTATGTTGAAAAGGTAGGGAGAAAGTGGGCAGCCTTGTCTAGTCCCTGATTTTAGTGGGATTGCTTCCAGCTTCTCTCCATTTACTTTGATGTTGGCTACTGGTTTGCTGTAGATTGCTTTTATCATGTTTAGGTATTGGCCTTGAATTCCTGATCTTTCCAGAACTTTTATCATGAATGGGTGTTGGATCTTGTCAAATGCTTTTTCTGCATCTAACGAGATGATCATGTGGTTTTTGTCTTTGAGTTTGTTTATATAATGGATTACATTGATGGATTTTCGTATATTAAACCATCCCTGCATCCCTGGAATAAAACCTACTTGGTCAGGATGGATGATTGCTTTAATGTGTTCTTGGATTCGGTTAGCGAGAATTTTATTAAGGATTTTTGCATCGATGTTCATAAGAGAAATTGGTCTGAAGTTCTCTATGTTTGTTGGATCTTTCTGTGGTTTAGGTATCAGAGTAATAGTGGCTTCATAAAATGAGTTGGGTAGAATACCTTCTACTTCTATCTTGTGAAAAAGTTTGTGCAGAACTGGAGTTAGATCTTCTTTGAAGGTCTGATAGAACTCTGCACTAAACCCGTCTGGTCCTGGGCTTTTTTTGGCTGGGAGACTATTAATAACTGCTTCTATTTCTTTAGGGGATATGGGACTGTTTAGAAGGTCAACTTGATCCTGATTCAACTTTGGTACCTGGTATCTGTCCAGAAATTTGTCCATTTCATCCAGGTTTTCCAGTTTTGTTGAGTATAGCCTTTTGTAGAAGGATCTGATGGTGTTTTGGATTTCTTCAGGATCTGTTGTTATGTCTCCCTTTTCATTTCTGATTTTGTTAATTAGGATTTTGTCCCTGTGCCCTTTAGTGAGTCTAGCTAAGGGTTTATCTATCTTGTTGATTTTCTCAAAGAACCAACTCCTCGTTTGGTTAATTCTTTGAATAGTTCTTCTTGTTTCCACTTGGTTGATTTCACCCCTGAGTTTGATTATTTCCTGCCGTCTACTCCTCTTGGGTGAATTTGCTTCCTTTTTTTCTAGAGCTTTTAGATGTGTTGTCAAGCTGCTAGTATGTGCTCTCTCCCGTTTTTTCTTGAAGGCACTCATAGCTATGAGTTTCCCTCTTAGAAATGCTTTCATTGTGTCCCAAAGGTTTGGGTACGTTGTGGCTTCATTTTCATTAAACTCTAAAAAGTCTTTAATTTCTTTCTTTATTCCTTCCTTGACCAAGGTATCATTGAGAAGAGTGTTGTTCAGTTTCCATGTGAATGTTGGCTTTCTGTTATTTATTTTGTTATTGAAGATCAGCCTTAGTGCATGGTGATCTGATAGGATACATGGGACAATTTCAATATTTTTGAATCTGTTGAGGCCTGATTTGTGACCTATTATGTGGTCAATTTTGGAGAAGGTACCATGAGGTGCTGAGAAGAAGGTATATCCTTTTGTTTTAGGGTAAAATGTTCTGTAGATATCTGTCAGATCCATTTGTTTCATCACTTCTGTTAGTTTCAGTGTGTCCCTGTTTAGTTTCTGTTTCCATGATCTGTCCATTGGTGAAAGTGGTGTGTTGAAGTCTCCCACTATTATTGTGTGAGGCGCAATGTGTGCTTTGAGCTTTACTAAAGTTTCTTTAGTGAATGTGGCTGCTCTTGTATTTGGAGCATAGATATTCAGAATTGAGAGTTCCTCTTGGAGGATTTTACCTTTGATGAGAATGAAGTGTCCCTCCTTGTCTTTTTTGATGACTTTGGGTTGGAAGTCAATCTTATCAGATATTAGGATGGCTACTCCTGCTTGTTTCTTCATACCATTTGCTTGGAAAATTGTTTTCCAGCCTTTCATTCTGAGGTAGTGTCTATCTTTTTCTCTGAGATGAGTTTCCTGTAAGCAGCAAAATGTTGGGTCTTGTTTGTGTAGCCAGTTTGTTAGTCTATGTCTTTTTATTGGCGAGTTGAGACCATTGATGTTAAGAGATATTAAGGAAAAGTAATTGTTGCTTCCTGTTATTTTAGTTGTTAAAGGTGGCATTCTGTTCTTGTGGCTGTCTTCTTTTAGGTTTGTTGAGGGATTACCTTCTTGTTTTTTCTAGGGCGTTGTTCCCGTTCTTGTATTGGTTTTTTTCTGTTATTATCCTTTGAAGGGCTGGATTCGTGGAGAGATAATGCGTGAATTTGGTTTTGTCGTGGAATACTTTGGTTTCTCCCTCTATGATAATTGAGAGTTTGGCTGGGTATAGTAGCCTGGGCTGCAGTTTGTGTTCTCTTAGTGTCTGTATAACATCTGTCCAGGCTCTTCTGGCTTTCATAGTCTCTGGTGAAAAATCTGGTGTAATTCTGATAGGCTTGCCTTTATATGTTACTTGACCTTTTTCCCTTACTGCTTTTAGTATTCTATCTTTATTTAGTGCATTTGATGTTCTGATTATTATGTGTCGGGAGGAATTTCTTTTCTGGTCCAGTCTATTTGGAGTTCTGTAGGCTTCTTGTATGTTCATATGCATCTCATTCTTTAGATTTGGGAAGTTTTCTTCAATAATTTTGTTGAAGATGTTTGCTGGACCTTTGAGTTGAAAATCTTCATTCTCATCCACTCCTATTATCCGTACGTTTGGTCTTCTTATTGTGTCCTGGATTTCCTGGATATTTTGAGTTAGGATCTTTTTGCATTTTCCATTTTCTTTGATTGTTGTGCCGATGTTCTCTATGGAATCTTCTGCACCTGAGATTCTCTCTTCCATCTCTTGTATTCTGTTGCTGATGCTCAAATCTATGGTTCCAGATTTCTTTCCTAGGGTTTCTATCTCTAGTGTTGCCTCGCTTTGAGTTTTCTTTATTGTGTCTACTTCCCTTTTTAGGTCTAGTATGGTTTTGTTCATTTCCATCACCTGTTTGTATGTTTTTTCCTCTTTTTCTGTAAGGACTTCTACCTGTTTGATTGTGTTTTCCTGTTTTTCTTTAAGGACTTGTAACTCTTTAGCAGTGTTCTCCTGTATTTCTTTAAGTGATTTATTAAAGTCCTTCTTGATGTCCTCTACCATCATCATGAGATATGCTTTTAAATCTAGGTCTAGGTTCTCAGGTGTGTTGGGGTTCCCTGGACTGGGCGAAGTGGGTGTGCTGGGTTCTGGTGATGGTGAGTGGTCTTGGTTCCTGTTAGTAAGATTCCTCCGTTTACCTTTCGCCATCTGGTAATCTCTGGAGTTAGTAGTTATAGTTGACTCTGTTTAGAGATTGTTCTTCTGGTGATTCTGTTACCGTCTATCAGCAGACCTGGGAGACAGATTCTCTCCTCTGAGTTTCAGTGCTCAGAGCACTCTCTGCTGGCAAGCTCTCTTACAGGGAAGGTGCGCAGATATCTTGTATTTGGACCTCCTCCTGGCCGAAGAAGAAGGCCCAAAACAGGACCTTTCTCAGACACTGTGTTGCTTTGGCAGTTCCCAGGTGGTACAGACTCTCACCTAAGCAGACTAAATTCCTAAGTTCCTTGGAGTCCCGGGACCAAGATGGCGACCGCTGCTGCTGTGGCTTAGGCCGCCTCCCCTGCCGGGTGGGCACCTGTCCTCCGGTCCGGAAGGTGGCCGGCTGTCCCCGGCCCACACAGGGTGCTGCCTCAGCGCCTCTGTGCTTCTGCCTGTTCCAGAAGCTGTCAGGTTCTCTGGCGCACCCTCTCACCTGTTCAGACTAATTCCCTAAGTTCGGCGGGTCCCGGACCAAGATGCCGACCGCTGCTGCTGTGGCTTAGGTCGCCTCCCCAGCCGGGCGGGCACCTGTCCTCTGGTCCGGAAGGTGGCCGGCTGTCCCCGGCCCACACAGGGTGCTGCCTCAGCGCCTCTGTGCTTCTGCCTGTTCCAGGAGCTGTCAGGTTCTCTGGCGCACCCTCTCACCTATTCAGACTAATTTCCTAAGTTCGGCGGGTCCCGGACCAAGATGTCGACCGCTGCTGCTGTGGCTTAAGCCGCCTCCCCAGCCGGGTGGGCACCTGTCCTCTGGTCCGGAAGGTGGCCGGCTGTCCCCGGCCCACACAGGGTGCTGCCTCAGCGCCTCTGTGCTTCCGCCTGTTCCAGAGGCTGTCAGGTTCTCTGGCGCACCCTCTCACCTGTTCAGACTAATTTCCTAAGTTCGGCGGGTCTCGGACCAAGATGGCGACCGCTGCTGCTGTGGCTTAGGCCGCCTCCCCAGCCGGACGGGCACCTGTCCTCCGGTCCGGACGGTGGCTGGCTGTCCCCGGCCCACAAAGGGTGCTGCCTCAGCGCCTCTGTGCTTCCGCCTGTTCCAGAAGCTGTCAGGTTCTCTGGCGCACCCTCTCACCTGTTCAGACTAATTCCCTAAGTTCGGCGGGTCCCGGACCAAGATGCCGACCGCTGCTGCTGTGGCTTAGGTCGCCTCCCCAGCCGGGCGGGCACCTGTCCTCTGGTCCGGAAGGTGGCCGGCTGTCCCCGGCCCACACAGGGTGCTGCCTCAGCGCCTCTGTGCTTCTGCCTGTTCCAGGAGCTGTCAGGTTCTCTGTACTAGGTTTTTCTAGTATATTCTTGATTTGAATGAACTAATTATCTTCTGTCTTTATTTCTTTGCATCTTTGTCCTCTCTTGCTTCTTCTGCAAACCTTGGAATGTGTCTGAATCTGAAAACTGCAGATAAGGTTTTCCAGATGAGTAACGCAAGTGAAGGAGATAAATGAGGAATATAGTTATGTGATGCCAGTATCGCACTATGACATAGGTAAGGTAAATATGTCAAGGAAGGTACAAGCTTGCTCACTGATGCAGCATCTAAATAATGTGCTTCAACTTCTAAGGAACGCATCTGGCATTGTACTGCATGCCCAAGTAATATGTTCAATATTAGATCTCACACTGAATACTATAGTCATGAGTCACTTGATAGTGTTTAAGTTCGAGATCTGGTTTACCCTCTTGGCTTTGAAACATTTCTATTGACTTTCTAGAAATAAAATTAAGCATCTCTCCTTAGAGAAATATTACTAAGTTGGGCAAGGAAAACATTCCACCTAAAAGTGTTGTATTTCAAATTCAGATTCCTTTGGTATTTTTGAAAACATTGACATTGTATATATATATATATATATATATTTACAGTTTCAAAATGAAGAGGAGTGTTTTTTAAGTATCTCTAATGTAATCTAGAAAAGTACATCAATTTGAAAATGAGCTTATTAGGGCTAGTGTTTCACTATCATTGCTAGACTTTTAAAGACAAGTGCATCCATTCTGAGACAAAATTTAAAAATGTGTTCATGCTTTAGTGGCTATAAAGATGGTTCACTTGGTAAAGTGATTGCTTTCATAAAGGATGAGGTCCCCAGTTCATATTCCTAGGCCCTACAAAAAGCTAGGCTTGCCAGTGCATGCCTGTAACACTAGCTGTGGGGAGTCCACGATGCTATGATCCTTGGACCTTGCTCACTGGGCTGCCTACTCATGCAAAGAGTTTCAAGGTCAGAGTGAGTTCCTGCCTCAAAAGTTAAGATGGAGAACAACAGACAGTAACAGTGCATATGGACCTTTAATATCCACAAATATGCATACAATTACACATGAATTTTAACACCTGTCCATATGGAAACACATACAAAAATTTAAAAACCCTTAATAGAAATGTTTATGAAAATTTATGTTCCTAATTTAATATTAACATAATGCAAAATCTTTTAGTCCACATTAACAATAAGGAAGGAGTTTACAACCATACCATAACTGTCTCTCTCTGTCTGTCTCTGTCTCACACATACACACACACACACACACACACACACACACACACACACACACACACATACACACTTTATTTTAAGACAGGTGAATTATGCCTCATTTCTATTCCACAGCAAGTGACTGCAATGTGTTTTGTGCTGAAAGCTTGTTCTGCCTAGGGATGAATACTGGTGGTAGAAGCCAAGGAATGTTAAAAAAAAATCCTGAAGGAGAGAAACCAGCTAAGTCTTAGCTGACAATGTGAGTTAGCATGACAAATTGGAATAAGAAAAAGGCAAGAAAACAAATAGAAATTGCTCAGGCAGAGAGTTCACCCTTCCTAATGAAACACACTGAGGAAAAAGCAGTGAAATGGAATACATTCATTCCTGCACATTGGGAGACACCTGGACTTAGGGAAATTGCTGAAGTTAAAGGGAAAATTGAACTCCAACTATGTGCAACAGCAGCCAAATAACCCGCATTCACATACCAACAAGCTAAAATGGTGCCCATGGGAGGAGAGGTTATACACAGGTCTAACCCCATTTTAAATCAGTCTAATGAATGTACTATTACAGTATGAGGTTGACTCCACTTTAGGAAGAATCTTAATGGCTGGCATGTCAACCATATTGACAGGCAAAGGGAAAGGTTGTGTTCTTTGAGGAAAAATTCAGCAAGACAAATAAGCTGGGTCTTTGGTTACTGCTTTTATATTATAACACTTAGATTGTGAACAGTGACTTCAGATATAATGAAAGTCTTTCCCCATCTTTTCACAGATATAGAATTTTATTGGCAAAGATCTCCTGTCACTTTGTTTACATTTATTAAAATATACTTTATTCTTTGATGCTATTTTAAATGTGTTCCTTTGAGTTATTTCTCAGTGTTTGTTGTTGTTTCATAGAAAGGCAATGGATTTTTGTAAGTTGATTTTGTACTATACCGTTTTGCTGAGATTTTTGTTTGTAGTTTTCTGGCAAATAAATTGGCATCTCATTACAGTATCATGTCATCTGCAAATAATAAAAATTGACTTTCTATTGTTCTATTTTTATTTTGTTCATTTCCTCCTGTTGCCTTATTGTTCCAGTCTATGCAGTCCTACTCATTCCTAATTTTAATTAGATTGCTTTGAGATTTTTTTTGCCTTTTAGGATAATGTTGGCTAAGAGTTTTCTATGTGTAATTCTTATTATGCTGAAATATCCACTTTAGTTCTATTCTTTCTTGGACTTTTAACATGATATCATGTTTTGCTGGATTTATAGAAATAATTGAATTTTAAACTTTATTTTTAAAACCATTTATACTGCTTATTATATTGTGACTAACGTATGCTGAATTAATTCTGCATTTATGGGATAATCCCAAAATGGTTGTGGTGGGTAATGCTCTTATTATGTGAATATATTCAGTTTGCATGTATTTTACAGAGAACATCTTCATCAATATCAGATGCAATGTTCTGTGTGTGATTTTTGTTTGTTTGTTTATACTTTGGGGTAGGTCTCTTTTTCTGATTTTGGTACTAGAGTAATACCGTCATCATTGAATAATCATGCCAAAAGCAATCGACAGTTTCAATGCAATCCCCATCAAAATTCCAACTCAATTCTTCAACGAATTAGAAAGAGCAATCTGCAAATTCATCTGGAAAAACAAAAAACCAAGGATAGCAAAAACTCTTCTAAAGGATAAAAGAACCTCTGGTGGAATCACCATGCCTGAACTAAAGCTGTACTACAGAGCAATTGTGATAAAAACTGCATGGTACTGGTATAGAGACAGACAAGTAGACCAATGGAATAGAATTGAAGACCCAGAAATGAACCCACACACCTATGGTAACTTGATCTTCAACAAGGGAGCTAAAACCATCCAGTGGAAGAAAGACAGCATTTTCAACAATTGATGCTGGTTGTTATCATGTAGAAGAATGCGAATCGATCCATACCTATCTCCTTGTACTAAGGTCAAATCTAAGTGGATCAAGGAACTTCACATAAAACCAGAGACACTGAAACTTATAAAGGAGAAAGTGGGGAAAAGCCTTGAAGATATGGGCACAGGGGAAAAATTCCTGAATAGAACAGCAATGGCTTGTGCTGTAAGATCGAGAATTGACAAATGGGACCTCATGAAACTCCAAAGCTTCTGCAAAGCAAAAACACCATCAATAAGACAAAAAGACCACCAACAGATTGGGAAAGGATCTTTACCTATCCTAAATCAGATAGGGGACTAATATCCAACATATATAAAGAACTCAAGAAGGTGGACTTCAGAAAATCAAACAACCCCATTAAAAAATGGGGCTCAGAACTGAACAAAGAATTCTCACCTGAGGAATACCGAATGGCAGAGAAGTACCTGTAAAAATGTTCAACACCCTTAATCACCAGGGAAATGGAAATCAAAACAACACTGAGATTCCAC
Organism: Mus musculus; assembly: GCF_000001635.26. NCBI lineage: Eukaryota > Metazoa > Chordata > Mammalia > Rodentia > Muridae > Mus > Mus musculus. Next base: position 96,507,098 of record NC_000078.6, on the reverse strand, counting down.
CTCACACCAGTCAGAATGGCTAAGATCAAAAATTCAGGTGACAGCAGATACTGATGAGGATGTGGAGAAAGAGGAATACTCCTCCATTGTTGGTGGGATTGCTGGCTTGTACAACCACTCTGGAAATCAGTCTGGCGGTTCCTCAGAAAATTGGACATAGTACTACCGGAGGATCCAGCAATACCATTCCTGGAAATATATCCTGAAGATGTCCCAACTGGTAAGAAGGACACATGCTCCACTATGTTCATAGCAGCCTTATTTATAATAGCCAGAAGCTGGAAAGAACCCAGATGCCCCTCAACAGAGGAATGGATACAGAAAATGTGGTACATTTACACAATGGAGTACTACTCAGCTATTAAAAAGAATGAATTTAGGAAATTCCTAGCCAAATGGATGGACCTGGAGGGCGTCATCCTGAGTGATGTAACACATTCACAAAGGAACTCACACAATATGTATTCACTGATAAGTGGATATTAGCCCAAAACCTAGGATACCCAAGATATAAGATACAATTTGCTAAACACATGAAACTCAAGAAGAATGAAGACTGAAGTGTGGACACCAAGCCCTTCCTTAGAATTGGGAACAAAACACCCATGGAAGAAGTTACAGAGACAAAGTTTGGAGCTGAGACGAAAGGATGGACCATCTAGTGACTGCCATATCCAGGGATCCACCCCATAATCAGCTTCCAAAAGCTGACACCATTGCATACACTAGCAAGATTTTGTTGAAAGGACCCAGATATAGCTGTCTCTTGTGAGACTATGCCAGGGCCTAGCAAACACTGAAGTGGATGCTCACAGTCAGCTATTGGATGGATCACAGAGCTCCCAATGGAGGAGCTAGAGAAAGTACCCAAGGAGCTAAAGGGATCTGCAACCCTATAAGTGGAACAACATTATGAACTAACCAATACCCCAGAGCTCTTGACTCTAGCTGCATATGTATCAAAAGATGGCCTAGTTGGCCATCACTGGAAAGAGAGGCCCATTGGACACGCAAACTGTATATGCCCCAGTAAAGGGGAACGCCAGGGCCAAACAAATGGGAATGGGTGGGTAGGGAAGTGGGGGGAGGGTATGGGGGACTTTTGGGATAGCATTGGAAATGTAATTGAGGAAAATATGTAATAAAAATATTAAAAAATTATTTGGAATAATTGTATTTCTTTTTCTTTTCTTTCTCTCTCTCTCTTTCTCTTTCTTTTTTTTCACAAGATTTTAAGAAACTTTAATCATTATTTGTTTAAAGTCTTGAAGAAATATACAACATTGACATCATTGGCTTAGAAAACATGATAAAAATGAGACAGAAAGATTCTAATAGCCAGAATACCAGGAAGTCTCTGACATAATCTCATTCTATATTGCCAAGTGCTACATAAATAGATATGTTAATGTGGAAGAGATAAAATTTCTTTATGGACTCACACCCTTAACAAGGGTCTACAGTGAACTCATGAATGCTGTGGAGTAAAAACTAGTGTCTCCCAGAGATGAGTCCCCTTAAGTGTTGTTCAAAACAGAATATTTGCTTTGAAAGCATAAACACATCACCAACAAAAATAGATCCATAAGTCTGGTATATATATATAGTTAATAAGGTCATCCACTTGAGAGTAAGGTAGCATGAAGGGATAGAAGGAGGGTTGCTGCTGGGAGGGCATAGAAATAAGAAAGGGTTCTGAGAAAATTGTGCAGTAATATTTCAGTTAAAATCATATTTAAAAATTATAACAACCTGAAAATCTGTTATAGGGAAAACACAACACTAAAATACTTAAAAACTAAAAGACCCAGATAAATGTAAATATCATAGAGTATAAGGTCAATTAATGTGATTATTTTTCAAAAGAAATGATATAAAGTAGCCTCAAGTCTGAAGGCACTTTTACATGTACAAAGGAGCAGATATTTTTCACATAACTGGAATTACCACAAGGAAATAGAATTTTCCCCAGAAATATGTAGGAAAGTTAACAGAAAGAGTCTCATATCTGGACATAGGGAATTGCCTATTACCAGACATCAATGAAGCTTATGAAGAAAAATTCTACTTAGAACAAAGGAAAATTCCAGATTATTTTATCATTAGAATGAAGAATTAAGGTAATTTTATGTCAAGAAAAGGGGCAAACAGAAAGACACAGTAGTTCTAGTACTATGGAAACTTCTAAATAGTATAATTGTGTTTGCTTCAGCATCTACAGAAAAAAATATACAAAATGATTACTATAACGCAAGCAACAGACAAATCAAAATATAAATTGACTTTAAATGACATTCATTTGCCAGGAATATCACTGTGTTGTCAATATCTGGAGTGGGTGGGTTGGAGAGCCGGGTGGGGGAGGGTATAAGGGACTTTTGGGGTAGCATTTGAATTGTAAATGAAGAAAATTTCTAATAAAAATAAATAAAAAATAAATAAAATAAATTAAAAAAGAAACATTCTATAATAATCTATGTCTCCTGTCTTTAAACTCTTCTTTGCTCTTAAAACTAGGCATCAGTAGTTTTCAGACAGTTGTTCTTAATAGACTCACATACGCCTGTTGACATCGTGGGTCATAAGGATTGAGAATGTTTGTTTCTTCTGGTCTGACTTGAAAGTGGTTCTCATCAGCCTCATCAGTTTCTATCATCTACAAGTCAGGATTTGGCCAGAAAAGGTACTGATAGTGTGATATCATCCATCTGTGATACAAAGCAGAAAGAAGAAAGACTGGATAATTCTAAGTTATATAGTACTTACCTAGCATGTACAAGGTCCCAGGTCTGATCTCTAGCATTTGCACATGTGCGTGCATGTGTACACACACACACACACACGTGCACAAGCACACACACAGGCACACACACATACACACATGCACGCATATACATACACACTTATAAGCATATACACAAGCATGCATACAAAGTGGCTGATGAATTTTCATCAAGTCACTTTGATTCTTTTTGCCTTGTAACATAAGGGAATAAATTTTTCATGATTGTGACAAATGCAAGAGAGAAAAATGTGTTGGAGAAGGAAAGGTTACTGGGGCTCTCATGGTTTCAGAAGTTTCAATCCAAACTTAGCAGCCCATTTTTTTTTTTCTGCTGGCCTAAAGTGAGACTCAGAATGGAGGCAGCAGCATCATACTGTATCAAAACTGCTCACTTCAAAAAAAAATGTTAGCAAGAAGCAGACATAAGATATAAGGGACACGAAACAGTTTTCCAAGTCTATCAGTCACCTATTCACTACAGGGCATTCCTACCTACATCTTGTCAACTCCTGATAACACTGTCATGTTATGAAATCATCATATTATAAACAAACATTAGGTCAAAACTCATCTTGGGACAACCAATCCAGTACATGGACCTGGGGTGGATGTATCTTATCAAATTATAACTATAGAATGCTTTAGGCATATCTCACATCAGTTTCACATTCCAGATTTAAAGTTGTCTGTAAGCAGTTCTGATTGGAGTGCGATGTTACCTACCTATTTCTTTTTTGTTTGTTTGTTTTTGTTTTTGTTTTATTTTTGTTTTTTGTTTTTGTTTTTTGAGACAGGGTTTCTCTGTATAGTCCTGGCTGTACTGGAACTCACTTCGTAGACCAGGCTGGCCTCGAACTCGGCTTTTTTTTTTAAACCTAATTATTTCTAATAATTCACATATATTGTCATTTTCTATATAGCTTTGAATTAGTCTTCATCTAGGCATTAGTGTTCTTTGCATTCTAACTGGACTTCATATTTTCTTTCTTAGTGAACACGACTTCAAAATTTGCCAGAGTAACACAACACACACTTAAAAGCTTTCCTCTGTTGACAGTTATCTGAACTTTAAATGTTAAAGTGTTCTTATAAGACTCATCAGAATACAGCCAGCTTGACATTTACATAAAGTAATTTTGTATTGTTCCTTAAGAACTTACTGAATCTTAAAGCTGTGTATGGTGAAATGCACCTGGCTAAGGTCTGAGACTTCTTTGTGTACTAAGCATAAGGTTTTGTTTTTTTGATTGTTTTGTTATTGTCAGGAAGTCAAAATCAGAAGCATCTCTGTGTAATTCATAAATTGAAGTTGGTGACTTATTATCTAATATTTGAAATATTAAAAATAATATAACTGTAACAGCTATAGTCTTCTCGGTGAGTTATGTTTTTAATACTGAACACATTTTATGATTTTAAAGCTTATAAGAATTAAATGATAAATATTGACAATGAAGATAGGCCGTCAATATAAAAATATGTGATTATTGATAGATACGATATGTTTTAGGTGAGAAAACTCAAGGGCAAGTTTAACTGTACTCTCAGAGGCTTATTGCCTTTGTTTACTGCCATAAGCCTAGTCACGGAATTTTCTAGCCTCTGTACGGTCTAATCGAGGCATAGAATATTTTCAGCCTCTGAAAAGTTACTAAATAAGCTTACCGCTGCCTACATTTTTTTTTAAACAATCTCTGCTGGTTGTCTTAACTTAACTGTTCTGTCTCAAAACTTCTCACCTAAGAAGAATGACTGAACATGTTTGCTATCTCTTGGTCTCTCCTGAAAGGCTCTGCTTGGCCTCAAACTAACTCTGGCAATCTTTTCTAATCTTTCAGCTCCTTTGCAGTCTCTTGCTTGTTTTGTCTTTACCTGTGTCTAACTTATTCTCTCCTTCAATCTATAAAACTCTCCTGGTAAACTGCCTCCTCCTCCTCTTCCTCCTCCTCCTCCTCCACCTCCTCCTCCTCCTCCTCCTCCTCCTCCTCCTTCTCCTCCTCCTCCTCCTCCTTCTTCTTCTTCTTCTTACTCTGTACTGCTGTGACTCTCTACTGATTCTCCAAGAACTCTCATGAATTCCTGAACTATACTGCGTATTCTGTTCTTTTATTTATTTATTATTAGATATTTTCTTTATTTACATTTCAAATGTTATCTCCTTTTCTTGGTTTCCCCTCTAAAAACCCCCTATCTCTACCACCTTCCCCCTGCTCACCAATGCACCCACTCCCATTTCCTGGCACTACCATTCCCCTACACTGGGACATAGAGAATTCACAGGACCAAGGGCCTCTTCTCTCATTGATGACTGATACTGTTATTCTCTGCTACATATGCAGCTCCAGCTAGGAGTCCCTCCATGTGTATCCTTTGGTTGATAGTTTACTCACTGGGAGCTCTGGGGGCACTGGTTGGTTCTTATAATTGTTCCTCCTATGGGGCTGCAAACCCCTTCAGCTCCTTGGGTCCTTTCTCTAGCTGCTCCAATGGGGACCCTGTGCTCAGTCCAATGGTTGGCTGAGAGTATCCACCTCTGTATTTGTCAGGCACTGGTAGAGCCTCTCTGGAGACAGCTATATCAGGCTTCCATCAGCACACACTTATTGGCATCTACAATAGTGTCTGGGTCTGGTGACTATATACAGAATGGATCCCCAGGTGGGTCAGTCTTTGGATGGCCTTTCCTTCAGTCTCTGCTCCACACTTTGTCTCTGTTACTCCTTCAGTGGGTATTTTTTTCCTCCTTCTAAGGACCGAAGTATTCACACTTTGGTCTTCCTTCTTCCCCAGCTTCATGTGGTCTGTGAATTTAGTGCAGAGTACTATCAGACCTTCAAGGAAGACCTAATATCAATATTCCTCAAACAATTCCACGAAATAGAATAAGAAGGTACTCTTCCCAATTCATTCTATGAAGTCACAATTATTCTTATAACTAAACCACACAAAGGCACAACAAAGAAAGAGAACTTCAGACCAATTTCCCTTATGAATGTTGATGCAAAAATACTCAATAAAATTCTCACAGTCCTAATCCAAGAACACATTAAAACAATCATCCATCATGATTAAGTAGGGTTCATCCCAGGGATGCAGGGATGGTTCAATGTACAGAAATCCATCAACCTCATCCACTATATAAACAAACTCATTGAAAAAAAATATGATCATTTCATTAGATGCTGAAAATCATTTGATAAAATCCAACACCCATTCATGATAAAAGTCTTGAATAGTTCAGGAATTTAAGGCCCATATCTAAACATAGTAAAAGCAATATACAGCAAACCAGTAGCCAATTTCAAACTAAATGGAGAGAAACTTGATGCAATCCCACTAAAATCAGGGACTAGAAAAGGTTGACCAAACTCTCCCTATCTATTCAATATAGTACTTGATATCCTAGCCAGAGAAATTAGACAACAAAAGGAGGTTAAAGGGATACAAATTTGAAAGGAAGAAGTCAAAATAACACTACTTGCATATGATATGATATTATGCTTACGTGACCCCAAAAATTCAACCAGGAACTTCTAAACCTGATAACTTCAGCAAAGTAGCAGATTACATAATTAACTTAAAAAAATGGCTGAGAAAGAAATTAGGGAAACAACACCCTTCAAAATAGTCACAAATAATATAAAATACCTTGGTGTGCCTCTATTAAGTAAGTGAGAGTTCTGTATGACAAGAACTGCAAGTCTCTGAAGGAAGAAATGGAAGATCTCAGAAGATGGAAAGATCTCCTATGCTTATGGATTGTCAGGGTTAATATAGTAAAATGGCCATTATGCTGAAAGCAATCTACAGATTCAGTGTAGTCCCCATCAAAATTACAACTCAATTCTTCATAGAGTTAGAAAGAGAAATTTGCAAATTCATATGGAATAACAAAAACCTCTGGATAGCAAAAATTATTCTCAGCAATGAAAGAACTTTTGAGGGAATCAGCAATCCCTGAACTCATGCTGTACTACAGAGAAATTGTGGTAAAAACCTGCATGGTACAGGTACAGCAGCAGACAGGTAGATCAATGGAATAGAGTTGAAGACCCAGAAATAAACCCATACCCCTATGGTCATTTGATCTTTGACAAAGAAGCTAAAACCATCGGGGGGGGGGGGGGAGAACATTTTCAAAAAATGGAGCTAGCTCAACTGACAATCAGCATGTAGAAGAATGCAAATCAATCCATTCTTATCTCCTTTTACAAAGCTCAAGCCCAAGTGGGTCAAGGACCTGCACATAAAACCATATACACTGAAACTAATAGAAAAGACAGTGTGGCAGAGCCTCGAGCACATGGACACAAGGGAAATTTTCCTGAACAGAATACCAATAGCTTATGCTCTAAGAGCAAGAATTGACATATGTAACCTCATAAAATGGCAAACTTTTGCAAGGCAAAGGACACTGTCAATGGGACAAAACAGCAACCAACAGATTGGGAAAATATCTTTACCAATCCTACATCCAATAGGGTGCTAATATCCAACATGTACAAAAAAACTCAAGAAGATAGACTTCTGAGAACCAAATAACCCTATTAAAAATGGGCACAGAACAAAGCAAAGAGTTCTCAATGTAGGAATACCGATTGGCTGAGAATACCTAACCTTAGTCATCAGGACTATCAAATCAAAACAACCCTGAGATTCTACCTCACACCAGTCAGGATGGCTAAGAAAAAACTCAGGTGATAGCAGAAGCTCGTGAGGATGTAGAGAAAGATCACTCCTCTATTGCTGGTGGGATTGGAAGATAGTACAACCACTCTGGAAATCAATTTGGAGGTTCCTTAGAACACTGGATATAGGACTACCAGAGTACCCAGCTATAACGCTCCTGGGCATATACCCAGAAGATGCACCAACATGTAATAGGACACATGCTCCACTATGTTCATAGCAGCCATATTTATAATAGTCAGAAGCTGGAAAGAACCAAGATGTCCCTCAACAGAGGAATGGATACAGAAAATGTGGTACATTTACACAATGGAGTACTACTCAGCTATTAAAAACAATGAATTCATGAAATTCTTAGGCAAATGGATGGATCTGGAGAATATCATCCTGAGTGAGATAACCCAACCACAAAAGAACATGCATGGTATTCAATCACTGATAAGGGCTATTAGCTCAGAACCTCAGAATACCCAAGTTACTTAGCCTCTTCCTTTAGAAGCTTCCCTTTCTTCTCCTTGTGAGAGTTGGGCACATCTTTTCTTGACAAATCTTTCACTTTCAAATAACAGGCGATTCCTCTACAAACTAACTTTACTTTCATTGTTTGGGACTAAAAATAAGTACTTTGTCAGGGCTTGGTAGCACACTCCACACTAAATTGCTTTTAAAGCAGAAAATATACACTGTCTTTTTTCACATAAGTCAAAAGGGTTAGAAGTTACATGTCTCAGAAAGAAAGAAAGAAAGAAAGAAAGAAAGAAAGAAAGAAAGAAAGAAAGAAAGAAAGAAAGAAAGAAAGAAAGAAAGAAGGAAGGAAAGAAGGAAGGAAGGAAGGAAGGAAGGAAGGAAGGAAGGAAAGAAAGAAAGAAAGAAAGAAAGAAAGAAAGAAAGAAAGAAAGAAAGAAAGAAGGAAAGAGAAACAAAGGGAGAGAGAGAGGGAGAGAGAGAGAGAGAGAGAGAGAGAGAGAGAGAGAGAGAGAGAGAGAGAGAGAGAGAGAGAGAAAGGTTAAAGACAAGAGAACTAAAAACTTGTCTTTGCAGCAAGTGAAAGGGAATGTGATTTGGAAAGTTATGCTGTTGATATTTTTTTCCCGGAAGGGAAAGGATCTATGGGACAGCATTTTTGGAGAAAGCTAGCTGAAGTTTCTTCTTCAGTAAATATGTTTGTTTGGTATGAGGAACATCTGTAAAGTGCAGGATTAAATTATAGACACAGGTAAAATTTAATACCCAGGGCTGTGCTCCAACTTGAATGACTAGGATCCAATTTCCCAAGGTTACTCTTACCTTCCAGATTTATCCATTCAAGCTATTATCCCTAAGTTTTCAGGGAAAATAAGTCCAACATTTCATAAATGCCATGCATTCATGTTTTACTAATGGAAAAGTAGTCCTGTAGTGGTTTGGAATACTCTACAGAAGGTGTTTATTCACTACTGAATTTAGGGGGAACCATACTATCTTTTACAGGGTCATCACATCACACATCTATATTATGACCTGAAAATCTGCAAACCCCTCAATAACCAGAAGAAGGATTTTTGCAAATACCTCAATTATTTTCAAAATTGCCATACAGGTTTAAATTATATTTTCATAATATTATAAATGGTTTTAAGATGTACATTTTACAGATATTTAATGCTTATAAACCATAATGCACAATATACAATTTAGTAATATGTTAAGTGCATTGCTTTAAAGATGTATATTTAAATATGGACAATTTCTTAACAATTTTGTTGTTTTGTTTTTTGCAAAATTGTTTCACTTTGGCTGCCAAAAATGTCTTTGACATTGGGATTTTCACCCTCAGCAAGAGTGCTTGAGTCATTGACGATGGCTGTGCACCAACACTTTCCAAGCTTGAATGCTTCTAAGTTATGTTTTATTATGTAAAATATCTCTAGAGATTATAATATTTGTGTATATGTTTATACTCTGAGCTTGAGAGATGTTTTACACACACACACAGGCTAAGAATTTGTGGCACAATGTAGTCTCACTCTGTGTGTGTATGCCATATATGTATATTTCAAATATACAATATATAATATTTTTTTCAGTATAATACCATTGGCATGTTTTGTGTCTGTAGATTAAAAAACATTATTCTTAGATGTAGAGCTGTATCCAACAAGAATGGAGGTTTTCTGGACAGAAAAAAAATGGCTTTCTATACAGGAGAAAGGGTTGCATGCCAAAGAATGGAAGTTGTGTGTTACCTTGTCCTACCCTCTGCTTAAGATTAACTCCAATTAGAAAGACCTTGGTATAAAAATTATGAAGAGAGTTCAACTTTTGAAGGAACCAGGGGTTTAAAAATGTCTATAGTTTAAAATAAGAATGATAAAATAAAATAAAATGTAATAGATTTTAAAATATTCAGTTTTAATTAAATTTATAAAACACTGATAAATATGTTAAGATTAAGATATTCTATTTAGATGAACTTTTAGCATAAACTGAGAGGAGAAGAAGTAACTAGAGACAGGAGGATTGGATGGGTGACATCATTTGGCATGGGAGACTCATACAGTATCTCTACAAGTGGGAGTCTTGATTTGTATACAGTATAACGTCAATAAAACTGGACAGATTAATGCCTGAGACATGGTTCCAAGGTTAATACCATCATCTTTGTGCAAGTCATTCCAAAATAAACATCCTAGGATGTACAGATAAAAGACATTTCAATTCATACCACTTTTATATCACTAACAGGATTTTTTCCTGGTTTTGGATTATGTGAAAACAATGAATTGCCAGTAGAAATAAAACTTCGAATTTCCAGTTCCCTGGCTTAAAACCTCGTAGTGCAATATCTACTCATATCATTGGGCAGATGTGGTCATCCACATTCCCCCAGACAGCCAAGTGTCTATTCATAAGGTTTAACCAATACTCTACTGTGCAATGTCTTCTCATGCTATGGTGTTCAACAGGTTATGTGATTTAAATGCATGTTAATTTATAATATTTCCAACTTTCCATAAATTCCTTGTAAGCCAAGAACCAGATATATATCACTTCCCTTGTTATTCCTAAGGAAAGGGGCATCAAGTTGCAAATGAACATCCTTCAACTAAAATATAGAGTATTTATCAAGAAACTGCTTGACAATATTTTTAGTTGTTCTATTTGGTAGAACAATAAAACAGTTAGAGGAAATTCATGTGCAAGTTAAAGCTCTTAAAATCTACAGCACTAAAAGTTTATTTTTCATTATGCAGTTAGCATTAGATGACAACATAATGAGATATGTGTTAAAAACCTACTAGGTTAAAATACATGTGGTACAATAGGGTAGGTATAAGACTCACTTTAGTGAGTATGACCCACACATACTCATAAAGTTCATCTTAAATAAATGCAATAACACACAAACAAACACACACACACACGGACACAGAAACACGCACACACACACACACACATTGGTAGAAGAGGACAATGAGGATATTTTGATTAAAGAAATACACAGAAAGAGAGACTGAGGAGATTGTGAAAGAATAAATATAGTTTGTAAAGAGAAAACAGCACTTGTCATTCAGAATTTCTTAAAGACTTAATGGGCTTGTCTTTTCTGAATTACATGAATTGGCACTGCTGAGGTTAGCAGTAGAGAAATGATGAAGTGTATAAGCCTCACAGCCCGAGCAGCATTTCTGTGTATAGTCGGGGCAAGGATCTCCTTTCTCATAGGTAACTTACTTGTCTGCTAAACAAATCTTTACAATACCTCTCTTGAGGAAACCCTTTTCCATCACAATGCCTTGAAGGAATATTTGTTTCTAGTGGTAATGCTATTTTAATTTAGGATAGGTGAACGGTCATGTATTTATCAATCGTTGTACTTTTTAAAATTGGTGGCATAAAAATTGTGCTTTGTAGTTCATAGTGCATTAGAATGACTAATCTGCATGGTTTGTAAATACAGATGATTATAACAATCAATATTTCAGCATATTTGGCACTACACTTACATGGCAACCATGCCGATGTTTCCTAATGATCTGCATTACCTTGCAGAAAGACAGTAGGAAATCTGTAATGTTAAATTTCTACTACTGTAATAAATACATGTACATAAGGGAAAATGGCAGGGATTTTGGCTTTATTGATATTTGGTTTTATTGATATTGATTTTGGTTTAAAAAGTGTCCATTTTCCAACACATTGAACACAGTGTAGTTGAGCTGGTACCCAATTAGAGCTTGCACCACTACTCAATAGTGTTCATGGTACTGGAAGATGGTCTGTACCAGGAACAGTTAGGTGAAACCCTCATGTTCTAAAGGAGTTTCCTACCTTGAAGACATGTCAGTAAAATAGTGGCACAAAGCTTGTTTGAGTAATAAACAAACATTAAACTGGTTTTAATGTCTATTCTCTAAGGTAGAATTCATACTTCATAGTTCTGCGATCACCAAGAATGTGAGAATAGATGGGCCATGAACCTCCGGGAAACCAAATACTACTGTTTTGATATCAGAGCATATCAAAACAAGATTCCTAATTATAGTCTGTTATATTCACAGTTTAGGTGCCTAAGTCAGCCATCAACAAAGAAACTTCATTCTGTTCTGAATGGGAACAAATACAGAGACCCTCAGCCAAACATGCAGAGGATGAGAACTTGGAACGCTCATTCCGAAGTGGGATATTGCAAAAAAGTCTTCTCCCAGGGATCAGGGAACTCTGTTAGACTTCCTGTGGAGTTCCTATCACCTTCAGGGAATTTAATCTTTCCCCAACTCTTCCATAAGTGTCCCTCACCTCCATCCAGTGTTTGGTTGTGGGAATCTATATCTGTTTTAGTCAGCTCTTGGGCAAAATCTCTCAGAGGACAGTTATGCTAAGCTCTTGTCTACAAGCAAAACAGGGTATTATTAACAGTGTCAGGGATTGGTGCTTACTCATGGTATGTGTCTCAGGTTGGGCCAGTTGTTGGTTGGACATTCCTTAAGACTCTGCTCCATCTTTGTCCCTACATTTCTTTTACACAGGAAAAACTTTGGGTTGAAAGTCTTGTGGCTGAGTTAATGTTCTTATCCCTCTACTATGGATCCTGCCTGGCTACAGGAGGTAGCCTTTTCATGTCCCATGTTCCCATTCTTAGGCATCTTGGCTAATGTCATCAGCATTGAATCCAGAATCCTCCTCCATCTCAGGTCTTTGGGACTTCCTAGAAAATCCACCCACAATAGGCAGCTGCATATTGCCATTCATTCTCCTGACCACCTGGTCCTCTCTCTTGTCTCTAACCAAACCTGCTCCTCACTCCCTCCATCCCCCTCCCCAAACCATCTCTCACCCAATTCCCTTTATCCCTCTGCCTCGTTTATGTCTATTTTATTCTCCCTTCTATGTGAGATGCAAGCATCCTTTCCCTTGTCTTCCTTCATGTTTAGCTTCTTGGGTTTGTGGGGTACAGCATGGATATCTTGTACTTTATGGCTAATATCTGCTTATCAATGAGCGTTTACCATGCAAATACTTTTGGGTATGGGTTACTCAATCAGGATGATTTTTTTATAGGTCCTTCTATTCTCCTGGAAAATCCATGATGCCCTTGTTTTTAATAGCTGAATAATATTCCTTTCTGTAAGTTAACACATTTTCTGTATCCATTCTTCAGTTGAGTGACATCTTGGTTGAGGAGAAGGAAGAGGAGATCTACATCTATGCTGTCACAGAGGAGGAGGTACAGGCATGGGTCCTGTCTGGGGCTCATTGTCCTCTTCTCTGAGCTACAGAGTACACTGGCAATTATGTGTAAATCTGCTATGCCATATAGAAGATTTATTGATTTCATGAGCTCCCATTTACTTATTTATTTTATTTGTTTACTTATTGTCTTTAACTTACATGCTCATGTCATACATGTTGTAACTTAAGTTTTTATGTTCTTAGAAGATTTCTGTATGTTTGACTGTGTGTGGCTCTACGGCTATATATGTTTTTCTCGATTTTCCTTGACACTTTTCCTTCTATTTGTTTGCTTTACTCTGTTATGACTTGTTTTTATTTTATCTTACATTAAGTTATTGTTGTTTATTAAATGCCTTCTTGCTTTCTAATGTGAGACAGAATATTATGGAGTTGGATGGGAGGGTGGATGAAAAATATAATCAGAAAACAGGGCAGGAAAATATTGTTTTAATAATACAAAACAAACAAGATAAAACAATATATTTTGTGTTAAAGTATATTCACAGCAGAACAAAAATTAATGTCATCACTATTTATTGACCTTGTTTTCATTTGTGTATTTGTTTATTTTTATCTTAGGAACAAAATCTAAAGTCTAATCTTTGCCAAATTAATCATCTTATTTGTGAGAAAGAGAAATAGAAACAAGATATGACTATGCATGCTAATGCAAATAACTACTCTTCCAGGTATTTAGTTACATTGGGTCTTGCTGGATGAAAAATTAACCAATAATAAAGTAGAGAGATGATAAGAAAAGCAACTACATGGTCACTGGTTTGCTAAAAATAAGTTCAGCCCTACACATGTTAACTGATCAAGAGAGACTCAGAAATTTATTTTATTAATTCTTATAGGACATAATGGACACACTTTTGTTTACTGATAACCAAATATCAGCTTCTGTTCCAGATATAAGAAAACACTGAACAGAATGTCATAGTTACAAAAAATCTTATCATATATATGAGTGTTATCATATATATTCATGATAATTATATATACATATATACATATATATTTATATTAGATGTCACATTGCAAAGTATTTACTGTTTAGAAATAAACAGGTTAGTTGAGAAGGATCAGGGCTTTGGGCTATTGACCTTGGCTATTATCAACATGAGAATTTTTCTATTTTTAATCCAAACATGCAAACTACAAATGCATTCTGAGGCATGGAAGAAGTGAGTAAATAAGTATAAAATTTTAAAGTGATTTTGGAGCCAAGATCATAATCTGGATAAAGGAACACTAAATTTAGAGCTGAAAACCTAAAGCAAGAAATTGAAATTATTGATGGCAATTAAACAAGTATCTTAGAAATTTAAATCACAACAGCATACAAAACAGGAAAATTTCAGATACATGTGCTTTTTAATATGCATCTTAGAGGCTGGCACCATAGGTTAGTTACATAGTGCTTTTACAATATATGTAAGGTCCTATCAGTCCCCAGATACCCATTATTACACACAAAAATAATGACAAAGCCACATTGATTATACATACTTAGAAACATAACACAAGACCTATCATGAGAGTAAATTTGTTAAAGCACCGGTTGTACAAGGATGGAAGATATAATTTAATTCTGAGAGCCCACATTAAAATGCTGTACTTTGCTGCTAAATCCTTTTTTTAAAAAAAAATGTTGAATAAAGCACATGATTGGGTATGTGTTCACAGTTTTAGAAGGTCAGTCTATGACCATCATTGCTGAAAGCATGGCAACAGGAAGGTAAGGTAGGTGTGGAAGCAGTAGCTGAGAGCTTCCATATTATCAACAATTTGAAGGCAGAGAAGAAAATTGGGTCTGGGACATGCTTTAGAAATTTCAAAGCCAACCCACTATGACATACCTTCTCCAAAATAGCTACATATCCTAATTCTTTCTAAAGAATTCTAAAAACTTAAAACTATAAATTCATATACATTAACCAATGTCAGCTATTCTTATTCAAATACCACAATTGGTATTAAATACTTTTCATCCCAGTTCTGAGAAAATGAGAACTCAAGAGACAGCTAGCGACTTCTTGGCCAAAGACTAGAGCCTTCTTAAAATCCATATGGACAGATATTGAAGAAGAATGTCAGCTAATGCTGTCTTCTGGATTTGGTAAGGATGGACACAAACACACATTTTTACCCATTAACAGATAAACATACACATGAAAACTAAATAATACATAGAAAAAATGTATGCGTTTGTGCACAGCTATACAATGAGTATTATGTGTTTTTCAGTTTCATGAAAACATATCTATTGAGATTCTGATTAATTAAGTTTTACCTTTTAAAAATAATTGTAGACAGGTGGTAGTGGTGCACGCCTTTAATCCCAGCACTTGGGAGGCAGAGGCAGACAGATTTCTGAGGCCAGCCTGGTCTAAAAAGTGAGTTCCAGGACAGCCAGGGCTATATGGAGAAACCCTGTCTCGAAAAACAACAACAAAAAAACCCCAAACCAAACAAAAAAATTACAAAAAAATAACCAAATATGTAGGCAGACTATTGAAGTGCGTTGGACAGATGATGTTTACGGAGGCAGACTATGACGAACATTGAATTGAGCATGTTTAAGGAGGCAGACGCTATCTTCTAATAATAACTAGGCATTTCTCTTCTGTTAAACTCCTTTATTGGATGTTATAACTTTAAAAAGCACTTTGTTAAATAATAAAAAGACAAGGGAAGTTAAGTCTTTATGTGCAAATTTTCATGAGGAAAAACATTGCTGATGTATGTTAGAACAAAGAAGTATTGAAGTTGGTTGACTACACACATACACACAGACAAACACACACAGACAAACACATACACAAACACACATGTGTATATATACTATGAAACAAATAACAAAGTATCACACATTTTAAGTTTTGTGTTTCTAAAATCATGCCATGCATTTTTTGTAAATGATTCAATTTGATTCACTATCAGCATTGAGCTGATAATGTTTCCATAAATACCAGAGCAACTAATTGATCTGAGTGCAAACGAATTGTAATTATACACACACACACACACACATTCATACCCATATGTAGAGAGTAATAAGTGCTAAAATTACAAATTAACTTGGGCCCAATATAGCTTTGACAAAATTTCTAAAATATGATTGTATATAATTATTAAAATTCATTTTGATTTCTTACAATTTTAGTTTGCACATTAACTAGCCCACGGGAATTAAATATCTTTATCTATGTCTTACTTTCCTGCTAACACTGAATCTCAATCTTAAGGAAGTATTTCATTTTACCTGCAGATATGTGTGATTGTGTGTGTGTGTGTGTGTGTGAGAGAGAGAGAGAGAGAGAGAGAGAGAGAGAGAGAGAGAGAGAGAGAGATTATATATAAATAAGTGGAAAAGTAATACCAGTATTATGGTGAGTACTTAAGAATCAATTGATTTAGTTGAGAATACTTAGTCTTCTCTTAACATTATTGTAACAAATATGATACCAATGATAAGCTGCACCTGTTTTTGCCTTTCCTTAAAGAGCAAAATGATGTAGGTACAGCAAGCCTGCTGACCAAATGAACGGTAGCAATGGAATAATCAAAACTTCTATAAAATGTCAAGTGTGAATGAAATTCCAGTCATCCAGGAGAAATGTCAACAAAATCTGTCCAGGAAAGATCTGAGTTTTCAATATCTAGACCCTTATATCTGTTTGTTTTTCTTCTAAAGCTGTTAACATGTGTGTTCTGTACCAATGACTGTTTCCAGTGACTGAATAAGTTCTGAGATCAAGGTCAAATACATATGTTGTGTCATCTTCGAACAGGTATGGCACCTCCCCTGAGCTTGCTTCTTTCATTTGTGAAGATGTGCATAGCCCTCTCATTATGATAGGTTTATTGTCATACAATGTTCCCTTGCATTATTGTGTCGCTTGCTCAGATCTGCAACTCAGTGTCATTATAAGAGAGCACAGCATTACGTACTGGAACTCTATGAGATGATTAAACTTCAGAGTCTTCTATTAGTATTATTTTTTATATAATTATTAATTGTACATTGTCAATCAAGCAGTCATAAATGAGGAGATTGCATTAGCCTTGTTCTTGCTCAAAATAAAATAACTAACTCAGTACTGTTGAAACTGTCGCATTCTGTGGAGATAATACTATTCAAAGTGTGGCATAGTTAAGCATGGTAGTTTATGCTTGTTAATGACAGGATTGGGGGAATGGTGGAGACAACAAGGATCAATAATTAAAGAACAGCATTGGACTACATAGTGAATTCTAACTATCCTGAGAAAGATAATAAAGACTTTGTGATAGTGATTAAAAGAAAAACATAAAATCTATAATTTCAACACACCAGATGAGAGAATATATGATAATATATTCTTGCATTTTTGTTTCATTTGATGTGTGATATCATTTTATCATACGTTCTGTTCACTTCCAGAGTATTCCCTTTCTTTTTTTTTTTTTAAGATACAAAATCGTAGGGATGAAAACAGAAAAACTGAGTTAAAATGGGCCACATTCTCATTTTATCGGTACTCTCATTTGAAAACAAAAGCCACTGTTTAATTGGAAAATTTTTCACATGTAACAAATGATATAGTGGAGGAAAACTCTCAGGGAAATTATTAGATACACACAGAAAATGCAAACTTTAATTATTGAATCCTACTATTTCTTCGTCTTAGTCAATGTTCCCAGTCAATGATGAGCAAGTTTAATCCCTCGATGTCAACAATTGTACATTATGCCAACAAATGAGCCTGCCCTTACATTCATTTATACATATCCAGATGTTTTGAGTTACTCAGGAACATCACTGATCTTATTTGAACAAAATAGTATGTACATGTTGGCAATATTGACCTCCCCAGTCAACACAAAGTCTGCGCTTCATCCCTTAATGTGGTTCAGATGTTGCCAAGTGTTAACGTGCTCACTGAATTACACTCACATGGTTAATGAAAATATTATGATCCTATAAATACAGAAACTCAAACTAGCACCTCCAGCTAGTCTTCTTTGGAGATAGGTTTCTAGCCTTCTTGAATGTGGTAGTCATCTGGTCTGCTATTAGGTGCACATGGCTTAGCATGCAAGACTTGTGTTAATGGCCCCCAGCCTAAACACATTTCTTGATTTGGATCTCTACATGTAGCATAAAAAGTCCCTTTGTTGTATTCTAGTTTTTCTTGGCTTTCAGTAGCACAGCGTGAGACAGAGAACATTTGGCACTATGTATCTAAACTGTCATTTGGAAATTTCAGATTTGGAATCTCTTTCCAGCATTTAGACTTCTTAATTCAAACCATACTACTCCCTGAGTATGACTGCCCCATCCTCCTGCAGAGAATAAAATGTTACTCCCAAATGTCACCTGACTCATCATATCATTCAAAGTATTTGAGGCTCAGAGTGAGGATTTTAATGACAGAAATATGGGTATCTTCTTAGTGCCAAAGAATCCTAGTTTAGACTATATCTGCGAATGATTTCCTTTGTTTAAAATGCTTTCACAACGGTTACATATTTAGACCTGTTGACCTTTCACTGTCTATCACATTTCTATTGTATGTATAGACTTCTCTTTTGCACAAAAGTCAACAAAATGTCCAATGACATCGTTCTTCATTGAATATGCATGTAAAATGTAGACACTTCCTTTATACAAAGCCATGAACCTCTGTATGGAAACTAGGATATTAATAAAGATAACAAATAACCATGGTGGATCATAATTCTCAAAAGAAATGTGCCAACTTCTGAATTTTCTACTGCGAAGGACATCTTAATACCAGTGTGATAATTTTATGATAATCTATAAGTAGTACATGCTCTACACATTTTACTTTCTTCTTAGATCATTTAATAGAGAACCTACCTGCAGAAAAATGTGTCATTAAGGTAAAATTTAACTATTTCCTTTTAAATGAACATCCTCTGTAAAGAAAACCAAGAGAGAAAGACCATTTAAAAAATGAATAAATCCTTCTATCATATATATCAAGGTGACCTGTTTCCAAATTAAATCAATACAGATTTGTCTGTAAGTATGAAAGAAACATTTGGTTGTGTAGTTTCAGCTGATTTATCAGCAATTGTAAGGAACCATAAATAATTTCTATAATTCACTAAGACAGACATAGATAAGATTCTTCTTTGGCCTGGTGGTGCCCTCTCTTTCTGTGTTTATACTTGCTCAATTTAGGTCTCCCCAAGAAATGTCACATGACAAATGTGAATTTAGCAGACATATACAGATGCATAGATATGTGCAACGATTAATTCAGTAAATAATGTAAAATGATTTTCAAACTAATTCCCACTGATGAACTTGATTTCATTTCCATGCTTTAGTTCCCCACTAGAACTGGTCACCAGGACAGGCAAAACTTATCAGAACATCAGAATATTTCCTACAAACCTTCTGCCTTTGTACCTGTACAATCTCCTGCCTACTACCAACTACATAATACCCTACATCAACAATAGTAACATTATGAAGAAGAGCTTCAAGGCTCAGGAAATCCTTTGCACTTGACCTTTTCATATAATTTCTCTTGTCCTAAACTCTACAGCAATCTCTCTCTCTCTCTCTCTCTCTCTCTCTCTCTCTCTCTCTCTCTCTCTCTCTCTCTGTATATATATCAAATATCTGCTTCTGACTCTCTCCATCTCTCTCCCTCCCTCTCTCCCCCTCTCCCCCTCTCTCCCCCCCCCTCTCTCTTTCTCTCACACACACACACACACACACACACACACACACACACACACACACACACACACATATGTGTCAGAAGAATGGATAGAGAAAATGTGGTTCATTTACACAATGGAATACTACTGAGCTATTAAGAACAAGGACATGCTGAGTTTTACAGGCAAATGGATGAAACTAGAAAATATCATCCTGAGTGAGGTAACTCAGACCCAAAAAGATATACATGGTATGTACTCACTAATAAGTGGATATTAGCCACCTAAAAGTACAGACTACCAAAGATACAGTCTGAAAACTCTAAAAGGTTAACAAATTGAATGGCTCAAGTGAGTACAGTTCAGTGGCACTTGGAAGAATAGAGAGCAGTCACAAGGTGTGGGGGGGCATGGAGGGAGGGCCTGGAAGTGAAAGGGAACGGGGGGGGGAGGCAGGAGGGGGACACGGTCTAATATTAGGTGGGGGAAAAAGACTGAAGTCTTGAGGGCTAGCAGAAAGAATGGAAACAGATATCCTCCGGAGGTAGGAGGTTGGGGGGAGGGGGGCTCCAGAATGTATCAGAGACTAGGAAGTGACTCTCAGGACTCAAAGGGTGGGACCTTAGATGAAATTCCCTACAGTGGGGAATGGGAACTTGTAGAGCCCATCTCCGGGAGAAAGACAATGCATCAAGTGAGGGATGGGGTTGCCATCCCACAGTCAAAACTCTGACCCATAATTGTTCCTGTCTAAAAGAAAGGCAGGGATGGAAATGGAGAGGAGCATGAGGAAAGGTGGTCCAACGACAAGGCCAAAGTGAGATCCAGCTCAAGGGGAGGGCCCAAGGCCTGACACTATTACTGAGGCTACTGTGTGCTCACAATAAAGAGACCTATCATGACTGCACTTAGGAAGACCCAACAGGCAGCTGAAAGAGTCAGAGGCAAATATTTTCACCCAAGCAATGGACAGAAGCCAGGGACCCCTGTGGTTGAATTGGGGGAAATCGAGAAGAATCTGAGGAAGGGCATATCAGCAGTCTAACTTACCTGGACCCCTAAGATCTCTCAGACACTGAGCCAGCAACCAAACAGCATGCATACACCAGCTTAAATGAGGCTCCAGACACATATCCAGACACATACACAGCAGAGGACTACCTGGTCTAACCTCAATTAGAGAAGATGTTCCTAACCCTCAAAAGACTTGATGCCCCAGGGTGTGGGGAGGCCTGGAGGGATTGGAGTAGAAGGCTGGGACATCCTTTTCCAGACAGTGGGGGCAGGGAGAGAAGGTTTGGGATGGGAATGGTCAGTAGGGTGCAGACCCAGGGAGGGGGCGCTGAAGTCAGGACTGTAAAAAAGGATTAAAGAATAAAAATATATCTTTGCCACAAATAGTAAACATATCAAAACCAAAACAAGCAAACAAAAAACAACCAGTTGCAGATCCAGTTGTTAATATGCAGAATGAATACTGGGAACTCAACTCAGATCCTCTTTAAGAGCAGTCAATTGTGATATCTAAGCCATCTCTCCATTTAAAAAAAAGGCATCATAGTAGGCTTGATTCTTTTGACTTCAACATCATATAATGCATAGCCCTTCTAGATTAGCTTCTTTCACATGGCATGCATTTAGGTGACTTCCTAGTCTTCTGGCTTTGTAACTAACATCTTTATGTACTAAAGCTTACTATTAATCTGGTGTTTGTATTCTTCCATGCATTTAGTGAGGATAACCTTGGTTTCTTCTGAGCTGTTTGCTTTGGATAAGTCCCTGATGAGTCCAGGTTTCAATGAATTTTATTTCAGAATAGTATATTGAGTTTTCAAAGAAACTGTGAAATTGATGAACTGTGCTTAAAAGACTGGGACCCCTATGGTTGAATTAGGGGAAGGATGGAAGAAACAGAAGAGGGTGTGCCCATAAGAAGACCAGCAGTCTCAATTAACCTGGACCCTTGGGAGCTCCCAGACACTGAACCACCAATCAGTCACCACATGTATAGCAGAAGATTGCACATAATTATGAGAGACTTGAGGTTCCAGGGAGTAAGGAGGCCTGGTGGTTGGGGATCATCTTCTCAGAGATGCGGGAAGATTGGAATGAGGAACTGGGGGAGACGGGACATGGAGGGTGTGCAATGACTGAATTGTCAATAAATTTTTTAAAAAAAGAAGAAAAAGAGCCCACAGGCAATAAAGAGGATTCTAGTTGCTCCTAAGGCTCAACAAGAGCTCTAGTGCCATTCTTTAACTTCTTTTGGGTTTATTTTCTCAAAATAGTATGTACTCAGCAAATTATGGTTCATGCTACAATATAATGGCCCCTATCTTCTTTATTTACCATGTATATGCATTCTTTCCTTGGTAAGATATAAATTCAAGGCTTCGTTCACTTTTGAACAAGTTGTTCTGTTACTGTTTGCATTAAATATTATTGCATGTTTTGGGTAGCATCCAGTTGTTTATCAAATATGCTTTTGTAATTATTTACTCCCACATCAAAGCTTTTTTTCACATTTAATTTTATTTACGTCATGATTTCATGCTCTTGACTGAATTCACAATATAGAAGCTTGCATTTTAATAAAATCTAGCTTGTCAATTTTACTAACAATGAGAGAAGGGTGCTATTTCTAAAATGTCCTCATACTAAGAAATATATACTATATCAGCAAGGATTTTATATATCTACATTTTAGGATATGCTTCCATTCATGTTATGACTGGTATGAAGTGTATGGCATAGTTCATTGATTTATTTCATGTATTCTAACATCTTTTAACTTTTCATGGATGTTTTTAATATTTAATTGAGTTACTTGTATCTTTTTCCCTGTATGTCCAGTAGCTGTAAAGTTATATTTCCAATCTCTTTTACTGTTTTATGGCCTCAGACACAGGTGATGTTTAATTTATTAGCTGTTTTTTTTTTCTTTGCGACTGTATCTTTGAACATATTTGATTTTACAAATTTATTTACAGAGAAGTAAATAAAATAATAGAAGAATATATAGAGTAATATAAATAGAAAATATAGAATAAATAGAAATAGAGTCAATTTGTTGAAAAACAAAAAACTTGCTGCGAAACTGACTGAAACTCTTTTGAATTTGTATATTGAGTGATGAGGAGGTGATATAGTGAGAGTATTTACTCTTCTATCCATGAACATGGAATATTTTTCCTCCTTTCATTTATTTCATCAGGATTTATTACTTGTTTCATATCACCTCTTTAGAGGCTTCTTAGAAAAGACCTTGACTTCTGAGAACCGGCATAATTTGATTACTTATTCATAGCCAATAATGTGGTATTCTCATTCTTGATTTTAATGTTTCTGTTTTCTCTGTTTTCTTTAATATGTTGCTGGCTTTCTTTTTTTTTTTAGCTTTGGACTAATTAATTAACTAGTAATTACTTGATTATTCCTTGCTTGTACTTTTTGAAGTTATTGAACTTTTATTTGTGCATTGTGAAATTTACCCAGAGATTTATGTACTTCAGAGTATTTTTATTCAGTAGATGAGTTGTTACAATAATTTGGAGAATCTGTACTGCCATTTATTTTTATAGTCCTTTTGTTTCTGGTTTAAAATTTGCGTATCTATTAGTTTACATATTTATGCAAATTTTATTTGGCTATCATTTTTAACATTTACTACATTTAACTCTTCCTCTCTCAAATCTCTCAGAGAGAAGAAAACACACTCTAGTAAGAGAAAAATATCACATCATACAGCATACAAAATACATTACCAATTTTTATAAAAAGGAAAATGCCAAAAATAAATAATGTGTTACAAAATTAAAATGTATTACATGTAAAAATGTAAATATAAATACGTAAGACTAAAGAAAGTGTCTAGGAAATGAACAAAATACAGGCAAAGAAAATAAAATAAATGAATAAAAAGAAAAATATTTATAGATGAAATAAAAAAATAAGAGCCAAAAAGTAAATGAATGAATGTACAAAGGAAATAATTTTTCATCAAAATATAGTTAATGCAGGAAGGTGAAAAAAGCTCTAAAATTAAAAATATTAAATGGATAAAATATGTAAAATACATAACTTATAGTAGAGGTAAAAAGGAGAAAAAGACAAGGTATTAAAAATTTTTAAATCAGAAAAATTATGTAATAATAAAAAGAAGCATAAAATCAGATACATGGGTAAAGGTGAATAAAATGGAACATAAATGTTTAAAATATTTTATACATTTTACTTTTGAATGAAGGTACTTCTAAAGGCATAGATAAATTAAATATGATAACAGAAGAGACTAGAAAAGAAAAAAAAAAGATGAGACAGACTGAGTTCTTTTGAGGTCATTGAAAGGTAGAGTCTGCTCACTTTCCCAGCCCTCTCTTCCCAGCTTTCCCTATAAATGACCCACCCCAATTCCCTCCCCATCTCCTCTGCCAACCACATCTCTCCCTCCAACTACCTACATTGGTTACTACTTTATTTCCCCTTCTGAGTGAAATTCAAGTATCTTCCATTGGGCACTCCTTGCTATTTAGCTTCTTTGGGTCTGGGTATTATAGCTTGGTTATCCTGTATTTTATGGCTAATATCCACTTATAAGTGAGTACATACCATGCATGTCCTTTTGGTTTTGGTTTAACTCACTCAGTATATTTTCTAGTTTGGTCCATTTGCCTGCAAATTTTATGATGTCCTTGTTTTAAATAACCCAGTAGTATTCCACTGTGTAAATGAAACAAATTTTCTATATCCATTTTTCAATTGAAGAATATTTGTTTTCTTTCCAGTTTCTGGCTATTATGAATAAAGCTGTTATGAATGCAGTTGAACAAGTGTCTTTGTGGCATGGTAGAGCATCTTTTGGGTAAATGCCCAGGAGTAGTAAAGTTGGGTCTTTTTTTTTTCCATTTTTATTAGGTATTTAGCTCATTTACATTTCCAATGCTATACCAAAAGTCCCCCATAGCCACCCACCCCCACTCCCCTACCCACCCACTCCCCCTTTTTGGACCTGGCGTTCCCCTGTACTGGGGCATATAAAGTTTGCGTGTCCAATGGGCCTCTCTTTCCAGTGATGGCCGCCTAAGCCATCTTTTGATACATATGCAGCTAGAGTCAAGAGCTCCGGGGTACTGGTTAGTTCATAATGTTGTTCCACCTATAGGGTTGCAGATCCCTTTAGCTTCTTGGGTACTTTCTCTAGCTTCTTCATTGGGGGCCATGTGATCCATCCAATAGCCGACTGTGAGCATCCACTTCTATGTTTGCTAGGCCCAGGCATACTCTGACAAGAGACAGCTATATCAGGGTCCTTTCAGCATAATCTTGCTAGTGTATGCAATGGTGTCAGCATTTGGAAGCTGATTATGGGATGGATCCCCGGATATGGCAGTCTCTACATGGTCCATCTTTTTATCTCAGCGCCAAACTTTGTCTCTATACCTCCTTCCAAGGGTGTTTTGTTCCCACTTCTAAGGAGGGGCATAGTGTCCACACTTCAGTCTTCATTTTTCTTGAGTTTCATGTGTTTAGGAAATTGTATCTTATATCTTGGATATCCTAGGTTTTGGGCTAATATCCACTTATCAGTGAGTACATATTGTGTGAGTTCCTTTGTGAATGTGTTACCTCACTCAGGATGATGCCCTCCAGGTCCATCCATTTGGCTAGGAATTTCATAAATTCATTCTTTTTAATAGCTGAGTAGTACTCCATTGTATAGATGTACCACATTTTCTGTATCCATTCCTCTGTTGAGGGGCATCTGGGTTCCTTCCAGCTTCTGGCTATTATAAATAAGGCTGCTATGAACATAGTGGAGCATGTGTCCTTCTTACCAGTTGGGGCATCTTCTGGATATATGCCCAGGAGAGGTATTGCTGGATCTTCCGGTAGTACTATATCCAGTTTTCTGAGGAACCGCCAGACTGATTTCCAGAGTGGTTGTACAAGCCTGCAATCCCACCAACAATGGAGGAGTGTTCCTCTTTCTCCACATCCATGCCAGCATCTGCTGTCACCTGAATTTTTGATCTTAGCCATTCTGACTGGTGTGAGGTGGAATCTCAGGGTTGTTTTGATTTGCATTTCCCTCATGATTAAGGAGGAGTTGGGTCTTGATATAGAACTATTCCCACTTTTTGGAGAATCTGCAAGATTGATTTATGGAGTGGCCCCATAAGTTTGTGCTCCCACCAGCACTTGAGGAGTGTTTTACTTTCTCTGCACCCTTGCCAGCAGGTGTTGTCCCTCGAGTTTATTGTCCATGCTGAAGTGCATAAAGTGGAATATCAATGTCATTTTTCTAAGAAGGAAGTTGAATATTTCTTTTAATGAATTCATTATTTCATTTATTTTATCCCAAATGTTGTTCTCTCTTCCCAGTCCTCCCTCAAAGAGTTCTTCTGCTATCCCCATTCCCATTTGCCTCTGAGAGGGTTCCCTTTCCTGGGTATACACTCCCTTCTATGGAGGCCAAAAAGGACAGTCCTCTGCTACATAGGTGCCCCAGGCATTGGACCAACCAATATATACTCTGTGGTTGTTAACTAAGTCTCTGGGAGCTTCCAGGGATTCAAGCTATTTGACACTATATCTTTTGGGTATCTGCTTAGGAGTGGCATAGGTAAAAGTACTCCAAATTTTCTGGAAAACCATCAAATTGATTTCTAAAGTGCCTGTACAAGTTTGAACTTCCACCAGCAAGGAACAAGTAATTTCTTCGCTCCTCATTCTTGCCAACATGTGTTATCTTTTGAGTTTTTTATCTTACCCACTCTGATGGGTGTTAGATGGAACCTCAGGGTTGTTTCCCTGATGACTAAGGACTTTGAAAATCTCTTTAATTGCTTCTTGACCATTTGAGATTCCACTGTTGAGAATTCTCTCTTTTAAGCCAGGCATGGTGGCACATGCCTTTAGTCCCAGCACTTGGGAGGCAGACGCAGGTGAACTTCTGAGTTCGAGGCCACCCTGGTCTACAGAATGAGTTACAGGACAGCCAGAGCTACACAGAGAAACCCTGTCTCAAAAAAAATACCTCACACCAGTCAGAATGGCTAAGATCAAAAACTCAGGTGACAGCAGATGCTGGCGAGGATGTGGAAAAAGAGGAACACTCCTCCATTGTTGGTGGGATTGCAAGCTTGTACAACCACTCTGGAAATCAATCTGGCAGTTCCTCAGAAAATTGGACATAGTACTACAGGAGGATCCAGCAATACCACTACTGAGCATATATCCAGAAGATGTTCCAATTGGTAAGAAGGACACATGCTCCACTATGTTCATAGCAGCCTTATTTATAATAGCCAGAAGCTGGAAAGAACCCAGATGCCCCTCAACAGAGGAATGGATACAGAAAATGTGGTACATTTACACAATGGAATACTACTCAGCTATTAAAAAGAATGAATTTATAGAATTCCTAGGCAAATGGATGGATTTGGTGGGCATCATTCTGAGTGAGGTAACCCGATCACAAAAGAACTCACATGATATGTACTCACTGGTAAGTGGATATTAGCCCAGAAATTTAGAATACCCAAGATACAAGATACAATTTGCAAAACACATGAAACTCAAGAAGAATGAAGACCAAAATGTGGGCACCTTGCCCCTTCTTATAATTGGGAATAAAACACCCATGGAGGAGTTACAGAGACAAAGTTTGGAGGTGAGACGAAAGGGTATAGTACCATCTAGAGACTGCTATATCCAGGGATCCATCCCATAATCAGCCTCCAAACACTGACACCATTGCATATACTAGCAAGATTTTGCTGAAAGGACCCAGATATAGCTGTCTCTTGTGAGGCTATGCCAGGACCTAGCAAACACAGAAGTGGATGCTCACAGTCAGTTATTGGATGGATCACAGGGCCCCCAGTGGAGGAGCTAGAGAATGTACCCAAGGAGCTAAGGGGGTCTACAACCCTATAGGTGGAACAACAATATGAACTTACCAGTACCACCCAGAGCTCATGTCTCTAGCTGCATATGTATCAGAAGATGGCCTAGTCAGCCATAATTGGAAAGAGAGGCACATTGGTCTTGCAAATTTATATGCCTCAGTACAGGGGAACTCCAGGGCCAAGAAGTGGGAGTGAGTGGGTAGGGGAGCTGGGTGAGGGTATGGGAAACTTTTGGGATAGCATTGGAAATGCACATGAAGAAAATACCTAAGAGAGAGAGAGAGAGAGAGAGAGAGAGAGAGAGAGAGAGAGAGAGAGAGAGAGAGAGAGAGAGAGAGAGAATTCTATCTTTAGAACTATACTCCACTTTTTAAATTAGGTTATTTGTTTTGTTGGTGTTTAACTTCTTAATTTTCTTTGTAAATTTTGAGTATTATACCTATGTCAGATGTGAGTTTAGTGAAGGTGTTTTCCCAACCTGTAGGCTGCCATTTTGTCCCATTAATGGCAGAAAGGTCTCTCTGCTTCACTGAGGCTAATGGGCTTCCAGTTTGGATTAGACTGTTTCCATTCCTTACTACTAGATACCATGCATCTGTAGTGGTGTGTGACCCAGATGTCTTCTTTGCAGCACATTCTCTGTGTTTTTCCCCACCCCTTTGTTTTATTAGATATTTTCTTTATATTTCCAATGTTATCCCCTTTCCCTTTCAAATGGTTTCCCTTTTGAAAACCCCTATCTTATCCCCCGCCCCCTGCTCACCAACCCACCCACTCTTGCTTCCCTGTCCTGGCATTTCCCTACACAAGAGCAGGGCCTCTCCTCTCCATTGATGGCCTACAAGGCCACCCTCTACTACATATGTGGCTGGAGCCATAGGTCCCTTCATGTGTACTCTTTGGTTGGTGGTTTAGTGCCTAGGAGCTCTGGGGCTACTGGTTGGTTCATATTGTTGATCCTCCTATGGGGCTTTAAACCCTTCAGCTCCTTGGGTCCTGTCTCTAGCTCCTCCACTGGGGATCCTGTGCTCAGTCTAATAGCTGAGTGCATCAACCTCTGTATTTGTCAGGTACTGGCAGGGCCTCCTGGGAGACAGCTATATCAGGCCCCTGTCAGCATGCACTTCTTGGCATCCAGAATAGTGGCTGGGTTTGGTGACTATATATGGGATGGATTCCCAGGTGAGTCAGTCTCTGAATGGTCTTTCCTTCAGTCTGTTGTTTTGTGTATATCTGAAGCCTTTCCTCTCTCTCTCTCTCTCTCTCTCTCTCTCTCTCTCTCTCTCTCTCTCTCTCTCTCTCTCTCTCTCCCTCTCTCTCTCTCTCTCTCTCTCTCTCTCTCTCTCTCTCTCTTTCTCTTTCTCTCTCTCTCTCTCTTGAATGAGGGTTTATGAATTTGGTTTCTATTTCTTTTTAGTGTGTGTGTGTGTGTGTGTGTGTGTGTGTGTATAGGTGTGTGCATAGGTGGGTGTGGGTGGGTGGGTGTGTATGTGTAGTTGTGTGTGTGAATGTGTATGTGTATGTGTGTATTTAGTGTGTAGGTGTATGTTTGCATCTATGTGGTTACATGTACCTGTGCAAATGTGGGCAAACACAATGACCTATTAATTGACATCTTTTGTCATTCTCATTTCATTGAAACAAGGTCTTAGAGATTTTATTTTTTTAATTGGTGAAAACATATTTTGTTTTCTCCTTTAGATACTGATATATACATTTCTATTTGTCTTTCGTAGCAATTAGTATTATTTTGATATGTCTCAATATAATTTTCTTCATGGGCTTTTAAGCTACTTTGATTCATGATTAAAAGATTTCATTAGTATTTTTTATATTTTATAATTCTTTCTCCCTTGTCTTCTTTTCCTGAAGTTTCAATATGTATGTCCAAGTATTGCAATCCCCCATGTGTGTTCTATATGAATTGATTCTGTGTTATAAAATTTCCCCGTTATTTATTGTCCTATGTATTTTAACTCATAAAATATCATTTGTGCTTTTAATCAGTTATTGTGAACTTTAAAAACTATTTCTTCATAGTTTTAAATTGTTATCTTATTACATTGTTGTATATATATAATGGTTGTATTTTATTACAGTGTTGTTATTATAAAAGCAAATGCTGGAATGCTGTCTATGTGATTACATGTATCTCTGTTCTTTTTAATCAAAATTAGCTAACAAATCCAATATTAAACTGATTTTTGTCTTACATACTCTTCTTGTTTCTATGGTTTTCCTTTCTTTCTCTCTTTTCCTCTCACTTCCTGTTTCTGACCTTATTCTTTCCAATTTTTACAGAATTTTCCTTAAAATTTATTCACTCACAGAGAAAACTGTAGTTACTCTGGTACTTTTGGTTGTCTATATTTCTTTATGAATAATTCAACCTATCCTCTGTGAGACATATAGAGTGTAGCTGCATTTGTTTTACTACTAGAGGCTACGAGGTATCAGGGATGGAATGTGGACTTAGCCTGATCATTTGCTCTGTATCTTAGTGTTTAGTGTTCTGAGAATGAGACTAGAACTCTCTCTCCCTCAAATCTTCAAAATCTAAACTTGTCTTCTCAGCATCTCGGGATTTTATTTTGCTGCCCATTAGTCTTTGACCTCTGAGTATTCCAATGCACATTTTTATCCTTTTGGGACTTGTGTCAGATGTTTTATCTCAGATTTTGTGACTTTCTAATCAGAATACAAATCTTCAGAAATCTAAATGTATCTCTATGTCTCTGCCAGGCAAAGCAAACACAGTAAGACGTTCCAAGCATGTACAAGGTCAATCACACAATCTAAACACATGCATACAAAAATGTCCCAGAAATTCCAAACTCTCTGTTTTAAACAAAACAGTCCTAATGGCATTTAAATTCGTAATCCAAGTTTGAATAAGTATGTGGATTGCCTATCTTAGACATAGTGGCTTTTCTCATAGAAAGCTAAAATAATTGAAAGCATCTGACAATAGTATGTTACTCTGGAGTCCTTACAAATGTTATCTTCTGTTGCGTATACTCTATTAAGAACTATTGGAAGGCATGCAAAACCTATTATGTCCCAGTACTTTAGCACCAAATAGAACTACACTATCTTATTTGTAACAAGATTCACTGTCCTCATCAGTATCCTTACAGTCTATGTGGTTTGAGTTCCATTTCTTCTACACTGGTGTTCTTTGCTTTGTCCTTCACAATATTAGGTTTTATCCTAGTGTCAACAGCCTCTTTCCATTTTCACAAACTTCAGGCAGCTTATCTATTTCTATTTTATAACACAGCATATGGTTCTTTGACAGTACAGCAACTCAATTGAAACCTCGAGTTTTCTTAAAAACGGGTTGTCATCCTTTATTAAAATGTTATCCGTGATACCTTATATGTCCTAAGTTGCTCCTGTCATTATCAACATTCACTATTGAGTTCCTTCCATAATTTCTCCATATCCTTAGCCATTGGAACTGAGCATAGGATAAAACCATAGATAGGCAGAGGAAGTCTGGATGTGGAATAGAAATAGCCAGAGGAAGCAGAAGGGAAGGAGATCGAGTTTGAAGGGATTTTGAGACAAAATGGACAAGTAGGACTTGCTTTTCTTTTGGGGACATCAAATGAGGAGAAAGGTCATGTTGTTGGTTTCCTAGTCTTTATGAGCTAGCAGCATTTCAACTCAGCATCTGACTCCCTATTTTTTATTAGTATAACCAAATGTTTGAATCCAATACACACTGTCTTGTGGCTTCATCTGTGTCTGATATAATTCTGAAACTATATTTTTTTCATTAATGGTTCTGTTGTTTTATATGAGATGATACAAGATTCACATATCATTAGGAATAGCATTATAAAATATAATAAGGAGATCTATCTACTATCTCTATATCCTGTTTTTCTTTGCCTGTTATAACTTTATTTCAGGAGAAGGTAACATTATTGTGTTCAAGTAAAATCTGTGACAAGAGAAACAGCAGAAATTCCCATTAAAAGCTACTTTTATGTCTTGTGTGGTTCTCAAACATGAAGACACTAAAAAGAGTGTGCTGAAATTCCTCTAATGGACTCAGTAATAGAAACATTTAAAGAGACAATAACATCCTTATCAGGATCTGTCTGTGTTATTCTTTGCCTTACTGTCTTCAGATTTTTTACTGGTAAAAGTAATATTGTAAGGAACATTTATGTTCACCATGCTAGTCAGTGAACCCTATTTGTTAATTAAGCAAAAACAGTAAAAATGTACAGCCCTGAGAACCTATGGTACAGAGAAAACCCTGTGGTAATTGTGGCAAACAGACAATAGAGGGATAGGGTATGCTACTTTGTTTTGGAATCAAAAGAATTTCTTGGGAGAAAATAAAATTAATTTCTATGGACCTAACTCAGATTCTTGGAACTAAAGAGTAAAGGCAATGCTTATTTTTGGACAATATACATTATGTCCCAATTGTATATGTAGGAGAGTATAAAATAATGAACAATATAGTATGCTTAGATTTCTGAATCATTTTGTATTTACAGTTCAGCCAGTTCACTGCAGAAAAAATAAATGGAGAGATAACTTTGATATATAAGTTCTATAAGAGTGGGAAAATGATGGGGAAATGGAAAGTGATGCGAAAAACAAGAAAACTGACAAGTTAAATTAAGTCATGATTTCGGGTCAAATAAAAATTAGAGCACTGCAGAGATGTATCAGTTATTAAAAGCTAGGCTCACAACCAAAAAGAGAGATTGCTGATTACCAAACATTATATGTTTGATACATCAATGTGGACAATTTACAGATGAGTTCATTAATATTCAATTTTTTTAAATAAGAATATATAATATAAAATTGTGAAATCAGAAATACTGGAACTGTAATTGGATTCATGACAGCAAAAAATTGGCTTTAAACACGATGAAGCCTCTAGAATATATATATGTGAAATCATATATATATATATATATATATATATATATATATATATAATTTATATTACATATAAAGAAAACAATTTTCTTTCTAATCAGGCAAATATAAAAGGAAGCTGCTCATATCCACCATTTAATAGCTAGTATACTCAACAGAGTGGCAGTCACCACAAATAAATTTCAGACATAATATCTGTTATTACAATCATTCTCCAAGCTTATTCAGTTGAAATTAGTAAATCAACTAATAATAACGATAAAAGTAATAACAAAAAAATCTTTAGAACTATATAAAATATGCTTAAAACATATAAGCAGATTTAGCTAATGCATTTCATTGTTTTAAAGATCATTGTATTTGGACAGAATTCATAATGATCTCATAAACTTAATCAATATAACATTATGAGATTATTTCTTGTAAAATAGCCACAATGACATTAGTTAATCTTTCTTTGGTATGAGTGTGAACAACAATACTGAGGGGTCCTGCTGGAGAAAAGATAAACCTTGATTTTTTTCAAATTGTTTAATTTGAAAACATTTTTGGTTCACAGGTTAGGGAAGTAAAGTAATAAATGGATGAAAATGCCAGAGTTAGAGACGGCTGATCTTCCTCTTTCTTATCCTCTCTCTGTCTTCCTCTGTTTTTTCTCTCTCCCTCTCTTTGTGTCTATCTCTTTCTTTGCATCTGTCTTATTTTATCTCCATCTTTATTACTTCCCCCTACATCATTTCTTTTCTCTGTAAGGAGAAATATCAGACATAATAAAGTGTTCCAATAATGATTGGAAATTAGAATTCCATAAGAAAAGGTTGAAATGAACTG
Organism: Mus musculus; assembly: GCF_000001635.26. Taxonomy (NCBI): domain Eukaryota; kingdom Metazoa; phylum Chordata; class Mammalia; order Rodentia; family Muridae; genus Mus; species Mus musculus. Next base: position 96,473,573 of record NC_000078.6, on the reverse strand, counting down.
CCAGAAAAGTAACAAAGCTATGGCAATGGCCACATATTGAACAAGAAGGGAATAAAACCATCTTGTATGTCCCTGCTGATAGCCCTGAAATGAATCAATTGAATTTAGGAGTAAGTGCGTTATTGGAAATATCTGTCAAAACAATTTCAATCGAGTCAATGCAGAAGCTATAATACAATCAGTTAAAACAGATGAGAAGCAGAGGGGTTGGGATTGTTGATGGAAACATAAGTTCCTGAAAGCCCAGCTGATTAGGGAATGAAGATGATGTTCAGAAAATTAGACCTGTGGTAACTGTCTCTCAGGATAGACAACCAACGTATGACAAATAACAGAAGTCATCAATTTATTGTCCCATGTAAAAGGTTCATTACAGTTACAATAACTATTGTTGATTAAAGAGGCTATTAGCTTGAAGAAAAGCAGGAAGGTATATTTGGGGAGATTTGAAGGAACAAAATGTAAAGCAGAAATTTTAAAATAAAATACAATCATAAAATAAACAGAAGTTGGTTGGGGCCAGCCCTGCCATCTTCCACCTGAACCCAGTGGAGGCCACTAAGGGCTCCAGAGTACTCTCCATACTGCAGGACTTAGGATCACAGGTGAGTGGAACGCAACATCAGCTCCAAAGAACCACAGAGGGTCTTGTGCCAGCAAGAACAGGGACAAAGGAACCCCGCCCAACCAGAGGGTGAGATCCTTTCCAGTCAGGGCCATCCCCACGATCTTCCCCGTGAACCAGGACGAGGACACCAAGGGCCCCAGAGGACTCTCCACACTACAGGACCCCTAGCACACTCAGGAGCTCGGGATCATGAGGCCAGCCCCGCCATCTTCCATGTGAACCTGGCCTAGAGCGTCGAAGGCCAAAGAGGATGCTCCATGCTGCAGGATCCCTAGTACCCCCAGGACCTCATGATCAAGGGAGAGCATGTGGGCTACAGAAGCAACAGAGCTTCTTAGTCAGGGAACCTTCGGGCCTTCATCCTCAGCCAGGAGGCAGAGCTGAGACCCAGAACCCTAGGCACATTCCTTGCCAGAGCCTTGTCAGCCTACAGGGAGGGCTGAGGAGGTGGATCAGAGCTCCAGACTTTTGGACACCTGCCCTGTAAGAGGAGAGAATGCCTGCAGAGAGTGCTTGGACCACTGAGACTCGGGTGAGAGCTGGACTCCCAGGAGCGCTGATAGAGGCTAACAGAATCACAAAAGGAATAAGCTACAGCCATAGATAGCTAGAACATTAACACCAGAGATTATCAGATGGTGAAAGGCAAACTTAAGAATCTTACTAACAGAAACCAAGAACACTGGGCATCATCAGAACCCAGTATGCCCGCCACGGCGAGTCCTGGATACCCCAACACACCCAAAAAGTAAGACTCAGATTTAAAATCATATCTCATTATGTTGGTAGAAGATTTTAAGAAGGGCATTAATAACTCACTTAAAGAAATACAGAAGAACATTACTAAACAGGTAGAAGGCCTTAAAGATTTACAGGAAAACATTGCTAAACCAGTAGAAGTCCTTAAAGAAGAAACACACACACACACACACACACACACACACACACACACACACACACACAACTTAAAGAATTACAAGAAAACACAACCAAACAGGTGATGGATTTGAACAAAACCATCCAAGATCTAAAAAGGGAAGTATGAACAATTAAAAAACAACAAAGGGAGACACTAGAAGTGGAGTTGGAAACACTAGGAAAGAAATCAGAAACCATTGAGATGAGCAAAAGCAACAGAATAAAAGAGATGTAAGAGAGAATCTCAGGTACAGAAAATTCCATAGAGAAAATGGACACAACAATCAAAGACAATGCAAAATGCAAAAAGATCCTAACTCAAAACATCCAGGAAATTCAGGACACAGTGAGAAGACCAAAGCTCTGGATAATAGGAGTAGATGAGAATGGAGATTTTTCAACTTAAAGGGCCAGCAAATATGTTCAACGAAATTATGGATGAAAACTTCTCAAACCTAAAAAAAGAGATGCCCATGAACATACAAAAAGCCTATAGAACTCCAAATAGACTGGACCAGGAAAAATTCCTCCCAACACATAATAAACAGAACAACAAATGCACTAAATAAAGACAGAATATTAAAAGCAGTAAGGGAAAAATGTCAAGTAACATATAAAGGCAGGACTATCAAAATTTCTCCAGACTTCTCACCAGAGACAATGAAAGCCAGAAGATTCTGGACAGATGTTATACAGACACTAAGAGAACACAAATGCTAGCTGAGACTACTATACTGAGCAAAACTCTCAATTACCAAAGATGGAGAAACCAAAGTTTTCCATGACAAAACCAAATTCACACAATATCTTTCCAGGAATCCAGACCTTCAAAGGATAATAAAGGGAAAACACCAGCACAAAGATGGAAACTACACCCTAGAAAAAGCAAGAAAGTAATCCTTCAATAAAACTAAAAGAAGACAGCCACAAGAACAGAATCCTAAGTTTAACAACAAAAATAACAGGAAGCAACAATTACTTTTCTTTGATTTCTCTTAACATAAATGGACTCAATTCCCCAATTAACAAAAAAAAAAAAAAAAAAGAAACGAAGGAAGGAAGGAAGGAAGGAAGAAAGAAAGAAAGAAAGAGAAAGAAAGAAAAAAAGAAAGAAAGAAAGAAAGAAAGAAAGGAAGGAAGGAAGGAAGGAAGGAAGGAAGGAAGGAAGGAAGGAAGGAAGGAAGGAAGGAAGATACACTAATAGACTGGCTACACAAACAGGACCCAACATTTTGCTGTGTACAGGAAACCCACCTCAGGGACAAAGACAGACACTACCTCAGAGTAAAAGGCTGGAAAACAATTTTCCAAGCAAATGTTCTGAAGAAACAAGCTGGATTAGCTAATCTAATATCAAATAAAATTGACTTCCAACACAAAGTTATCAAAAAAGACAAGGAGAGGCACTTCGTACTCATCACAGGTAAAATCTACCAAGATGAACTCTCAATTCTAAATAACTATGCTCCAAATGCAAGGGCAAACACATTCATTAAAAAAACTTTAGTAAAGCTCAAAGCACACATTGCACCTAACACAATAATAGTGGGAGACTTCAACACCCCACTCTTACCAACGGACAGATCCTGGAAACAGAACTAAACAGAGACACATGGACACTAACAGAAGTTATGAAACAAATGGATTTAACAGATATCTAGAGAACATTTTATCCTAAAACAAAAGGATATGCCTTCTTCTCAGCACCTCATGGCACCTTCTCCAAAATTGACCACATAATCTGTCACAAAACAGGCCTCAACAGATACAAAAATATTGAAATTATACCATGCATCCTATCAGACCACCACGGACAATGGTTGATCTTCAATAACAGTATAAATAATAGAAAGCTAACATTTACTTGGAAAATGAACAACACTCAACTCAATGATACCTTGGTCGAGGAAGAAATAAATAAATTAAAGACTTTTTAGTGTTTAATGAAAATAAAGACACAACATACCCAAAGTTATGGGACACAATGAAAGCAGTCCCAAGAGGAAAATTCATAGCCCTGAGTGCCTCCAAAAAGAAACTAGAGAGAGCATACACTAGCAGTCTGACACCACACCTCAAAGCTCTAGAATGAAAGGAAGCAAATTCACCCAAGAGGAGGAGAAAGCAGGAAATAACCAAATTTAAAGCTGAAATCAACCAAGTGGAAACAAAAGGAACTATTCAAAGAATCATCCAAACCAGGAGCTGGTTCTTTGAGAAAATCAACAAGATAGATAAACCCTTAGCCAGACTAACTAGAGATCACAGGGACAGTATCCTAATTAACAAAATAAAAAATGAAAAAGGAGACATAACAACAGATCCTGAGGAAATCCAAAACATCATCAGATCCTACTACAAGAGATTATACACAACAAAACTGGAAAACCTGCATGAAATGGCCAACTTCCTAGACAGATACGAGGTACCAAAGTTAAATCAGGATCAGATTAATGATCTTAACAGTCCCATATCACCTAAAAAAATAGAAGCAGCCATTAATAGTATCCAAACCAAATAAAGCCCAGGACCAGATGGGTTTAGTGCAGAGTTCTATCAAACCTTCAAAGAAGACCTAATTGCAACTCTCCTTAAACTATTCCACAAAATAGAAACAGAAGGTACTCTACCCAATTCATTCTATAAAGCAACAATTACTGTGATACATAAACCACACAAAGACCCAACAAAGAAAGAGAACTTCAGACCAATTTCACTTTTGAATATCAATGCAAAAATACTCAACAAAATCCTCACAAACTGAATCCAAACCGATCCATCAAAAAGATCATCCATCATGACCAAATAGGCTTCATCCCAGGGATGCAGGGATGGTTTAATATATGGAAATCCATCAACTTAATCCACTATATAAAAAATATCACGGACAAAAATCACCTTATCTTCTCCTTAGATGCTGAAAAAGCATCTAACAATATTCAACACCCCTTCATGATGAAAGTCATGGAAAGATCAGGAATTCAAGGCCCATAACTGAACATAATAAGAGGAATCTACAACAATTCAGTAGTCAATATCAACGTAAATGGAGAGAACCTGGAAGAAATCCCACTAAAATCAGGGAGTAGACAAGGCTGCCCACTTTTTCCCTACCTATTCAATTTAGTACTTAAAGTCCTAGCCAGAGCAATTCGACCAGAAAAGGAGATAAAGTGGGTAGAAATTGGAAAGGAAGAACTGAAAATATCACTATTTGGAGATGATATAATTGTATATATAAGTGATCCTAAAAATTTGATCAGAGGACTCCTAAACCTGATAAACAGCTTCAGTGCAGTAGCTGGATACAAAATTAACTCAAACAAATCAGAGGCTTTTCTCTACACATAGGATAAACTGGATGAGAAAGAATTTAGGGAAACAACACCCTTCACGTTATTCACAAAAATATAAAATACGTTGTTGTGACTCTAATTAAGTAAGTGAAAGATCTTTATGACAAGAACTTCAAATCTCTGAAGAAAGAAATTGAAGATCTCAGAAGATGGAAAAATCTCCGATGGTCATGGATTGGCAGAATCAATATAGTCAAAATGACTATCCAGCAAAAGCAATTTATAGATTTTTTTCTTGAGGTTCTTTTAACTTGGATTTATTTTTTTAATTAGGTATTTTCCTCATTTACATTTCCAATGCTATCCCAAAAGTCCCCCATACCCTCCCCCATACCCCATTACCCACCCACTCACAATTTTTGGCCCTGGCATTCCCCTGCACTGGGGCATATAAAGTTTGAAAGTCCAATGGGCATCTCTTTCCAGTGATGGCCTACTAGGCCATCTTTTGCTACATATGCTGCTAGAGTCAAGAGCTCCTGGGTACTGGTTAGTTCATAATGTTGTTCCACCTATAGAGTTGCAGATCCCTTTAGCTCCTTGGGTACTTTCTCTAGCTCCTACATTGGGGGCCCTGTGATTCATCCAATAGCTGACTGTGAGCATCCACTTATGTTTGGTGGCCCCTGCGTAGTCTTACTAGAGACTGCAATATCAGGGACCTATCTGCACAATCTTGCTAGTGTATGCAATGGTGTCTGCGTTTGGAGTCTGATTATGGGATGGATCCCTGGATATGGCAGTCCCTAGATGGTTCAACTTTTTGTCTCAGCTCCAAATTTTGTCTCTGTAACTCCTTCCATGGGTGTTTTGTTCCCAATTCTAAGAAGGGGCAAAGTGTCCACACTTTGGTCTTCGTTCTTCTTGAGTTTCATGTGTTTTGCAAATTGTAACTTATATCTTGGGTAGTCTAAGTTTCGAGGCTAATATCCACTTATCAGTGAGTACATATCATTTGAGTTCTTTTGTGATTGGGTTACCTCACTCAGGATAATGCCTTCCAGGTCCAACCATTTGCCTAAGAATTTCATAAATTCATTCTTTTTAATAGCTGAGTAGTACTCCATTGTGTAAATGTACCACATTTTATGTATCCATTCCTCTGTTAAGGGGCATCTGGGTTCTTTCCAGCTTCTGGCTATTATAAATAAGGCTGCTATGAACATAGTGGAGCATGTTTCTTTCGTACTAGTGGGAACATCTTCTGGATATATGATCAGGAGAAGTATTGTGGGATCCTCTAGTAGTACCATGTCCAATTTTCTGAGAAACCGCCACACTGATTTCCAGAGTGGTTGTACAAACTTGCAATCCCACCAATAGTGGAGGAGTGTTCCTCTTTCTCCACATCCTCGCCAGCATCTACTGTCACCTGAATTTTTGATCTTAGCCATTCTGACTGGTGTGAGATGGAATCTCAGGGTTGTTTTGATTTGCATTTCCCTGATGATTAAGGATGCTGAACATTTTTTCAGGTGTTTCTCTGCCATTCAGTATTCCTCAGGTGAGAATTCTTTGTTTACCTCTGAGCCCCATTTTTAATGGGGTTATTTGATTTTCTGGAGTTCACCTTCTTGAGTTCTTTATATATATTCGATATTAGTCCTCTATCACATTTAGGATAGGTAAAGATACTTTCCCAATCTGTTGGTGGCCTTTTTGTCTTATTGACCTTGTCTTTTTCCTTACAGAAGCTTTGCAGTTTCATGGTCGTGTTTTCTTGCAATACTTTAAGGGATTTTTGTGCTTTGTCTTTAAGCTTTTCTACCTGTTTAGCAGTGTTCTCCTGTATTTCTTTAAGTGAGTCATTAAAGCCCTTCTTGATGTCCTCTACCATCATCATGAGATATGCTTTTAAAACTGGGTCTAGTTTTTCGGGTGTGTTGAGGTGCCCAGGACTGGGTGGGGTGGGAGTGTTGCATTCTGATGATGGTGAGTGGTCTTGTTTTCTGTTAGTAAGATTCTTCTGTTTGCCTTTCACCATCTGGTAATCTCTGGAGTTAGTTGTTGTAGTTTCCTCTGGTTAGATCTTGTTCCTCAGGTGTTTATGTTCGCCTCTATCAGCAGGCCTGGGAGATTAGCTCCCTCGTGAGTTTTAGTGCTCAGAGTACTCTCTGCAGGTAGGCTCTCCTCTTGCAGGGAAGATGCCCAGATATCTGGTTTTTGAACCTTCCTCCTGGCAGAAGTTGTGATCCAGTCACAGAGGTCTTAAGATCCTGTGGAGGGTCCTGTGTATACCTTACGGGTGTCTGCAGACCCCATGCCCAGTGTACCCCTGTGCTGTCATGGACCAGAAGGGATTTGTACCCCTAATCAGGCTGGGTTTTCTGCTTCCCTAACTAATGCAGTCTCAGGTCCCACAGAAGCTGTCCAGAGGTCTTAAGATCCCGTGGCAGGTCTTGTGGGTAGCTGGTGGGTGTCAGCCAACTCTTTGCCCTAGCTACCCCGGTGCTAGCTAGACCGGAAGGGCAGCAATCTATAGATTAAATGCAAAGCCCATCAAAATTCCAACTCAATTCTTCACTGAGTTAGAAAGGGCAATTTGCAAAAGACCTAGGATAGCAAAAACTGTTCTCAACAATAAAAGAATCACCATGCCTGACCTCAAGCAGTATTACAAAGCAATTGTGATAAAAACTGTATGGTTCTTACTGGTACATGAACAGACAGGTAGATCAATGGAATAGAATTGTAGACCCAGAAATGAACCCACACACCTATGGTTACTTGGTCTTTGACAAGGGAGTTAAAGCCATCCTATTTAAAAAAGACATTCTTTTCAACAAATGATGCTTGTACAACTGGCGGTTATCATGTAGAAAAATGTGAATTGATCCATTTTTATCTCCTTGTACAAAACTCAATTCTAAGTGGATCAAAGAACTCCACATAAAACCAGAGACCAAACTGTGGACACTTTGCCCCTTCTTAGAATTGGGAACAAAACACCAATGGAAGGAGTTACAGAGATAAAATTTGGAGCTGTGACGAAAGGATGGACCATCTAGTGATTGCCCTATCCAGGGATCCATCCCATAATCAGCTTCCAAACACTGACACCATTGCATACACTAGCAAGATTTTGCTGAAAGGACCCAGATATAGCTGTCTCTTGTGAGACTATGCCGGGGCCTAGCAAACACAGAAGTGGATTCTCACAGTCAGCTACTGGATAGATCACAGGGCCCCAATGGAGGAACTAGAGAAAGTACCCAAGGAGCTAAAGGGATCTGTAACCCTATAGGTGGAACAACAATATGAACTAACCAGTACCCCGGAGCTCTTTTCTCTAGCTGCATAAGTATCAAAAGATGGCCTATTCGACCATCACTGGAAAGAGAGGCCCATTGGACACACAAACTTTATATGCCCCAGTACAGGGGAACGCCAGGGCCAAAAAGGGGGAGTGGGTGGGTAGGAGAGTGGGGGGGGGGCATGGGGAACTTTTGGGATAGCATTGGAAATGTAAATGAGGAAAATACCTAATAATTTTAAAAAAAAGAATAAAATGAATTAAAAAATGAGAGAAAAATGGTGTTTCTCATTAGAGTTTCTAGCTTCAATGTCCTATCAGATAAATATGAATAATAGTATAGCTTAACTGTAGGTTAAGTGTAGGTTACTGATTGCAAACTCAAAGTTAAAACTAATTAATTATAATAATTTAAAACTTATGTTTAATGTAAGTTCATTACACAATGAAAATATTATAACTCAACCAGAAATGTGTTTATAAAGAAATTTAAAATCAAAACAATTTTTTGAAATAAATTAATGAAAAACATAGCTTACAAATATTTTTTAAAAAATCAACATTTTTTTTCTTTCTAAATTAATTAACTAACATCCCAAATGCTGCACTCATTCTGGTCTGTCCCTCACAGAGTCCTTTTCTGACAACCTCCCCTTGTCCTCTGAGAAGGTGGGCCCCCCTGGATATCCACCTTCTCTGGCACATCAAGTCTCTGAGATTAGGCACATCCTTTCCCACTGAGGTCAAAGAAGGCGTCCATGACCACTAAGCTACCTGTCTGCTACATTTGTGCCAGGTGCCTCATTTCACCCTGGTATGACCTTTGGTTTATGGCTCAGAATCTGAGACCTGTCTGTGGTCCAGGTTTGTTGACTCTGTTGGACGTTCTGTGTGGCTCCCATCTACTGCAGGAACTTCAAACATTCCCCAAACTCTTTAATAAATGTCGCAGAACTCTGGCTAATAGTTGGCTGTGGGTATCTGCATCTGTTTCAGTCAACCCATGGGTAGAACCTCTCAGAGGACAGTTATGCTAGGCTCCTATCAGCAAGCAAAACAGAGGATGAGTAATATCAGGAACTGGTGCTTTCACAGGGGATGAGTTTCCAGTTGAGCAAGTGATTGGCTTGTCTATCCTTCAGTCTCTGCTCCATCCCTGCATTCTTTTAGAGAAAAAAAAAGAAAGAAAAAACAACTTAAGTTGAATGTTTTGTGGGTAGGTGTGTGTCCATAATCCTCCACTGGGTCTTCTGCATGGCTGTAGGAGTTGACATCTTCAGACTTCATGGCCCCAATGTTAGGCATCTATGCTCAGGTCACCCACATTGACTTCCAGAATCCTCTCTTATACCAGGTCTCTGGTATTTCCTTGATATCATCCATGCCCCAGCCAGCTGCATATTTCTCTTCATTCTTCTGGTTCTCTGGACCTCTCTCCTGTCCCTCCATACACCTGTTCCCCATTCTCCTCCCAATCCCCTCTCCCACCAACTTCTCTCTCTCCCATTGTTTTCTATGACTATTTTCTTTCCCCTTATACATGGATTTAAGCATCCTGCTTTGGTGTTCTTTCTTGTTTAATTTCTTTGGATTTGTGAAGTTTATCATGAGTATTTGTAGCAGTAGAATCCATAGTATCTCCCCATTGGCACACATTCCTCACCACCTGCTCAATGTTCTTGATTCTCAAATGAAAGACACTTTAGAAGCTTTATGAAGCTTTTTTTTTTTTTTTCATATGCCTAGCCCAGCTAAATGGTTGGGATACTCCCAAACTTCCATGTTGCTAGCACCTCTCCTCTGATACACCTCAATTATTACTTACTAAAATCTATATTCCATCTTTGCTACCCCAGACCCAATCGGGGAAGAGACCCCTGAGACCACTCTTCTCTGGTTCTTATATAGCGTGTACTCTGTCTTCTACAGCTCTCAAACCCAGATCTGATTCCTTTTCTAAATCCTTCTCATTTGATCCCCTTTCCTGTGAATCCTAAAGTCCAGCCTCTGTCTCCCTACCCAGCTATTGACTGCTGGCAACTTTACTTACCAGCTGGGGGTAGAGATACTCAGGGTCTCAAATGCAGGATTCTCATGCAATTTCTGAACCAAATTAACACAACTGCATTAGAACCAATCCACAATTGATATTCTGTACTTTATCCACTTATTAGTGAGTACAAATCACACATGACCTTTGGGGGTCTGGGTTCCCTCATTCATGATAATATCTTCTAGTTCCATCCAGTTACCTGAAAAACTCATGATTTCCTTATTATTATTAACTGAATATTATTTCATTGTGTAAGTGCAACACACTTTCTGTATCCAGTTATTGCTTGAGGGGCATCTAAGTTGATTCTATTTTTGTGCAATTATGTATAAAGCAGCTGTGAACATACTAGATCACATGCCCTTCTGGGTCATGGCGAATCCTTTATGTGTATTCCCAGGAGAGGTATTGCTGAGTCTTCTGGAAGAACTATTCCCAATTTTCTGAAGAAAAAAAAAGAAGCCTAAGTGATTTCCAGAGTGGTTGTATAAGATTTAAATTCCAACAGCAATTAAGAAATGTTCCCATTTCTCCATATGCCTGTGAGTATGTACTCGCCATTGGTTTTGTGATTTTATTTAGTTATTTATTTATTTTTTATTTATTTATTTATTTATTTATTTATTTATTTATTTATTTTTACCTCACAAGTTCTGATGCATGCAAGATGGAGTCTCAGAGTGTTTTGGTTTGCTTTTCCCTGATGACTAGATATAGTGAGCATTTATTTAAGTGCTTATGCTATTGTGTTCTGTTCATGAAATTTTATCTCATGCCAACTGCTTCTCACATTTTTTTCTTTTATTAAGTTTAATGTATCATGTTTTCTTTGGAGGTCCTTAATCCACTTGAACTTCAGCTTTGTGCAGTATGATGAACATAGATGAATATGGATCTACTTGGATTCTTCTACATGCAGACATTCAGTTAGAATAGCCCCCTTTATTGAAGATACTTTCTTTATTCTATTGTATGGTATTTACTTCTTTGTAAAAAATCTAGCATCTTTTTGGGTTTTTGATTCTATTTCATTATACAATCTATCTGTACCAATATCATGCTACTACTGTGTGAGGTTCAGTGTGTGCTTTGAGCATTAGTAAAGTTTCTTTTAAAATGTAGGTGTTCTTGCATTTGGGGCATAGATGTTCAGAATTGAAATATAATCTTGGTAGAGTATGAAGCATCCTTCTCTATCTTTTTTGATAATTTTTGGTTGAAATTCCATTTTATTAGATAAGAATGGATACTGTAGTTTGTTTCTTGGGTATTTTTTCTTAGTAAACCTTTACTCTGAGGTAGTGTCTATCTTTATTTCTGAGGTGAGATTCTTATTTGCAGCAGAATGATGGATTTTTAAAATATATAGTATGTTAGCCTGTGTCTTTTTATTGGTAAATTGAGCCCATCAGGGAAATGCAAATCAAAATGGCCCTGAGATTCCACCTTAAACCAATCAGAAAGGCTAAGATAAAAAACTCAGGTGACATCACATGTTGGTGAGAATGTGGAGAAAGAAGAACACTCCTCCATTGCTGGTGGGATTGCAAGCTGCTATAACCACTCTGGAAATCATTCTGGGGTTTCCTCAGAAAATTGGAAATAGTGTTACCTGAAGACCTAGCTATACCACTACTGAGCATATACCCAAGGGACCTCCAATATATAACAAAACAAATACTCCACTATGTTCATTGCAGGTTTCTTTATAATAGCGAGGAGCTATAAACAATCCTGATTTCTCTCAAAAGAATAATGGATACAGAAAATGTACATTTACACAGTGGATACTATTCAGTTATTAAAAACCATGACTTCTTGAGTTTTGCAGGCAAATGGATGGAACTATAAAATATCATCCTGACTGAGGTAAACCAGATCCAAAAAGATGTACATGATAACTACATGATCAGAATACCCACTATACAACTCACAGAGCATATGAAGCTTAACAAGAAGGAAAGCCAAGTGGGGATGCTTCAATTCAATGTAGAAGTGGGCAACAAAATAATCACTGTAGGCAGAGGAAGGGAGGATGCTGCGTGGAAGCGGGGGAAGGAAAATGGGAAGAAGGTTCAGGTATGGAAAGAGTCAGGAGACAAGTCCTGAGAGCCAGGAGAATGAAGAGAAATATGTAGCATTGGTGGTGGGGCTGGTTGGGTGGGAACCACTAGAAAGCCCCAGATGCCCTGGATACAAGAGGCTCCCAGTTCTCGATAGGGATGACATTAGCCAGAACAACCATCATAGGGGAGATAGAACTTGACAAGACCATGCCCAGTAGATAGGCACAGCCCCTAGTCGAGGGAAGGGGCCACTCACACATCTCAAAAATTTTAAACCAAAATTCCTGTCTAAAGGAAACACAGGGACAGAAAATGGAGCAGAGACTGAAGAAAAAAACCATCCATAGAACATCCCAGTACAGGATCTATCCCATCTGCAGACACCAAACCCTGATACTATTGCTGATTTCAAGAAATGCTTGCAGAGAGGAGCCCATTAGGGCTGCGCCCTGAGAAGCTCTGCTAGTACCTGACTAAGACACATGCAGACACTCACAGCCAACCATTGGACTGAGCCCGGAGATGCCAGTGGACGGGATAGGGAAGGCCTGATGAAGCTGAAAGGGATTACAAACCCATAGGAAGAACAACAATATCTATTGAACTGGACCTCTCAGAGCTCCCAAGGACTAAATCACCAACCAAAGAGTCTACATGGTGGGAGGCATGGCTCCAGCTGCATATGAAGCATAGTATCCTTATCGAGTATCACTGGGAGGCGCTTGGTCCTGTGGAGATTTGTTGCCCCAGTGAATGGGATGCTAAATGGGTGAGGCCAGAGTAGGTGGATGGATGAGGGAGTAGCCTCTTAGAGGCAGACAGGAGATAGTATTGATGGGGTGGGGTTGTGGAGGGGAGACCAGCAAGAGTGGACAACATGTGAAATGTAAATAAATAAAATAATTTTAAAAAGCATTAGTACAATAAACTACGTTAGAGAAAGTACCCAAGGAGCTAAAGGGATCGGCAACCCTATAGGTGGAACAACATTATGAACTACCCAGTACTCCCCAGAGCTCATGCCTCTAGCTGCATATATATCAGAAGATGGCCTAGTTGGCCATCAGTGGAAAGAGAGGCCCATTGGTCGTGCAAACTGTATATGCCTCAGTACAGGGGAACGCCAGGGCCACGAAGTGGGAGTGGGTGGGGGAGCGTGGGGAGTGTGTGGGGGACTTTTGGGATAGCATTGGAAATGTAAATGAAATAAATACCCAATAAAATTTTAAAAAAAATAATATTGTTCTAAAAAAAAGAACTTCTGAGCTATTTATAACAATAAGGAGTAAACCAAACTTTGTTAAATGCCCATAGAATCAAATAGGCCAAATAAGATACCTACTTGTAAAATTAATTATTCTATGGCCCAAATTTCAAAAGTCCCTATACAAAAATATATGTCACAAATTGTGTAGAAGGATTTGACTTACTAAACCTAAAAGTAAAAACCTTATGTATAGCCTTATTACAATGAACTCCAATGTCACAAAATTGCTCTTATTTTGTATTTGTACCACAGTAAGAACCAAGATTTTAAGCTCTTCTAAAAACAAAACAAACAAAAAGATTTTATCTATTTATATTCATTAAAAAACTAATAGTGAGCCGGGCGTGGTGGCACACGCCTTTAATCCCAGCACTTGGGAGGCAGAGGCAGGCGGATTTCTGAGTTCGAGGCCAGCCTGGTCTACAAAGTGAGTGCCAGGACAACCAAGGCTACACAGAGAAACCCTGTCTTGAAAAAACAAAACAAAACAAAACAAAACAAAAAAACAAAACAAAACAAAACAAAACAAAAAAAAAACAAAAAACAAAAAACCTAATAGTGATATATTATTTTAAAATATCATACAGTTAATATATTTGGAGTTATTTAAAATTTATATTGAGAAAACATGTATTTTCAGTATTGCTGTAGACAAGTATCTATATAAGATTTCATTGGTTGTTGTTTTATACCAAAAAACTTTTATAATACTCATTTTTATTATTACAATACTTTAAGGGTAAGAAGAATGTAATGTAAGTCTATTTACTCAAAATATGTTTTTAAATGTTAACAAATTCAGATAAATTGAAATTATGTATGTTTTTCTCATCATAATGCAACAAAATTTAAATCAAAAAAGAGAAAAGTTTCCCAATATTTTCAGCTTCGTGGAAATTTACATTATAGAAACTATCTCATCCATTACAAAGAAATAGGAAACTCTAAATTTAACTTTTATTTACCAGATGTAACTGTCATCTTCTAGGCTTATTATTGAATAAATTCTCTCGTTTTAGCTCTTCATGAACTCTGATTGGCTCATTCAACTCAGTTGTCCCACACTCCTCTCCAAGTTGATTAATTCAAGTTGGCTTCTCTAAGCTTCTGGAGGAATTGCTCTGTTTGGCCTCTGACTAACTCAGACAATCTGTGCTAATCTTATGGCTCATTCTCCTTCACTGGCTAGTTCTGTCTTCACCTGTCCCAGAAAATCTGCCTCCTCTTTTTCTCACTCCCTGTCTTTTCTGTGTTCCTCTCTTAACTTGCCTGTGTTTTCTGTGCTTTTCTTGTGAGAGTTTGGTGTATCCTATATCTGACTCACTGTCAAATCTTTTTCTGATTTGTCTTTTTGTCTGGCTCTCAGACATCACTTTCAAATGTGGCTTTGTTCTTCTACAAAGTAACTTTACCTTCATTGTTAGAGATTAAAGGTGTACACTAAGTGTGTCTGTATTCCAGTCAGAAGGATTAAAGATATGTAGCATGACTATATTCCAGCAAGATCATACAGACCTAGGTCTTTGGATGTGATTCCATGCCAGAGCATTCTTATTGTTGGATTAAAATTCATCTATAAGAAACTATGCAAATAGTTGAGAGAAGTATCCTAATACATACATAGAGAACATTTTTATATTTAATAAAAGAAAGTATTACTACAGATAAATACTTGAACAGCATGATAGCTATGTTGATTGGGCATAGGTAATAAGTATGTTGAATGTCTCTGTGACCAAATTAATTCACAATAAACCATTTTTAAACATCACATTCTTAAATTCTTGAACAATGAAACATGGAGAAAATATTCTCTTCAAGCAGAGAAAGTGCAACCTTAACAGATGGTAATCTTGGGGCTCTGACTGCAGATCAGACTTATAGAGGAAGAACAATAAAGGAACTCTTTGGAGATGACAGAAGAAATACTCAAAAGTGAGTCAGCACAATTGTAGGTCAATTAGTCTTCAACCCTCTAGAAATAGTTACACTATTAACATTTTACAAAATAGATATCCATTCCATTGATGTTTGTTCAAGTTGTTCTACCATCTGTCTGCTTATCTATTATTTACAAGTGTATTTAACAGTGTCATCACATTGTATGAAAATATCTCTACAACTGAGACAAACGCAGTGCAATAGAGATAATTATTTTGTATTTCCAGAAGGAAGTGCTATTAAAAATAAGATGAGCAAGAAACCTAGGATGATGGAAACTCCGAGGAACCTATGAGGGTGACCTTAGTTAAGACTCAGACTTAGTTGATGTGCGAAGCCCAGTTGATATCCCTTAGTTAAGGGTGATTTGGAGCCTTCAGTAGCCATATTCTGTAACCAGGCAAGACTTCAAATGGAGGAACTGGATACTAAGCCAGTCATAAAACATGTTCAGGGATAAAAGATGGAGCAGAATTTGAGGCAAGGGTCAATGAATGACTGGGCAAGCTTGAAACCCATGCTAAGAAAGAGAAATCCCACCCTTGACACTATTAATGATATTCTGCTATACTTACAGATAGGAGCCTAGCATAACTGTCATTATAGAGGCTTCACCCAGCACTTGATGGATACTGATGCAGAGACTCACAGCCAAAGAATAAATGGAGCTTGGAGATACTGTGGAAGAAGAAGAGGAAAAATTGAACGTGCCAGAGGGTCAAGGATACTACAAGAAAACCTATAGTATCAAGTAACCTTGTCTCATAGTGGCTCATAGACTGACCTGCTAACTAGAGAGCATGAAAAGGTCATACCTAGGCCCTCTGCATATGTATAACAGTTTGCAGCTGGATCTTCATGTGGGACTCCTAAAGAAGGAGCAGTGTCCTCTCTGACTCTAATGCCTGACTTTGGATTCCTAACTGAGCTGCCTTGACTAGTCTCTGTAGAAGAAGATGTGTGTCTAGTCTTACTGTAGGCCAGTTGATATCCATTGGAATCCTCTCTGAGGAGAGGGGGATGAGTGGATGGGAATGGGGTGAGAGAAAGGGATGAGAAAGGGAAGAAGGAGGGGCCTGAAAAGGATATTTGAATTAAGTTAGTTAATAAAAACTGGGACATGAAAACTCTCATCTTTGGCATTTGTAAAAACGCACTTATGAAGGAAAAAAAGCATATGCTGGTGCTGTGGTTTGAGTCTTAGCTTGTCATTAGAAACTATACCTAAGGCCTTTGGCAGCATATAGGTATTGGTAGGTAGTGGGACTCTGCTGTATGCTACAAGTTATGATATTCTACACTACCACCAGCTTAAATAATGGGTCTAGGTATTTGACTATGAACCACAGTCAATATATCTTCTAAGTTATTTTGTCACAGTGATGAAACGTTACTTTAAATAAATCACCAGAATTTTATGATTTTTCATTTGATGTTATTCAGTTTCCATACATAATGATGACTTTATTTGCACTACCCTATTTCATATGATCTTGATTAATATTGAAGAGAAAAAATACTGATGAATATAATAGCAATAAGAGAATCACATGTGTTAGAGAGATTCTCACCTTAACAAGTGTTCACATCTAGAGGTTTTTCTGCAACCTGCTTCTCCAGGCAGTTTCAATTTCTTTCATCAACCTCAATCTGAAAATATGGGAGGGAAAGTTCCAGAAATAAAAATTTACTTCTTTTAATTGTTTTCCATCTGAGAAGCATTGTGAAACTTTATACTGTTTAACTATATTCTAGTTCAGATATGAACCATGTCTTTTGTCTGATGTGTCCATTCTCTTTACTGCCTGTGATGTTTGTCAACTCAAAGGGATATGCAATGAAAAGACACACTGAGTGACACAAAGGGTTACTACCAGACTGAATTACAAGAAAGTCATGGTGTGCAAATACAATTTAGTTATATAATACTTACATACCATGTACAGAATCCTGGTATTTCCTCTAAATTATCACAAAAATATTAATAATGGATAAATAATAACTGAAAGTAACTGTAGAGCTTATTTTTAATTTTGAGAACAGTGGCATAAAGAAATAATTGCTTTTTATTTAAAATTTATACTTATGGGAAATTTGAATAATTTTGTATTTACACATATATATTAAAATGTAGGCTAAATGTACAGTTACATTATTTTTCAAGGGTTTTAGTATTCTCTTTCATATCAAACTTCATCACTCTAGAAAGAAACATAATTAGGATCCTAATGTGAGGCTTGGTTCACTGATGAACATATAACCCGATTCTGCTGATCCCAGATAAACACTCAACATCAAACTTTAATGGAACAGGAAAAAAGAAAATAGTCTCAAAAGGAGAATAAGTGTGTCTATTTTTGAAACATCATCTGTTTCCATAAACTGAGATTTGAGCACTACATCAGAACCTAGAGTGAAATTACTCCTGGCAGAAATAGCCCAACTTGATATGCTGTGATATAACCATTTTTCCACATTGCATGGAGACAGACAAATATTTACCTTGAGTTTCATTCACAATCTATATATAAAAAAAAGCCTTTAGCTCACCAAGGCCTTACATACAGACATTAAAAGAAAATAAAAGCAGTTTGTTGGTGGTGGTGGTGGTAGTATTGGCAGAAGTGGAGGCGGTGACTCATAAATTCAGAGTAGTTTATAGTATTGCATGTTCAGTAAGAAATCCTGAAATGTTTCAGAACGTTGGGGAAATATGGGGAATTTCTTTCATTCACAACACTTTTATTTATTTCCTACAAGAAAGTTTTTATTCTGGAAGTAAAACCAGAAAATGTTCAAACATATTTTAAACTGTGATTCTGTCCATGATTAGTTAGCCTTTTAGGTTGCAACACAGGAAATTGGCAGAAACTTACAAAAAAAAAAAAAATACAGGTCATTTTTAGTAACAGACCTAGGTAAAAAATCAGTCTTGGCTTACTAATTATTCAGTGTATTTATGTATCAATAGAGGAAATACAATATAACTGTTGGCTCCGTAGCCTTTGGTATAGGAAGAACATCACCTAACATTGATTACATTCTTCCTCCAAGACTCTCTCTCTCTGCTATCTCAAAAAATTTAAGTAATTGAAAGTTTTGATTAATTGAGCTACCATATGATAGATAAAACTTGTTTTTGTTTTTGTTTTTTACATATCATGTATTTTATTTGGATAAGTCTTGGGAAATAATAATTATTTAAATATTTAACATGCTTTTCTGCTTTAAAAAGCATTTACTAATGATGACTTTAGAGATGGCTCAGCAATTAAGACCATTTCCAGAGGACTTGGATTTTGTTCCCGGGAGCAGATAGATCGCAGTTCACAGTTATCTGCATCTCAGTTTCAAGGACTTAGATGACTCCCTTCAGGATAATGGAGCATCCATACACAGATTTTAAATTTAAAAGTGCACATAAAATTAAAATAAAAGACATATTCAGTCATGGTGAGCTAGTTTATTTTGAGTTAGTTATATATTTTATTAAAATTTAGTATATTGGGACTGGAGAGATATCTCAGAGATTAAGATCTTTTGTTGGTCTGGCCAAGAACCTGTGCTGGTTTCTTAGCACACATACATGGTAACTCCCATCCAAGTGTAGCTTCAGGGGTTCAAGTGACTTTACTGGTCTCTGTGAGGACTACATCTAAGTAGTATACATGGACATGTACAGACAAAACACTCCTATCCAGAAAGGAAATAAATACTCAAAACATAAATTAAATACCTCCCTTTTCAAAGTGATTGTTCTCTGGCTTGTTATTTCAATGATCTGGTTTTGTTTGTTTGTTTGTTTTTCATCATGTATGTTCAGTAGCACATATATGCTGGTGATGCCAGTGACTTGAAAGTGGAGATAGACATCATTTGCTAAAAGCAAGCAATAACAAAAGAAACTACTAAATGAGACATTTTCTACTTCCCTGTGAAAATCTAGATAACATAACTGCAATGAAATGTTTGGTGGTGGTACTTTCTTGCTATGCTTTTGAATCTTTGTATGCTTTCTTGCTATTTTCTGAATCCCTTTTAACAGACTCTAAAATACCATTGAAGCAGTCTGTGCAAGAGATGGCAACTTATTAATTCAGGTAACGCTTCATTTTCCACAAGCCTCACATAGAAGAAAGGTTATAAAAATACCTTAAAAATGAAAAGGAGGAAAAGAAAGAGTATTTTCTGTAATGTGGTGAATGCTTGACATGATGCAAAATATACACTTGCCTTTCTGATCCAAAGTAGAACAAACTTCATAAACAATACTTACTACACATGAGATATCATTAAGAAAACTTCCATGGCTCTCCATTAATCCCCTCTGGGTATGACAACTTTGAGGGGAACTTCAGTTTACCTCGGTCTCTAGGGGTTACAGAATTTGTCTGGAAAGTTCATGACGTCTGGATCCAGCCTGTGGGCTTTCAGCACTGCTGTCTCCAGTCTCCGCTGGAGGACTTATAAGTGAGGTCTTTCATGTGGTTTTCAACATTTCTCACTCCAGCCTCTGAGAGAAATGGAAACAAACCAGCTCATGTTTATGGTGGCCCTGGAAGGGAGGTTGGATTTCAAGTCTGTTCTTGAAGGAGGGTGAAAGGTCAGCTTGGGAGTGAAAAGGACATAAGAAAAGTTGTTCTCATCCTGCTGTGCTCTTCAGCACAGCATCCTCTCTCCTAACAGGGCCCAAACAAAGGACTGACAAACAAAGTTGGTGCAAATGAATAGCTTCTGATTATTTTGTCCTGCCCATTTGTGACATTACCATTCAGTGTCTGATTCAAATCACATAGAGTAATACTAAGGGACACTCTTGTTTAAAAGCAGATCACAAAAATCAGTAAGTTATTATATTCAAGTGTGTTTTGAA
The DNA here is from genome assembly GCF_000001635.26 of Mus musculus. Classification (NCBI taxonomy): domain Eukaryota; kingdom Metazoa; phylum Chordata; class Mammalia; order Rodentia; family Muridae; genus Mus; species Mus musculus. The sequence goes on along the minus strand of NC_000078.6, from coordinate 96,453,218 downwards.
GATCACATTATTGCTTCAAGTACACAAGAAAATTAAATGCTCTAGGGTTTTGAGAAATGAGGAGTAACCTCTCTCACTCTTAAGTTCAAGATAGGACTTTGATTTTTTAAATGGACACTAAGTATTTTAAAGTACTATATTTTGAATTGCTTTTCATGATTCATACATGCTATGGGGTAGTGTGTTCTTCATACAAAAAATTATGGTAATATTGCTTATTGTGGCTAGGTGACTTATATAAGAAACATTAATGAATAATAAGGTAGAGCTGGATTTAAGGATCTACGATTTTCAGTATGAAGCCAGCTTTTTAATGAATTAACTTCTGATAATCGAAATATGCATTGCATTATTTTCATAGAATTCAAACATCAGACACATTTCTTAAAAAACACTGTAGTTCTGAAATAACAGAATAACACATAGGATGGGCAGCCATTTATGCCAATGAAAAATTAAGGAACAATGAATATTCAGTCATGATTGTTCTTGAAAAGGAGAAATTTTTATCCTGGGATGCTGAGCTAACACTTACCAGGGGTTATTGTTAGGATATGTTTTTCATGTTGCCATAACAGCTATCCCACATTTGCTTGCAGAATAGAGGAATGATGGAAAAATTAATAACCTCATATTTAACCCTGTGAACACATTGATACCATTTACTTATTCATTATGTGTGTCATAACAACAATTGTAGCGTGACAGTGAGAACCACTTTGTTTTTCAAAGAGATTTATATTTATGCTTAATGGAAGCAAGAATCCATCTAGATGAAAGTTATCACCGGAAACTTCAGAACTTCTACTCTCCCACTACTGGATGTGTTAACCCCAGAATATTCCATCTTATGTTTGCAAGCTCACATTCTCGGTATCACGTAGTAAAATAGACAATATTCTCAGTAAGTGTAGAGCATAAAATGGAAAATACATCTTCTGAAACATAAGTAAACATTTTTCTTGTCAAACAGATCAGGATACAGCAGAGATTACATGGGACAAAATTGTCTGAAAAATAAAAGGACAAGAAGACCACCATTCTAAACAGCATATTAAATCAGGAGATCCATTTAATTTACTATGATAAATGATGGAATATGTCTTTACTTTACATACACAAATGTATTATTAATGACTCTAAAATAGAAATATGTTATTTTAGTCGGTTATTCAACCATGTTCAATGTGCATATAAAGTTAGGAAAAAAAACAACCAACCAAAAACAAAACAACAACCAAAAGATAACTTGCTTTTCTTTCCTGTTCTTTTAAAATTCCTTTAAGTAGAGAATATTCTCAGTAAGTGTAGAGCATAAAATGGAAAACACATCTTCTGAGACTTCAGTAAACATGTTTGTTGTCAAACATAGCAGGATACAGCAGAAATTACATGGTGGAAAATTGTCTGAAAATAAAAGAACCTCGAGAAAAAATTAGAAAGGAAATAGAGACTGAAAAAAGTTCTCATTTTTTGCCTTGCCTATTCTCATTCTACTTTAGCTGCAGTTGTTAAATGGTGCCCCTCATTTGTTAAGTCAAAATGATACTATGTCACATTTCACGAATCATAACCTAAGGGAGATGGGATGTTTCCATTCTTGCCTCTAAGGAATACCCGATGTAAGTAATGATGTCTCCACTTCTTGCCTTATTGAAATCCAATCTGCCAAAGAGAGAAGAAAATGTAAGAAGAGAAAATGAGGAAAGCCAGACACTATGATAGGCATTGATGTGGGAACCAATCATATGATTGTCAATCAGTCTCTGTCCATATATCTAGGATGATCATAATATTCTACAGATTCAGGTACTTTGGTTCAATAAAGATCATTTAATCTTTTACAAAATTCTCCATTTCTCAACTGGTTCCGCTCATTTTTCAACTGGGCAGACACACTTATATTATCATATCTTAACATATCAAAGAACATTGAATATATGCTGTCATAAAATTCTAATTTAAATTCCTTGTATACTTATTGGTCCATAACTCTCTCTTTCCACATCTTAAATTTTAACAATGTAACAGAATTTATTTAATTATTATTTTTAAAGTGGGAGAAGAAAGGAAGAAAAATGTCAGTTTGAAACCATCTTCTATTTTTATACAGAAGAGGGAATGAGAGCCCAAGAGCTGAACCTGCCTCCTACAAGTGGTGGTATTGGTAGCCTAGCCAGAGCATTGCTGAATGGTTTACTCTGGTGGTGCAGATAAGGGAGAGCCAACAAGATGAGAAGTCCAGACCTATGCCCTCATCCAGAGCTTTGATTTGGCTTACTTTTATCATTGGTGAACGGTTGGGAATCATGAAAGAGCCTGTCTCGCTATCAAAACCTTCAGGATCTCTATGACAGAGAGCAACAACAGAATAAATAAGAGAAGGCCCCGTGAGGAGCCAATACTGATTGTGTCACAGAAGCCAGAAACCTCAAACTAGAACAATGAATCTAGTTGAAATGAACATTCACAAGTGAAGCTGTGTGGAGAGAGGCCTATACTGTGGGACCCAGTATTGTTTGTTTCTGTGTGTGATTTTTATTCCCAGGGTAGGACAGGTGTTGCAAGGAAAGATGGCAGATAAGAAGGAATGGAGAGCTGAATGGGACCCTGATAAATTATGGGAAATGTACAAAGATTGTTTTAAAAAGTTCTTTTTTTTTTTTAAATATTAAAAGTGTATCAGTGGTTTTCCTGAAGACATTTCTCTAAAAGATTTAACTCCTAATTTAGTCTTAATAGTGAAAATTTCACAGTGAGGAATTTTGGTTTAGAATCTATAATCTCATTTTATTCACCTACTAACTGATAAGAAGATAAGACAATCATGCACCTATTGGGTAGAAAAGACTTTAACTTATTTGTTTTCCAAAGTAAATGACTAACCATATTAGAGTTTACAAAGTAATATAGGATACTTTTCTAATTAGAGACAACCAATCAACCATTACTTTGAGCGATATTATGCCTCTTCTTATTAAAAGAGTTAAGCGTCCAGAAAATATTTTAAAATTAGCAAGATATCAATATCCCCTTTGTGTGCTATATTAGTCAAGGGAGGGGAGGACTAAAATTTCAGATGAAAGGATTGCAAATAAACAGAGCATTTGGATAGTCATCAAGTAACCTTTCTTGTCTCTTTCATGTGCTTCTCTGGGAATGTATTAATCTTTAAAGCCCTCTTACATTATAAATATTGCTTATGGCACAAATCATGCAAATTTATCTCCCTTCACTACTTCCGAGCTTCCTAGGTCAAGAGTTATCATTCAAACAACATCAGCTGCTTCATCTAAGCCATATTATGCATCAGTGTCAGCTCCCATTCAAATGCACGTTGTAGTGCCATGATTAATCCTTCCAAGCCTTTGGCAATTTTAGTAGACAAGGTTCTGTTTGGAAAAGAGTTTTTAAGGTGTAAGGTGTAGAGTTCTCAAGAAATGAAGCAAGTAGAAGACAACCTTAATAACAACAAAAATAAAACGTAATCCTTTTAAAAACCAATAAGAATCTATGTCAGTAGGGTTAGAGTTGTGACTCTTTTAGAAATATCTCAGGATGCCCCTTAAAGATTGTGGGAGATTTTTTTCTATTTATAATGAACTGTCAAGGTTTCTAGAGAGAAGCTGCATAGCATAGCATAGCATAGCAAGATTTATAAGATGGAATTTAGAAACACTATCTGGAACTGCTATTTAATAAATTTCTGAAACCACATGTCAAGAGGCAAATATTCTTTTAATATCTATTTTTTTCTGACCGCCAATGATGCACATAGCCAGCACACACAGCACTCTCCTTTATTACAGATTTCAAGTCTCTTAGAGCACTACCTAGATTGGGGGCATCAAGAATACAGGACAGCCAGCCCCTTGGAAGTTAAAGAGGAGGTATAACTGAAAAGTATATCAATGTAAATTGCAACCTATTCGCTGCATGGAGTAGTGACCATGCATGTTGTCTCTTCTATCAAGCATTATTTTAGGTTCTGTTTGTTTTAAGCAAAATCTCATCATGTAACTCAGACCTTCTTGAAAATAACCATCTGCCTGCTTCAAGCTCTCAACACCAAGATTATAGGTGTATCTCGCTTCTTTTGACATGAAAATTTTGCCATCAGCTCGTTCTAATTTTGCATTTAGATTAGATTACTAGAGAAATTATTTAATTACAATCAAGTTTAAGAAATAACACATTTTATTTAGCATCGAAAGTTGTCTCAGTAGTTAGGCACACTATAAGGTCTTCTAGTGGATCAGGGTTCAGTTCCCAACACTCACATAGTGACTAATACCTTCTCTATTTACAGTTACAAAGTATCCAATGCCCTCTTGTAGTCACAGCCGGCACTACATGCAAGTGGTTCATAGAGATATATGTAAAGAAAACAATGATATACACAAAGGATGGTGATGATGGTGATGATGGTGATGGTGGTGATGATGATTTACTAGACTTTATTACCTTATTTTGACTTAGTGAAAGTACTTTACACACAGTTCTGGGACACTCACCAGGATGCTCACATATACCCTTTTTTGAATGAGTCCACTTTAGTGGCCTGATTATTCTTCATGTTGTCATTGTACAATTGAGGTTATCCAAGCGGAGACATTAAAAACTGTAACAAGACTACCCATTCAGGGCCGACAGTGAGCTAGAATTGAATACCAAGAATTTGAGTACCCATGACTCTGATCTCAAATCTATATTGTCTGCTCTAGGAATCATGCATACTTTTGAATGGAAAAGCTAGCAAAATGGCTACGTCTATAGGATCACTGCTGCCCAAACATAAAGATCTTATTTGGAATTTCTTGCACCTACATAAAAACTGGGGCATAACCAACTATTCTCATAACCCAGTGCTCTTTAGTAGGATGCAAAGGCCACTATCTCTCTGAAAGTGATGAGCTCCCGGTGAAATGACACATTCTATTTGTAGGTAATAACTTGACATTCCTTTGTAAATGTATTGTCATATATCTCTTACCCTCTCAAACACAAACATGCACATGCACGTGCACACACACACACACACACACACACACACACACACGCACACTCCATAAAGATATAGGAAAGGAAGATATTTTTGCAAAAGAATGCATTAAAGGTAGATATTTATCCCCACTTCAAATTTCTAGGTCAAGAAAAACCATGCTTACTAAAGGCAACACCTCATTTTCACAAATTAAAAATGACCAGGCCTAAATGATGTAAAGTTTGATACCTTTATGAAGAAATGAAATGCATGGTCTTACATGGACACTTTTTATAATTCCTGACTCAGGCAGTGCTAAGAAGGCATTTTCCCACTAATGATACAGTGACAAAGCAAGTGAAAATAATGAAGAAAAATAGTTTTCCTTTGTTGGTCATAAACTGTGTATATGCATAGCTTGTTAGATAATGCGAGATAAAAAATATTGACAGAGAATTCATCTGTGTTTTTATGTTTTTCGATGAGAAATGCTGGAAATCTGAAAAGGACAGCTTAAGTAAATGCTGCCCTAAGTATGCAGTATTTGTAGGGCTGGGATATGTACTGTAAAAGCTGATCACTGTAATAATTTAACTTATTAGAAAACGTTACCAGTGTTAAGTCTGTAAGTTCACACTTAGGAGTAGGGCTGTCCAATAAAGGTTCACAGAATCTCTGCAGTTTTAAATGAGACTAAGTGAACTGGGAAGAGTATGTCAACTCTTCTATTTTTAAGTAAATATTATTTATTGGTTTACTCTGTGTTGTGGAAAGGTATATATCAAGGTGCCCCAGTGGACATCAGAGTACAGCTTCAAGGAGCTAATTCTCTCTTATACATAGGTCCTAGGAATTGAACACAAGTTTTCAGAATTGGTCACAAATGCCTTTAATCGTGAATCCATCTCTCCTGGTCATGTATTGGCCTTTAAGAACAAAGACAAGTAAGGTTCTATATCCCCACAGTAATAAGGCACAGTTAAAGTCACCCCAGTATTCTCTTGGGAGCCTCCTAACAATGGAGGGATAAAAACACCAACCCACCCACAAACCTTTAAACCCAAATTTGTCCTTTCTACAAGAAATTCATGGATAATGATAGAGCAGAGAATGAGAGAATATCCAAAATAACTACCCAACTTGAGACCCATCCCATGAGGCAAGCAACAATCCTTGACACTATTAATGATTCTCTGTTATGCTTGTAGACAGGAGCCTAGAGTAACTCTTCTGTGAATGGCTCCACCCAGCAACTGATTGAAACAGATGCAGAAACTCACAGTCAAGAATTGTACATAGTTAAGGGACTCTTTTCTTTTATTAGGTATTTTCTTTATTTACATTTCAAATGTTATCCCTTTCCTAGTTTCCTCTCTAAAAATACCCTATCCCCTCCTCCCTCACCCTGCTTCCCAACCCACCCACTCCTGCTTCCTGACCTTGACATTCCCCTATACTGGGGCATAGAATGTTCTCAAGACCAAGGGCCTCTCCTCCCATTGATGACCAACAAGGCCATTCTCTGCTACATATGCAGCTAGAGCCATAAGTCACACCATATCTTTTCTTTGATTGGTGGTTTAGTTCCAGGGAGCTCTGGGGTTACTGGTTAGTTCAAATTGTTGTTCCTCCTATAGGACTATAAGTCCCTTCAGCCCTGGGGATCCATCCCATAAACAACCACCAAAACCAGACACTATTGCAGATGCCAACAATATTTTGCGGAAAGGAGCCTGATACAGCTGTCTCCTGAGAGACTTTGCCAGTGCCTGGCAAATACAGAAGTGGATGCTCATAGTTAAAGGAATTTTATGGAAGAGTTTGGGGAAAAATTGAAGGCTCTGGAGGGGATAGGAACTCCACAGGAAGTGCAACAGCTTCAACTAACCTGGACCCTTAGGGGTTTCAGAAACTTCAATCACCAATCAAAGAGCATACACCAGCTGAATCCAGGGTCCCTGAACTTCAACTTCACGTGGGTCCCCCAAAACTTCAGTGGGGGCTGTCTTTATAGCTGTTTGTGGATCCTGTTCCCTAACTGGGCTGCCTTGTCTGGCTTCAGAAGGAGAGGATGGGCCTAACCCTTCAAAGACTTTATATGCCAGGGTTGAGGGGAATGCCCATGGGGGCTCTCCATCCTCTCAGAAGAGAATGGGAAGAGGGATGAAGGGAGAGACAGTGTGTGTATGTGTGTGTGTGTGTGTGTGTCTGTGTGTGTGTGTGTGTGTGTGTGTGTGTGTGTGTAGCAATCTGGTGAAGGGGAGGAGGTAGTGATGAAGATGTAAAGTGAATAAATAATGAAAAAGACAGTAAAATAATAAACAGAAGAGTCCTTTATATTAAAATTTGGCTTTAGTGAGCAAATGAAAACATTTTAATCTCTGCTACTACACATAAAATGATGCAAATAAGAATAACATAGCATATAACATATTACAAATCTATCTATTATAGCATAAAATACATCTAAAATCTGGAGTTTTAAGTCAGGTGAAGCCTCTCACACAATTCTAATCTAAAGTCAACCCCTCATTTCTTTATGATAGAAGTAAAAATTCTCTTCCATACTGCATTTAATAACACAAAAATCAATGAAAAAATAATGTACTGAAGGTCATAGGCACTCCTACATGTGTATTTTCCACAGAGATGAAATACAAAACCCCGTGTAAACTGCTTTGCCATTTAATGAGGTAGAACAACATTGTGTTACTTGAAGGAAATTTAGTTTCAGTGACTAGTAATTTTGAAGTCACAAAGTACTAGAACTGAAGTGTTGGGGTTAACAATAAATATATACTGTATAAATATGTACTGTTTGCTTAGGGTTGAAATATATTTTACCAGAAAATCAAGTACAGGAAACAAAGAGGTGAAAGATAGAACAAAGAAAACAAAAGGGTGAGACAGAGAGAGGTGTGCAAGGAGGGAAGGACAGCAAATGAGGAGAGGAAAGAAAGAAGAAAAATGCAATGTCGCAATAATTTAATAATTAGTGTTTGTTTCAACTCAACAACAGTTACAACGGACAGCAGTTATTCTATTAAGATTTTAGTAAATACTAAAAGAATATGTATTCTCTCAAATAGGATGCATGTATAAGGCAAAGTAATGTTTTCCAGAAATAACTAAATCATCAGTGTTGACACACAGTTAACAAAGATCCACAACATCTGGTAGGAAAAGTAATAAAAACAAAACCTTATGAAGTCTGCATTTCATGTACTACATTGAAAATATAATGTATCAGTGGATATATCATTCACATTTTAGAGCAGGTCTCATGCCCAGAAATAGTTGGTCAACCAAAAGGGGATGTATGTTTTTCTTTACTTTCTGTGACCTTTTTGTTTAGTTTTGTTAGTTTTTGTCTTTTCAACTTTTATGTTTCTCTCCCTCTTTCTCTCTCTTTCTTTTTCTTTCTTTCTTTCCTTTCTTCCTTCCTTTCTTTCTCTTTTTCTTTCTCTCTTTCTCTCCCCTTCCTTTTTTTTTTGTTCTAGTTTGTCTTTCTATTTTGATATCTTAATAGAGAGAACATGAGTCTGGGTAGGTAAGGAGGAAGTGAGGATTTGAAAATTTTTGGGTAAAAAGAAAAACAAATGATAAAAATGCACAGACTGGACAGGTAGTTAAAAGCACTGACTTGCTATTCGAGAGGACCTGGGTTCAATTCCCAGGACCCACATGGCAGTTCATAGCTGCTTGTAACTTTAGTTTCATGGGCTCTGACACCCTCAGACATATCCAGACAAGACACCAATGCACATAAAAAATAATAAATAAAAATTTAAAATATACAGTATAAAAATATAAATAAAATTTAACATAAAATGCAGTGCAATATTAATATATAGGTTGATTAACAGTAACATGTGTATGGTAAAAAAATCATGCCTTGTAAACTTGAAAAATGTAAGCTAAATTAAGATTGTTTTCAAGTTGATTATCTCAAGTATTTTGTAGTAGTGATGTGAAACACTAACGTTCATAATGACTTTTCATCTGTTCTAGCAACTTGTTTTCAATTAGTGCGGGCTATATAGAAATGAAATAAGATAACAATATGATACATTATTTTCTTAGTGCATGTGTGTGGTCTGTGTACATGTGTATTCTTAGGTATATGTATACATTGGTATGTGACAATGCACTTATGAACATCTAAGGGTATGCATGTAGAAGTTCAAAGTCTACTTCTCTGTCTCCTTTGGTAGTTCTTTACTTATTAAGTTATGGTCTTCCACTAAATATGGAGCCCATCAATCTCTGTGACTTTATTGACCTAGGCTCAAGGGATCTTCTATCTGTGTGTCTGCAACTATGAGATTATAGGCAGGCACCACTTTTGATCAGCTTTTTCAAATTAACTTATTCTAGAGACCTGGTCTCCCATGCTGACACTTGGGTCAGCTAGCATTGTACCCAGTGAGCAATATCTGAAGCATCTATATGTTTTGAATTGTAAATATTTTTTGATCTTTAATGAGCACACTACAATTAACTTATAGCACACACGTTTGTCTTTTATTAAAATGATTTGTGGCAGTGAAGAAACTAAATTTTTTAAAGTATTCTAATTAATTACAGCTATATTTGTAAGTCTGTAAATATACTTTTGTTTGTTCATCTTTTACAGTTTCTGTACATGAAATATTATACTAGATATATTCTTCTTAGCAGCTGAGGTTAATTATTTAAAATTACAAAAATAATAAATTTAAGTGTAAAGAAGGATAAAGGAGAATTGAGTTTTGGAAGTACTTTCTATATCATTATGTATCTAGTTAGTCTTCTATACAACCTCCTTTAAATGCATACTTAAGTGTTGATTGTATCTGTGAGAGTTTATCCTCATTATCCACTTATTAACATGAAAATAATTTTCTAGGCACATCTATGTGGTCACTTACAGTGATCTTGTTGTGAGAAGACTCAAGTTGAACATGGACAGCATCATATATGGGCTGGAATTGTAGACTGAATAAACAGAAAAGGAGTTGTATGCCTAGCATTCCTCAATCACTTGATGGAGGACATATTTTATGCAGCCAGCTCATGATCTGTTACCATTTTCATCCCACCATCATGGACTATATGGACTATATCACCATGAGCAAAAATAAATCCTTGCTTCCTCACATTGCTTTTCTCCAGACTCTTCCCATGCAACTGAAAATTAATTAGTACAATATAGAAACAGAATTATAGTTTGTTGCAACTAAAGTATCTTACTGTTATTCAAGTTAGGTTTCCAACAATCATTTAGATGTCAGTTGACCAAAATGAAAGAACGTTCAGATATCACTTATCACAAGGATTCAGCAGTAGTAAACTATCCTAACCTTGCTTCAGTTAATATTAAGGTAGTTGCACTCAGAATAAGTATACATATTACAAGCTCTCTAGTGTCAAAGCCATATGCTTTCAAAGCTGCCTTGGTAATCCCATGCTATCCTGAAAGACAATGAGCTAGCACTTCTTGGCTGCATGCCACCCAGTTTACACACTTCTTGGGACTCGCGATTTATGCTGAGCCAATGTTCCCTCTTCTGCCTTTGCTTTTCAAGCCTTTATCTCTTCTGCCTTTGAGTGATTTTTATGGATGGACAAAGTAGGTCACATAAGATAAGCCATTGTCACTCTATACTAAATCTTCCCACTTTTTCATAACTGCCCTGAAACTGAACTTTTATAAAGAATTTCTGATTCATCTGTCAATGCAGGGCTGTATTCCTAGCAGTGTTTCTTTGCGCCAAGGAAGGAAATTAGGATTCTCATTTTTAACCCACTTTACTACCTATTTGAGCATAGGGAAGCCATTACCTATCCCAACTATGTTTCTTCATTAGAAAATATAAATAACAATACCTTTAGCTCAAGTCCCCAATTCCATGAGAGACTTAATTTATAAAGTTGTGTAGGCAAACACACCCATAAACTATGAAAGCACAATGAAATAGAAATGCACAACACTGTAATAAACCTTGTCCTTTAATGATTCAATATGATTCTGTAGTTTCAGACTTTGATATTTTCCTTTTCCCTTTTAAAAGTAAATACTAGAACACTCCTTGCCTAAGTTGGAAAAAGGTGGATTATCTGGATACAAAACACTGTGGTTTTGATTACAGGCATAAATTATTGGATATTAGGTAGCTATAACACTTTTTGTCTGTAATATTTCTACTATTATTGCTACCAGTAAAGATAAGAATCTGTGCTTATTATCAGTAACACCATGGATAATAAAGTATTCTAAACTAGGGAATGTTTAAAATAACTAATAACATTGTGGTATTCATTGTAAAAAAATAATCTATTGAACAAATTTATGTTAGAACTCAAGAACAGATAATGAAAATAATAAGATTACTTGGGAGTTTATTCAATACAAATAATTAGTTTACCTAAATATTTTATGATAATCTGTATGATAACATGTGAATTTGTTTAATATATTCATTATGATGTAAATGAAAGAATGTTGTATATATTTAAATTATAATTTAATAAAAGGGGTTCTGTGGATTCCTCTAAATATAAATAATGTATTTAGCTTTATTTATTATCTTCTATTATTTCCTAGATCCTTTCATTTATGTATTTCTTCATTTATGCCCTGATAATAATCCCTGAGCATCTCCTGTGGGGAAGGCAGTATTATACAATAATCATACACAATTTTGAGCCACACTTACCTCTCTCACTGCCCCACTAACCATTTTTGCAAATTTTTGCAAATTTCTACTAATTGTTATTGCAAAGATGAAGTTTAAAAGAATGGGAGGTGTTTGACAAAGTTAGTGAATCCTGTATTGATGAGAATAATCTTGAAAATGTTAACTGAGCACTGGTATTGGATCAGGAACCTGATGGAGAGAGAAGTCAACCTGTCACAACTTTTGCATATGGTCTAGGGATGAATAGTAAAAGGCAAACCCTCTATGGAAAGTTTCAGGCAACATGAGATTCAAGGAAGCTCTGCTGACAGAGGGAGAGAGAAAGAATATATAGCAAAAAATTAAATACATATATAATATGTAGTGATATGTGATAAATATTAAATACATAAATAAAATAAAGAATATAAATAAAAGTATATTACACAAGGACCTTTGAGCTTTTGGAAGAACTTTGGCTTTTGCTTTAAGAGTAATGTGAAAACATTAGGAAGATTTAGATCAGGGACTTGACCTGACTTGTCTTACCCATGCTTCTTGATACAGTGACATGAAAATAAAATACTTACAGCCTCTGCAATTGCAGTATTTCAAGTGGAAGATGATGGTGTCCCAAGCTCTGTGGGACACAGAGGCTGGAAGTGTTCAAGTGATATTGGGGATTTACTTTGAATATGTATTTAATATAATTTTTCTGTTATATGTTTTGGATTCTAAACATTATTCAAAATGGTCTAGTATTTAGGGGCTGAAGAAAGGTTTAGCATTAAACATATTAACTATTATCCCAGAGAACCTTAGTTCATATTCTAGCATCCTTTTCAGGTTGTGCAAAACTGTATGTATTTTCAGTTCCCCAGCATTGGCCATGCTTTTCCAGCTTCTGTGGATACCATATACATATATTTAGACATATAAAAAATATATATCCATATACCATATACCATATAAAATATGCATATACCATGTGTATGTACATATACTTAAACATAGATGTACATATGGACATAGATATAAATATGATGAATAATTTTAATAATAATATTTAATATATGATCATAAAACAACTTATCTTAAAAATTGTTAAGGTACAGTATACTGACTGAGTCCTCTCCTGGACATCATGCATAAGAAAGCCAGGTCAGCAGTTAGTTTCACAGAATTTATATAGCTATTTGAGGGTTTGCAACTCAGTATTTTGAGCTTCACATTTTTATCTCAATTTTTAGAAACATAAATTAAATCCATTGCTATTTTGGTAAGTTGTAAAGTATTGATTGCATCTTTCTTAACTTCATAAATTTCATTATAGTTCATAGATATCATAAATTTCAATTATGGAGGCAAATTTCAATGCAGAATGAAATAATATAAATTAACTATAATTATTATTTTTTATATTTCAAACAGAATCTTAAGATCTGTGAACTCAGTTTCTTTTATCTTCAGGATTTACATACTTAAAAAAAACAACTTCATGAATGGCAAGATGATAGAGTGCATCGTGAATGAGTGGGTTTTATTTGAAGAATATTGAGATAGTATTGCTATTTCATGGGTCAGTAAAACTTCTTCTGTAAGAGACAGAAAACATTTCACATTGATTTGGACCAATGCAAACCAAGAATGAATTTATCACTAACTTAGTAACAGTATCATCAGTCTAAGTACAGAACTTCAGTCTTTGAAGCAAGAACTTGTTTTTTATTTTGTTCAGCCATGGAGAGAAACAATCTTTTCCAATCCCAACTTGTTAAAAAGAACACAACAAAAGAACATAATAATAATAATAATGATAGGGGATTGCACTAGGCAGCTACCTGGATACAATATACACTGTTCAAGAATATTTACAATAACATATCTTTTATTTAAAAATATAAATAAAACTATTATTTCATATTCTTATTCACGAGTCATAAAAGAATAAGCACAGTTTTCTTTTACACAAAAACCTAAAATGTATTTGATGTTTCTCCTTCAGTTATGTTCATATTATGCTGTTTGAACATTTCTCTCATTGCTTCTGTCATTTGAATGTACTTATCAAAATTATTTGATACCCTCTAAAACTTCATCTCTTTCTTATTAAAAGAGATATGAAAATGCCAAATTGGTTTCTTTATTTATTCATTCTCAATTTTTAAAACTCCTTTTTCCTATATTTTTATTTTAATTTTTATTGAGAATACAAAAAGACCACTTACAGTTTGTTATTAGATTTTATAGTGAGCTACTAAATTGACACCTGTTTAAAAAATTAAAAAAAAAATCTCTTTGGTAGTAGCTAATTTGAAGGAAATAAACAGACAAAAGCATCATTCTGTCTACATCAGTCATTTATCATGGGAAAAATAAAACATATTCTGAAAGCCAAATCAAATACATTTTGTTTAAAAACAGGCCACTAAACTATAACATAGAGGGATATAACATCTGGTTCTAACTGCATAAGAGGTGAACATTTCTATCCAGATTCTTTATGTTGCCAACCAGCAGGTATTCTGAGAATTTAAGATCCTCACACCCTCCAACAGAAAGACCTGCCCTTCTGTGCAACTCTTTGGAGCATTGGTTATAGTGATTCTTCATTATATCTCTTCAATTCATTCTTTTTCTAAAGCAAGTTCAGGCTGCACCTGCCCAGCCGTAAACATGGTGGAATCCACATCAAAGTGGATCAGCTGTCTCACTCTAACAGTTTTATATGCATATGATAGACTACCCATAAGTCCTCAAGGAAGGGATGCAATTTTGGAAAAGAAAAGAAAGCAAAACAAAGAGAAAGGAAAGGGAAGGGAAGGGAAGGGAAGGGAAGGGAAGGGAAGGGAAGGGAAGGGAAGGGAAGGGAAGGGAAGGGAAGGGAAGGGAAAGGAAGATGGGAAGGGAATGGAAGATGGGAAGGGAAGGGAAGATGGGAAGATGGGAAGATGGGAAGATGGGAAGATGGGAAGATGAGAAGATGGGAAGATGGGAAGATGGGAAGGGAAGGGAAGGGAAGGGAAGGGAAGGGAAGGGAAGGGAAGGGAAGGAAAGGAAAGGAAAGGAAAGGAAAGGAAAGGAAAGGAAAGGCAAGGCAAGGCAAGGCAAGGCAAGGCAAGGCAAGGCAAGGCAAGGCAAGGCAAGGCAAGGCAAGGCAAGGCAAGGCAAGGCAAGGCAAGGCAAGGCAAGGCAAGGCAAGGCCAGGCCATTAGAATTCTTGCAGAAGTGGCTCAGTGCTTAAGATCAATCTGCTCTTGCAGAGAATCTAGGTTTTGTTCCCTGCACCCATATAGAAGCTTGCAACTCACACTAACTCCATTTATATGGGCTCTGATACTATTTTCTGCCTCCCTGAACTCTTCTATGTATGTGATTCACATAAATTCATACATATATACACACATAAAAAAAAAAGTCAAACAAGCAAAAAATAAAAACCTCCTAAAACTTGCAAATTCAGCTTTGAGAAGCCTGAAGAATATTTTCACTTTGGTACTAATGAATAAACCAATTTTACATGCTTCCAAGTCTTATTTCTCTGCTATGACCAAAAGAGATTGAATACAAATGTTCCCAAGTAGCCATTCTGTAGTTATTCTATCCTAATGGAAAAGAGCCATCCTCAAAGGAAGAAAATAAGGTTTATAAGACTTAGAGTGTAAACAAAACTTACAAGGCTCTGGAAGTAAATAAAACTGAAAAGGTCATAAAAGCAGTAAAGAATTAATGGGCAAAGGAGATTGCTACAACCAGGTGGCTATAAATAATATAATGTACTGCTGTGATACAGTGTCCCTATGTCAATCTATGCTGGGGAGGTGGCCACTTGGGGACACAACTGCCTTTGAGTAAACTCTTCTTTATTCAAATAATACAAAGAAAATCACTGACTTACTAACGTAGGTTTGAGGGGATTTTTTTTTTCTTTTACCTGTCATTAGTGTCCCCACACAGGGCAAAGCAACATTTGTTTAAGTCTTTCCAGAAAAACTACACAGCACTTGACAACATGATTGGAGAAATATTGGTTTCTAGATAAGCTTGTGAGAGTACTTCTGAACAAAATTATCATATGCATTAGTAGAGTCAAAAGCAAGTTGCCACACACAGTCTAGAGTGACCACATTGTTTCCACAGGGGACTTATATAGAATGATCACGGACGAAATATGCGTTCATTTTTTTTTTTTTTTGCATTGAATCTGAATAGAGATCCAGTTCTTACTCTGCCTAGAGTTTCTGATTTAGACAAGAACTTACTCCACCTATTCCGCTGACTTGTAAGGGAATTTCCCTCCAACCTTTTCTCAAAACCTAAGAAGAGCCAGAAATTCCCTTAGTCTTATAAATCTAAAGCTTCTCTCTTTCTTTAAGAGCTCATTCTGATCACAGGATGCTTAAAACTCTTATTACTAGACTAGCAATTGAACACATCTCTCCTTTTAAATTCATACCACAGCTATCTATGACAATGATGACATCTCTCCTAACACTGCAGGGCTTGGGCATGGCTCCTGTGGTCATCAGCCCCGTCTCTCCAATTAAGTTCATTTGAAGGGTCATTATTTTAACAATCTTTTGTTCTATAAATTTTCTTTCTTTTATAAGTTACAGTATTATGAAGTTATTATTACTTGTTAAAAAAAATCCCTTATTTAAATAAATCACATATGTAATTAATGCTTGCTTTTTATACAACTAAAATTAAAATTCTAGAAATGTGTTATTTTACTGAGCTACATTTTAAAATTTTACATTTTTCAACAGTTCCTTAAATAACATTTACAAATAATAATTTTTTAAAAAGTGTATTCATTCCACTAACAAACAGAAATAAGAGACCTCTCTATAAGACTTGGTAAAAGCACTCAGATGACAGAGAAATCTTGAACATATTTCAACTGAAGGTCCATTTGGCCCAAACACAAGTTTATACTATTATGTTAACAAGTAGTTGTTGCTGTTAACAATTCAGAAAGAAGTAAACTTATCAAATTTGCAGTCACTTTAAACACACAAATAATTTGCCATATGCTTTGTGAAAACTATATTGTGTTTCAAGTTTCCTGAATAAATAGGTCTCAGTTCCTTCAATACTCTCTCTCAGCTTTAAGTTGAATCTTATCTGATTACATTTGTTCATCTGTGGTAGGTCACTTATGCTACTACTCAAGCTAATTGATGTTCACAACATCTATGACTCCAAAATCAGTGGTACTCACATTAAAGTATATTGCTTACCTCTATAAACCTCATTATTGATGAATTTAAGACAGCCAAGAGCTGTTAGCTAATGGCTGTAAAAAAAATAAATAATAAAGAAATAAAGAAAATGAAAGGGAGTCATGTCATTGCCACCAATAGTACAGGAGCAATGAGCTCATTTTTACTTCATGTTTTCAGTTAATCAAAATAATGGGCAGGTTCAGATTTTCATATATCAACATATGTGCTTCATATAATGACAAAATATTATTCAATATTCTAATGTCTGTATATCTAGCGAAGATTAAATACATACTTTCAAACTCTATCATAGTATGTTCAAAAATGAAAAATTATGTACCCAATGTCTCCGCTTTATCATGTTTCAATTCTCTTTTAACCTTTACTCTAATTTTGATAGCATCATATATGGTGCTGTATTTACCTCAATCTCTCTCTCTCTCTTCCAATAACAATGCCCTGTGTATTCACATCTTCTCAAATTCAGAGCATCTCATTTTAAACATACATTTGCATGCATGAGTAAATTATATGCAATATATATTAGTACATGTATAATGATGTAGTGTGTGTGTGTGTTTGTGTGTGTGTGTATGTGTGTATGAATTTAAAAATACAGTATGTTGTGTCTCTTCCTTTGTGTCTCTATAGCTCCAAAAGAAGTTATTCAGTGTTACCCACTTCATGGTTTACTCTTAAGTAGATGTTGATAAGTTTAGTATATACATCTCTAAAGTGTTCTAATACTTTAAACCTGGCACCACAATTCTCTTTTTGTTATGAATTAACAGAATTAAAATACTTATCTGATCTCAAGCTACCTTACAACGTTGTACTTCTGAATCACAAGAATGGAAAATATTTTAGTGGAGAATCTGGATAGATGATATCTTACTCAAAAAATGAAAATTCCTTTTATGAGTTATGAACACGTGGAAAACCTATCTGGCTCTGCGTAGTGCACTGAAATGTAAAGAGTAGACTGTTCTATGAGTTTTATTCCAAATGCCCAGAGGAAGAACCCATTTCTTTCTATCCCTACCAAGGTCACACAGGTCTTGGCAAAGAGGGAGGTGAAAGGGGTGGAATTTTAAAGTGGAAAAAGTGCAGCATAAAGATCAAACGTCATGATTCTTAGTAATTATAGCTATGAGAAATTATAGCTTTCAGAAAAATCTCAGTAAAACTTATATGGAAACTTTCGCTTCAATTTTAAGACTTTTTGTAAGATTATTTTTAATATTTCAAAAAGTTTATCAACACAAAATCACAAAAGCATATATAATGATATTCATTTAAATATTTATATGTAGAAATATTTTTTCCTTTTGTGTCCAAGCTTCTAATATTGCTAATTAGCTTTGATTTCTGCAATTTTGACAGAATACCAATAGATTAAATAAAGACAAAAAGAAAAGAAAGATAGAAAGATAGGGAAAGAAAGGAAGAAAGGAAAGAAGAAAGGAAGGAAGGAAGGAAGGAAGGAAGGAAGGAAGGAAGGAAGGAAGGAAGGAAGAAGGGAAGGAAGGAAGGAAGGAAGGAAGGAAGGAAGAAAGGAAGGAAGGAAGGAAGAAAAAAGTTTTCAGAGGTATTTATGAACAAATTCTTGTCCATATTATTTTTTGAACTTTATGTGAAGGAATTTATCATTATGCAAGATAAGCTGCTTATAATATTGTATGTACAAAGCAAAATAAAAAAAAAAAGAAGAGGAAGAGGAAAGATACAAGATTCTCATACCACTACATTCAGAGTATATGGCAATTATTTAATTTTTATCTTCCTCCAAAACATAGACCACATATTCTAAGGTTAACATTTACACTTAACACACATGGCCTTTAGAAGAAACATGTCATACAATTCCTGCAGTTTCTCTTGGAATTTTCAACCTGGAAAGGACATTTGGGATTACATGTCTATCTATATATGGTTTTACCACTTTATTTCTGGTGGTAAATTTAAAAATATAACATGGGAAATTGCAGAACTGTAGAGAATTTTGGGGTCCTTGGAGATAGTCTAGTTGTATTTTTTTTAGAAGATGTGAGCATGAATCAAGGGACTTATGAAGGAAAAATATAGGTAGAGTATTAGAAACATCTCTGGAAGCAATTTGGTTTCCAAATCAATTTACAGATTGAACCCTGAAAATTCTTTGCCAATGATTATCTAATGCATGAAAAGATTGTTAAATGTGTGACATTACCAATAAATAATCACAGTAGCAAATAAGATAGGGCATAATTGGAGGAAGCTAGACCCCTTTCTTGGTTTGCCCTCCAAAAACCCTGTCCCCCCCATCCCCTTATGCCTCCTTCTGCTCACCAGGCCACCCAGTCCCTCTTCCTGGTCCTGGAATTCTACTACACTAGGGCATAAAGCCTTCACAGGACCAAGGGCCTCTCCTCCCATTGATAACCAACTAGACCATCCTCTGATACATATCTAGCTAGAGCCATGAATTCCACAATATATTTTCTTTGGTTGGTGGTTAAGTCCCAGTGAGCTCTGGACATACTGGTTAGTTCATATTGTAGTTCCTTCTAGGGGGCTGCAAACCCCTTCAGCTCCTAGGGTACTTTCTCTAGCTCCTTCATTGTGGACCCTGTGTTCCATCCAAAAGATGACTGTGAGTATCCACTTCTGTATTTGTCAGGCACTGGCAGAGCCTCTCAAGAGGCAGCTATATCAGGCTCCTGACAGCAAGCTCTTGTTGACATCCACAATAGTGTCTGGTTTTAGAGTTTGTTTATGGGATGGATCCACAGGTGGTGCAGTGTCTGGATGGTCATTCCTTCAGTATCTGCTACACATGTTGTCTCTGTAACTCCTTTGTTGGGTATTTTGTTCCCCTTTCTAAGAAGATCCGAAGTATCCACACTTTGGTCTTCGTTCTTCTTCAGTATCATGTGTTTTGCAAATTGTATCTAATATCTCGAGTATACTAAGTTTCTGGGCTAATATCCACTTATCAGTGAGTACATATCATGTGTGTTCTTTTGTGATTGGGTTACTTCACTCAGGATAATATCCTCCAGATCCATCCATTTATCTAAGAATTTCATAAATTCATTGTTTCTAATAGCTGCTTAGTACTCCATTGTGTAAATGTACCAGATTTTGTATATCCATTCCTCTATTGAGGGACATCTGAGTTCATTCCAGCTTCTGGATGTTATAAATAAGGCTGTTATAGACATAGTGGAGAATGTGTCCTCATTACATGCTGGAGCATCGTCTGGTTATATGCCCAGGAGTAGTATTGTTGGATCCTCCAGTAGTACTTTTGTCCAATTTTTTGAGGAATCATCAAACTGATTTCCAGAGTGGTTGTACCAGCTTGTAATCCCACCAGCAATGGAAGAGTGTTCCTCTTCCTCCACATCCTTGCCAGCATCTGTTCTCACCTGAGGTTTTGATTTTAGCCATTCTGAATGGGTTGAGGTGGAATCTCAGGGTTGGTTTTTTTTTTTTTTTTTTTTTTAAAGATTTATTTATTATATGTAAGTACACTGTAGCTGTCTTCAGACACACCAGAAGAGGGCGTCGGATCTCGTTACAGATGGTTGTGAGCCACCATGTGGTTGCTGGGATTTGAACTCCGGACCTTCGGAAGAGCAGTCGGGTGCTCTTACCCACTGAGCCATCTCACCAGACCCCCAGGGTTGTTTTGATTTGCATTTTCACTGTTGACTGAGGATGTTGAACTTTTATTTAGATGCTACTTAGCCATTCGGTAATCCTCAGTTGAAAATTCTTTGTTTAGCTCTGTATCCCATTTTTAATAGGTTTATTTGGTTTTCTGGAGTCTAACTTCTTGAGTTCTTTGTATATATTGGATATTAGCCATCTATTGGATTTAGGATTGGTAAACAACTTTCCCCAATCTGTTGGATGCCTTTTTGTCTTAAAGACAGTGTCCTTTGCCTTACAGAATTTTGCAATTTAACAGGTCCCATTTGTTAATACTTGATCTTACTGTATATGCCATTGGTGTTGTTTTCAGGAATTTTCCCCCTATGCCCATATCTTCAAGGCTCTTCCCCACTTTCTCCTCTTTAACTCCTCTGGTTTTATGTGGAGGTCCTTGATCCATTTAGACTTGAGCTTTGTACATGGAGATAGGAATGGATCAATTCACATTCTTCAACATTCTAACCACCAGTTGAGCCAGCACCATTCGTTGAAAATACTGTGTATTTTCTACTGGATGGTTTTAGCTCCCTTGTCAAAGATCAAGTGACCATAGGTGTGTGGGTTCATTTTTGGGTCTTCAATTCTATTTCATTGATCTACCGATCTGTTGCTGTACCAGTACCATGCAGTTTTTATCACAATTGCTCTGTAGTACAGCTTAAGTTCAGGCATGGTGATTCCACCAGAGGTTATTTATTGTTGAGAATAGTTTTTGATATCCTAGGTTTGTTGTTATTCTGGATGCATTTGCAAATTGCTCTTTCTAACTCTGTGAAGAATTTAGTTGGAATTTTGGTGGGATTGGCACTGAATCGGTAGATTGCTTTCTGTCTAAGGGTTTATCTATTTTGTTGATTTTCTCAAAGAACCAGCTCATGGTTTGGCAGATTCTTTGTATAGTTCTTTTTGTTTCCACTTGGTTGATTTCAGTCCTGAATTTGATTATTTCCAGGTGTCTAATCCTCTTGGGTGAATTTGCTTCCTTTTGTTCTAGAGCTTTTAGGTGTGTTGTAAAGCTGTAAGTGTATGCTCTCTCCAGTTTCTTTTTGTAGGCACTCAGAGCTATGAGTTTTCCTCTTAGGAACACTTTTATTGTGTCCCATAAGTTTGGGTATGTTGTGGCTTCATTTTCATTAAACACTAAAAAGTCTTTAATTTCTTTCTTTATCTCTTCCATGACCAAGTTAACATTCAGTAGAGTGTTGTGCAGATTCCACCTGCTTTATATTGTTATTGAAGATCAGCCTTAGTCTCTGATGACATGGTAGGATGCATGGGATTATTTCAATATTTTTGTATCTGTGGAGGCTTGTTTTGTGAATGATTATATGGTCAGTTTTGGAGAAGGTGTGGATAAGAAGGTATATATTTTTGTTCTAGGATAAAATGTTCTATAAATATCTGTTAAATCCATTTCTTTAGTAACTCCTGTTAGTTTCACTCTGTCTCTGTTTAGTTTCTATTTCCATGATCTGTCCATTGATGTGAATGGGGTATTGAAGTCTGCCACTATTATTCTGTGCTGTGCAATGTGTGCTTTGAACTTTAGTAAAGTTTCTTTAATGAATGTGGATGCCCTTGCATTTGGAACATAGATGTTCAGAATTGAGAGTTCATCTTGGTAGATTTTGCTTTTGATATGTATGAAGTGTCTCTCCTTGTCTGTTTTGATAACTTTAGGATGAAAGTCGATTTTATTCGATAGTAGAATGGATACTCCAGCTTGTATCTTGGGACCATTTGCTTAGGAAAATGTTTTCCAGCCTTTTGCTCTGAGGTAGTGTCTGTCTTTGTCCCTAAGGTAGGTTTCTTATAGCAGCAAAATGTTGGGTCCTGTATATGTAGACAGTCTGTTAGTCTATGTCTTTTTATTGGGGAATTGAGACCACTGATATTAAGAGATATTAAAGAAAAGTAATTGTTGCTTCCTGATATTTTTGTTGTTAGAGTTGCGATTCTGTTCATGTGGCTATCTTCTTTTATGTTTGTTGAAAGATTACTTTCTTGCTTTTTCTTAGGGCATATTTCCCCTCCTTGTGTTGGTGTTTTCCCTTTATTATCCTTTGAAGGACTGGATTTGTGGAAAGATATTGTGTGAATTTGGTTTTTGTCATTGAATACTTGGGTTTCTCCATCTTTGGTAATTGAGAGTTTTGCTGGGTATAGTAGCCTGGGCTGGCATTTGTGTTCTCTTAGGTTCTGTATGACATCTATCCAGGATTTTCTGACTTTCATAGTCTGTGGTAAGAAATCTGATGTAATTCTTATAGGTCTGGCTTTATATGTTACTTGGTCTTTTCCCCTTACTTCTTTTAATATTCTTCCTTTGTTTTGTGCATTTTTGTTTTGATCATTATGTGACAGGAGGAATTTTGGTTTTGGTCCTAACTATTTGAACTTCTGTAGGCTTCTTGTATGTTCATGGGCATCTCTTTCTTTGGGTTAGGAAAGATTTCTTCTATTATTCTATTGATAGTTACTGGCCCTTCAAGTTGAAAATCTTCATTCTCATCTACACCTATTATCCATAGGTTTGGTCTTCTCATTGTGTCCTGGATTTCCTGGATGTTTTGAGTTAGGATTTTTTTACATTTTTCATTTTCTTTGATTGTTGTGTCCATGTTTTCTATCAAATCTTCTGCACCTGAAATTCTCTATCTCTTGTATTCTATTGGTGATTCTTGCATCTATGGCTCCTGATTTCTTTCCTAGATTTTCAATCTCCAAAGTTGTCTCCCTTTGTGATTTCTTTATTGTTTCTACTTCCATTTTTATATCCTGGATGGATTTATCTGTTTGGTTGTGTTTTCCTATAATTCTTTAAGGGATTTTTGTCTTCCTTCTTTAAGGGCTTCTACCTGTTTAGCTGTCTACTCCTGTATTTCTTTTAGGGAGTTATTAATATCCTTCTTGAAATCCTCTACCAGAATCAGAAATATGATTTTAAATGTGAACCTTGCCTTTATGGTGTGTTGGGGCTTCCAGGACTTGCTGAGGTGGGATTACTGGGTTCGGATGATACCAAGTAGTATTGGTTTCTGTTGTTAATATTCTTGTGTTTGCCTTCACCCTCTTGTAATCTCTGGTGTTATATGTTCTTGCTGTCTCTGGCTGAAGCTTGATCCTCCTGTGAGTCTGTAAGCCTGTGTCAGCAGTCCCAGGAGATCAGCTCTTTCCTGGCAAGACCAGTTCATAGAGGGTTGCAGAATAGCTACCCTTCCTGGGTACAGATGTAGGACAGATACCAGCTGCTCTGCCACTTCTGCTGTTTGTGTGCTCCTGCATGAACCCACCTTAGAGAGTGACTGGAGAGAAAATGGTGACTTCACCTGAGTCCTAGGGTCAGACACTCCTGGGAGGCAAGCTCTCTTCTGGCAAGGAAGGTGCACAGAGGACTCCAGCTAGTGTTCTGATTTGTTGATTTATCTCTCCAGGCTCCCCTATGTCTATTTTTAAAGATGAATTTATTTTTATTTGATGAACATGCATGTTTGCCTGCATGAATATGCATCATGGTTGTGTAATGCCCAAGAAGAGGTTGTTGGATTCCTTGGGGCTGAGTTAGAGTTTATAGTGACCAAATCCAATACCTAGTCCTAGAAAAGAACTTGATTCCTCTGAAGATTAGTGCATATTCTTAAGCACTAAGATGTGGGATAACCTTGGTAATTAAGGCTTCAGTCTACCTTCAGCAGATAGCTCCTCTGAGCTCAACATAAAATGGACATTCCTTTTACCAGCAGGGCTTCCCCTTCTTTACCATGTCTGGGAAGCTGGACATTCTATACCCTATACCTGAGGAAGAAGTCCTTGACATTTACATGTTCAACTTCCTTGTTCCAATAAAAACTCATCCAGCTAGTATCTGGGATTCCTGCAATGCCTCTCAATACAACTGAGGCATTCACAATACTTTAAAATCTAACTA
The DNA here is from genome assembly GCF_000001635.26 of Mus musculus. NCBI lineage: Eukaryota > Metazoa > Chordata > Mammalia > Rodentia > Muridae > Mus > Mus musculus. The sequence continues at coordinate 96,428,720 of NC_000078.6, read as the reverse complement.
TTGATTTCACAATCACCTTGAAAATTCCTTTGCTCTCTCTATGGTTTGTATGAAGCCCTTGCTCACCCTGAATAAAGTGTATGTGTCCAAGCCTACCCCAACTAAGGTATGCACACATGCTAACATCACCTAGGAGAGTTGTTTCACTGAATATTGCCTAAAAGAGCTGTAACACTAAATTCCCCAGAGAAGGCCTTCCTTCTTACTCCTCAGCAATCACTCACACCTGGATTGACATCCTGCAGATCCCACCCTTTCTTGACTTCCAGCCTCCTTCATGGACACTCAGGGAAGAAACAGAGGACACTGTACCACAGCTGGTCCTTAACACAAATATAACACTGAGACATCTTCCCAACATTCCAAGGACTAATTGTGATAGTTAACTGTAAAATGGCAGCAGATAATTTAGTATTGGTGAAGAAAAAGAGAAATTCTTATGAACTTTAGCACATGAATCCATATAACATTACTATGAATTGCCCATCTCTTTCATCCAAATTACTAACTATTTTCCTATTCAGAGCAATAGAAACATAAATATGATAAATACATGTATGCATCCTCAAGAACATGAATGTTATTTGAGAGCCATTGACAATAATTTTTAGTGCAGAATACCAATGGATGTGAGCATAAGGTTATAAGGTATAAGCCTGATAATTACTTGGCTGGTTTTACAAAGTGAACTAACAACACTAAATTAATAAAGATAACTTTAATAGAAATTTTAGTGCTTTAAACTTTAGCAAAAATGCTTATAGAAAGATGAAATAGTGCCAGGGAGATAAAAGAATTTGTAAACTGTTATCACAAGCCAAGGATGTGTCACTAGGATAGCACTAATATGGTGAAGATTTACATCCTCGTTGTTCTTATGTCTTCTTCATTCTGAGAGATTAGAGACAATTATGAAAACAGTGAAGGAAGACATCATCTGTATAGTATTCTCTCCCTTACAACCACAAAAAGTAAACATTTTGTAGCACTCTTTGCTTGACATAGTACTCTTATGATAGATTACTACATAAAAGGTTAATTGTGTAGAGAGGATGCTTTATAGTCACTAGATTAAAAAAATCGTTCCAAATAATATGAATACGATTAATTTATTTAATCCAGAATGGCTAAAGTAAGAGAACATAGCACAGGCATTTCTATTACTCTGACATAAAGAGAAAAATAGCAGTTCTCTATGGAGCCTACTACAGCGTTCCTGGATGCTCTGTCATTAGGATGAAGAACCAAGTCCTTTGATTCAAACCCTATTTGTAATAATAAGCAAAACAGAAAATAAGTTAAACTGCAAATAGTGCTTAGTCCCCAGACCCGTTAAGTTTCCATATTTTGTAATTATTTTCAGCATTGTACCTGTCTCCCCAAGCCTGTTTCAGAATAAGGACATAATATTGTACTCAACCTTATCATTCAAACTGTCTGTCCATCCTGAGTTTAAAAAGTATATAAAATATACCAGAATTAAATATGTCTCTTAATACTCTAGATTCCCACAGGAATTGCTTTATATTTTACTACAATGTATAATTTCCATCACAGTTTATAGCTATGCTGGCTGTCTTCATTAGTTCAAAAGATATTATCTTCCACAAGTACACAAATGATTAGAATTACAGTTTGACAACTTGTGTAAGTATCTTCATATACATGAGTATTGTGAATTTTCTTTTTCATTTTTTTCTTTTTATTGGGTATTTTCTATGTTTACATTTCAAATGATATCCCCTTTCCAGGTCTCCCCTCCAGAAACCCTCTATCTCACTCCCCCCATGAGAGTGCTTCCACCCATCCACCCACTCCTGCCTTCCAGCCCTGGCATTCCCCTACAATGGGACATCAACCCCCCTCAGGCACAAAGGATGTTCCTCCAACAAGGCCATCCTCTGCCACATATGTGCCCAGAGGCATGGGTCCCTCCATGTTGGGAACAAAATCAGGTGGGGGGGGGGGAGTCCTGGGGAAGAACAAAAGGAAAAATATGCCCACACCCCGCCAGAGTTTCCCTATTCTCTGTTCAGTCAGGCGTTGGTGGGGTGCTACCTACCCTATCCACTCGTCTCTGGGTGGGCATTCCTCTATCCAACTCTTCAGGGGGAGGCCAAGGGGCAACCCTGCCTGGGGACCCCCCAGGAGCTACTTTGCTAAAGCCACCAGTGTCGTGGGAGAGAGGGAAGAAGTTCTTAACACTAACCAGAGTGCGTAGCAGAACTTGATTGAGCAGAGCAGAGACTCTATGGTTTCAGAGCTTTATTATAGAAATGCAGGGAAAAGAGAGAAGGTAGAAGAGAGAGAGAGAGAGAGAGAGAGAGAGAGAGAGAGAGAGAGAGGAGAGAAGACAAAGAGAAAGGGAGAGGAGAAAGAAGTAAGAGGAGTGAGAGGTGAAAGGACAAAGGAATAAGAGTATGGGCTGAGCACCCCTTTTATGGTCTTCACTGTTGCTAGGTAACTGGGGAGGAGTTTGGCCTGAAAGTCAGTGGCTTGGGCCATTCCTTTTATGTGACTACTGACCATGCTTCTCTTGGGAGGCTGTGGGAGGGGATACCTTAGGCAGGGGCCTGAGTTCCAGGAGCATGAGGGAATGGCCACCTTGTCATGTAGGTGAATTATGACCATCAGGGTTCAGACCTCAGCTCGACTGGATACCAGCCTGCAATTCCCCACACCTCCATGTGAATTTTTTGAAATGGTATTTTATAAGTTCGTGTGAAGAGATTAATTTATTCTAGAAAATTCATCTTTTTCATTTTTTTCTCTTTTATTCAAATATTTTCTCTCTACACATTTTCAGTATGGATCAAATTTCATAATATTGACTATATAATAAATGATGAAAATTGATAATTTGATAAATGATATAAAAATAAAGGATGAAACTTTAGGATTGGTAGAATCAAGAAGGATAAAATGGTCATCCTTCAAAAATCATCTACATATTAATAAAATCTCCATCAAAATTCCAAAACAATTCTCCAGAGAAATTAAAGAAAGAACATTAAGCTTTATATGGATTCAGAAATATCTAGAAGAGGAAAAATCGTCCAACTCAAAAGAAAAAGGAGGAGGAGCAGCAAGAGGAGGAGGACAGAAAACAAAGAGATTTAAAAAAAATCTAGAGGCCTCCCAACCTAGATTTCAAGTTTTATTGCAGATGTATAGTAAGGAAAGCACTATTGTACTACAATAAAAGCAGACATAGAGTATAAGTAAGGGTCCAAATGAAAGCCCATTCTCCTGCTCCCATCTGATTTCTGAGAGAGGCCAATAGTACACATGGCAGAAAAATACAATATCTGCTTTAAATGGTTTGGGACAGACTAGATAGCTACATGTAAAGAAAGCAGAGTGACCTGTGTCTCTCACTTCACAAAACCAAACTCCAAGTGTATCAAAGATCACTACATAAGACCTTATAGCCAAAATTTAAATGAGGAGAGAACATGGAATATGTTTTAATTTAAAGTACAGGAAATGAGCTCTCACATAAAACAAAACACAGATGGGTAGCAAAGATGTGTGTGTGTGTGTGTGTGTGTGTGTGTGTGTGTGTGTGTGTGTGTGTGTGTACACAAATTGTAATATCTTATTGGTTAGAAAACTCTGAACTATATCTAATTTAAGATTTTACTTATCCATTTAGAATGGCTAAGTTAAAAAAATGTTTGATTGACATATTCTCACGTGAATTTTGAGAAAAGGAATATTTATCCATTGCTAAATGTGAAATTGCTAGTTGTGAAAATTTATGGAAATCAGTGTGTATGTTCTTTGAAAATCTAGAAATATGTCTTATATGTGTTCTTGCTACATCATTTTTTATCACATAACTTAATGACTCTCATACGACAGGTATACTTGCTCATCTCTTCCCATTGCTGCTCTGTTAACCATAAACAGTAAATAGAAACAACCTAGATTTCCATCAACCAATGAACGAACATTCTGGTGGTATATTTAAAATAGAATATTATTTAGCTTTTTAAGGAATCTGAAATTATCAGGAATCAAGTTCCTTTAGTTATTCCTGATGAGGTAACTTAAGACTCAGAAAAACAAGCCTGACTTGCATTCTTTAATTTTTCATGCTGGCTCAAAATCTTTAATTATGTGTCTTTTATTAAAACCCCTCCCTCAGGAAATTACTAAACAATTGACTAGGTGGTGTTTTAAGGAAAGGTGTAGATAGAATGCTGTGGTATAAAGAGAGAAAGATAATGGATCAGAGATGAGTAAATTTGGTGGGGATGGAAAAGAAGTATGAAAGACATAGAATGGGCAAGGATAACTAATACTAAAGACCCTTTGAAAGTATCACAAAGGAATCCACTACTAAAAAGTGTGTGTTTGTGTGTGTGTGTGTGTGTGTGTGTGTGTGTGTGTTATATTAACAGACTTAAGCTTTCAAAATTTTGAAAGTGCTCTTGAATCAATTGAGCACCCAAAGGTCTTTCTGAATCCATCATATAAGGTATAATATAAAAAATAATAAACAAATGGGGTGTGATTAAATTAAGTACAAATTAATAACCCATAAGGTCAAATATACAAACATGAAATGATGGAAACAGATGCAGAGACATGCTGCCAAATATTAGGCAGATCTTGGAGACTCCTGTAGAAGAGGAGAAGGAAGAATTTTAGGAGCCAGAGAGGTCAAGAACACCACACACACACACACACACACACACACACACACACACACACACACACATAAACACACACACCCTAAAAGAATTAAATACCTGGGTCCCATAGGGCTCACAGAGACTGAACTGCCAATCAAAACACTTGCATAGGTTTGACTGAGACCCCCGTGCACATACACATATGTATTCTCGCTGTATATGTTGGTCTTCTTGTGATAATACAGAAACAGTGGAAACAGAAGTTGTCACTGACTCTTGCCTGCTTTTGAGATCCTTCCCTCCAGCTGGGGTTTCTTTTCTAACATTAAAAGGAGGGAAGGATCCTAGTCTTATTGCAGCTTGATATTACATAGCTTGTTGATATCTATGGAAGTTCTGATTCAAGAGGAAGAGAAACTGAGAAGTGGATTGGTTACAGGAGGGCAGGATAGTGGGGAGGGGTTGGGAGGAGAGGATGGAAGAGAAACTGTGGTTGAGATTTAAATTAAAATAAATAATTAAATAAATAAATATTTTTTAAAATGAGGCAAAATTTAAAAGGACACAGAGATCAGGTAACTACATAAGTATTATAAAATAAGTGGCAGGGTATATACTGTCTAAATTAATAAAAGCATAAAAGAAAGAATATATAAGAAGGTATTAAATAAGCTAACTAAACTACCAACAAAGAGTATATAAATCAGAAGCCATTTTTAATATTTAGATAACTGCCTTTTTAAAATTGGTAAATAATCACAACTTTCTAGAGACTTTAGAAACTGTATAAATTTTAATAATTTTAATAAGGATGTAATCATTTAATACAGTCAAGGAGATCCACCATGCACAAAAAAACCCCTGAAGAATAGATTCAGAATTTTTTTTTCTTTTTAATTTATTTTTTAGTTAGGTATTTTCTTAATTTACATTTCAAATGCTATCCCAAAAGTCCCTGAGACCCCCCCCCCAACGACCCACTTTCACTTCTTGGCCTTGGCATTCCCCCATACTGAGGCATATAAAGTTTGCAAGACCAAGGGGCCTCTCTTCCCAATGATGGCAGTCTAGGCCATCTTCTGTTACATATGCAGCTAGAGACACGAGCGCCAGTGTTACTGGTTGGTTAATATTGTTGTTCCACCTATAAGGTGGCATACCCCTTTAGCTCCTTGGGTACTTTCTCTAGCGCCTCCATTGGGGATCCTGTGTTTCATCCAATAGCTGACTGTGAGCATCCAATTCTGTGTTTGCCAGGCCCCGGGATCTCCTCACAAGAGACAGCTATATCAGGGTCCTTTCAGCAAAATCTTGCTGGTGTATTCAATGGTTTCAGCATTTGGAGGCTGATTATGGGTTGGATTCCCAGATATGGCAGTCTCTAGATAGTTCATCCTTTTGTCTCAGCTCCAAACTTTGTCTCTGTGACTCCTTCCATGGGTGTTTTGTTCCCAATTCTAAGAAGGGGCAAAATATCCACACTTTGGTCTTCATTCTTCTTGAATTTCATGTGTTTTGCAAATTGTATCTTGTATCTTGTGTATTCTAAGTTTCTGGGCTAATATCCACTTATCAGTGATTACATATCATGTGAGTTCTTTTGGGATTGGGTTACCTCACTCAGGATGATACCCTCCAGGTCCATCCATTTGCCTAGGAATTTCCTAAATTCATTCTTTTTAATAGCTGAGTAGTATTCCATTGTGTAAATGTACCACATTTTCTGTATCCATTCCTCTGTTGAGGGGCATCTGGGTTCTTTCCAGCTTCTGGCTATTATAAATAAGGCTGCTCTGAACATAGTGGAGCATGTGTCCTTCTTACCAGTTGGAACATCTTCTGGATATATGCCCAGGAGAGGTATTGCGGGATCCTCCGGTAGTACTATGTCCAATTTTCTGAGGAACCGCCAGATTGATTTCCAGAGTGGTTGTAAAAGCTTGCAATCCCACCAACAATGGAGGAATGTTCCTCTTTCTCCACATCCTCCCCAGCATCTGCTGTCACCTGAATTTTTCATCTTAGCCATTCTGACTGGTGTGAGGTGGAATCTCAGGGTTGTTTTGATTTGCATTTTCCTGATGATTAAGGATGTTGAACATTTTTTCAGGTGCTTCTTAGCCATTCATTAGTCCTCAGGTGTGAATTCTTTGTTTAGCTCTGAGCCCCATTTTTTAATGGGGTTATTTGATTTTCTGGAGTCCACCTTATTGAGTTCTTTATATATATTGGATATTAGTCCCCTATCTGATTTAGGATAGGTAAAGATCCTTTCCCAATCTGTTGGTGGCCTTCTTGTCTAATTGACGGTGGCTTTAATCTTGAGTTCAAGGTCAGTCTGATATAATAACATAAATCCTTTAAGAGGAAAAAATGTGAGCAAATAATATCTCTACTCAAAGAGGTCCTGACATGTAGAGAAACGGCTCACTCATGAACACGAAAAACAGATTTGTAGCACTTCAGGATTCATTCGAATCATAATCCACATGGACACCTTGAGGAAAGTGCTGAAGAATTTATTCTGATAACTCCAGATCACATAAAGGCTTCGACAGGAGGATGGCTGGTGCTTACTAACTTCTAGCCTAGCCCATAAAAATTAAGTCTTAGATTCCTGAAGAGATCTTGCCTTAAAATATAGGTTGGCAGTGGTGAAAGAGGATATCTAATACTGTCTTGTGGCCATTGCTGATGCACACTCACACACATTTATGCATTGAAAGACACAAATAGATATGCACAAATGTTTAAGAAATTAAAATGAAAAAGCATGCATTAAGTTTAGTTTCCCACTCATTTTTTTTACTTGCATAACTTAGCTAGAGCTCTAAAATTGATACTGAATGTGATTGCTTTAAAATACCATGCAATGTTAGTACGTCTCTCCTCTGAAAGCATGTATAGTGTTTCCAGCATTAGGAGTGCTCATAGGAATCCAAGAAATTTCTAATTAAACATCTCATTAAGCATTCACCATTTGATGACAATAACATTGTGAAGTCTTCAACCATAGGGTTACTCTCAGGTTGTGTTGAGTAAACAACAGCCTTGGCAGAGGCCTTTAATATTTTCAGGTTGTATATGGGACCCTCTTTAGCCAAAATGCTGAAGCTAAGCAAAATGTCATCACAGAGAAGTAGGTAAAAGGTATCACTCCTAGCCAAAAAGCTATTTACAACTGAAAACTACTAGAAGGAAGATTAGTTGCATTTAATGTAATGAAACAGAATATATCATCTATACTCTGAGATATAGCCTCAAACTAAGGAGGCATTACCTAAAACCAAATGGGCCATGTGTTTTGATTTAATGAATTGAATTTACTTATTTGTCTGTGCTTTTTGTTTTTGTTTTTGTTTTTTGTTTGTTTGTTTTGTTTTTGTTTCAAGAGTGAGAAAGAACATAAAGTTTGGAACATCCTTGAGGGAGACTTTATTTTTAGTGAACTGATATAAGAATACGCCGGTAAATATAAGAGTCAATCTTCTCTGGGATAGGCTCTTACACTGATTGAAAAAGATAAAGTGAGCTGAGAACAAGCATTCAATTCTCTCCAGATTCTGAAAACATACACAGGTCTCTTGCTGCTTCTTCCGTGGCATATCCTCCATGAAGGAAATGTACTCTGGAAGTATGTTCTGAAATAAGCTAAGCTCCCCATTCTCCATAGTAGATTTTGACAGGCACTTACCTATAGCATCAAGGAAAGTAATTCGAATGTATACTTAGAAGTAAAGGGATGTGTGGTTTAATTTACTATATGATACAACTGAGCTCAATGAGTCTTTATTATACAGTAGGAATTTACTTTTAAACAGAAACCTCAAATGTCACAATGATGGCTTTAGTGTCTGATATAATTATTTCAATGCATTTATAGCATTGTTTTACATGGGGAAAATGGAGAAAGGGGCTACATATACTTTGTAAAATAACATCATATGTGTGCCAGTCCTCTGTAATTGTTCCTTGTTAAGGATAGCCATGTGACCTCAGGCCACCCTCTTAATCAAATAACACAGGGAGCAGCCACATCCAAAAGCCACAATGACCTAAAGAATCATTGCTTGACCTTATGGTTTGAAAGTCCTTAAGTAGATTTGCAAGTTGATAGGTAGAATTCTAGTGTCTAATATGGATCATACATTTACAGTACATTTTACCAGAGCACAGAGGTTTGCAACATCATCAACTGGACTTAGAGTTCTTCTGGCCAGCAAGGAGGGAGTACATTTTTAACTCTTATACCACATACAATAGTGTCAGTTGAGAAACAAAGTCTCTTTTCTGCAGCCCATAACCACAAAGGGTATGCTGTTCAAAGATGGGCTTAGAGATCATTAAGCCTATGGAAGATGAGTGATGGATTGGGGTCTACCCACCACAATAAAAACAGAACACACAATGCAACAATAAAGATCTTGGCATCCAGTGCTAACTGTCACTTTTAAATCACTACTCTCCCAACACCTGGAGAGGCAGGGAGACTATATAATGCCAAGCATTTATAAAATGAGTGTTGCAGTTTAAAAGTAAATTAAGAAAAATGTAAAGGACTAATATGAGAAAGAAGGAAATGTAGGAGGACTGGTGCAGTCTGAGACAGAATGAGTTAGTTTTGGCAGGGAGATCGTTTCAAAACCCTAGTGACAGTGACTGTTAACAAATGCTATGACCTTCTTGTTGAAATAAAGGCTTGTTTGGTTGGTGCATTTGAAGTGGGAACTGAAATCTTTCCAGTTGGCTAGAAGTTTAACAAGCCTTTCTTTGGGAGCTCTACATCTGTCCCGTGAATCAGAACAAGGGTTGTACTTATGTTAAGCAGGAGAAAAATTATATCTAATGAACTGCTAAGACCAAGTGTCTGTGAAGTCCCTCAAAGTTTATTCAAATCAGACTGAAGTTAAAAGGCCAAGCTTTTGATGATCTGGGAATACTGTTCACAGAGAGAAATACGTTTGAAAATTTTATAAACAAACCATTTGTGAGAGAATTATTACCTAACATTTAACAGCAAACTATCATCCTCTAATACTGTTATTGATTCCCCAAAGTACACTAGTCTGAGTATCTGTGTGCTAAGTCTCAAATAATGCAAAATATTTGTAAATTGATTGTCCCTAAATCCAACTTTGTATACACTTGTAGAATTACAATTAAAACTCATGAATACATAAATTTTAATATTATCTTCCTGAAAATGATGCAGCTGAGAGAGAGAGAGAGAGGAAAGAAAGCCTATTTTCCTTCCCTCTTTGTACTCATTGAAAACCAGGAAGTTAAGTATTTCTGAAACCTCACAATGGAAGAAGAACATGATGGCTCAATGCATTAAGACCACTAAGACATGAAAGAAGTCCCCAGAACCAACCAACCAACCAACCTAGTGGAAGGAGAGAACCAAATCTCTCAAGATGTCCTCCAAATTTTATAGAATCTCTCTCAAGTACACACACACACACAAACACACATTAATCAAAAGTCACAAGTACCAGATCTGTAGGCAGGTTTTCTGGCTGTGTGAATGAAGCCACATTTGCTTTATTATTATTACTTTTTAAAGACACATCACGCTAATATTTGAAATGGCCACAATTGAAAGGACAAGCACCACAGCACAAGACATCAGTCTTACCAGTACCTCCCAAGTCTATCAACTCCCCTTCTGCTAGTAGCTTCTGTTCAAATTGATCTTCCTCACACAACCCTGCTTTGATGCCTCACAATCTCCTTCCTCCTGACTTTGTCATCCTCTGTGGTCCTACTGGCTATGATTCATATCTTCGACCCATTTTCTCTTTGGTTTTCTTATTTTTCTCCTGACTGCATTGCACTGGACTTTAATCCCCGAAGAGTCAGCAGTACAATGTTCTTGTCTTTGCAGTTCTCTTTTCTTTTCTCTCTCTTTTTTTAAATTAGATACTTTCTTTATTTACATTTCAAATGTTATCCTCTTTCCTGGTTTCCCCTCTGAAAGCCCCTCCCTCTGCTCACCAACCCACCCACTCCTGCTTCCTGGCCCTGGCATTCCCCTACACTGGGGCATAGAGCCTTCACAGGACCAAGGGCCTCCCCTCCCACTGATGATTGACTAGGCCCCAAATGCTTTATTGATGTATATAGAATACACATTCAGAAATAGAGTAGTAACAGAGCAGAGTGAGCTTTCACTCTAAAGTTGATCCATTTTATGCGATGCCAAGGTCAATTAACTACCCTGTCTTACCTACTGCTTGTTGTAGGATGTGTGATGCTTGCCCTTTCAATATTAAATTTCAATTTTTAAAAACATTGTTAGTTTTGGTGGTCCTCACACAGGGAGTTGATATGGAGGGCAAGCACTACTTATAACAGAACACGATACTTGGGTGGAATGTTCAAAAATAAAAATAAAAATATTAAAATATAAATAAATAAAACTAAAATAAAATGTAAAAAATGTTGTGCTTTTAGGTTTGTATATAACACTTTGTTTCTTAATAAGCTCAAGTAATAATATATGTATATGTACATATATATACATATATATGTAAAATTAATTGAAATGAAAGAGTCCATTAGATGAGTGGATCCTAGTTCCAGTTCTGAGCATTTACATATTAATACATATTACTGTTCTTCCTTTAAAGCCATGTTTTCCTAATTTTCCAGTTGCCCTGTGGAATGGATTGTGTCATGTACATCAGAAGTAAATGTAGTAGAATCTCCCAAATATGCCATCATCCTGTATACAAGCTTGTAGCTAGCACTCAGGACTAGTCCACTTGGTGTCCTGTGGGTCTTAGGCCAAAGATCATCAAATCTCATTCACAGGAGTAGCTTGCTTGATGGCTTCACATATGTTCAGAACCATGCAGGAACAGACTCTCAGTTTATTATTCAGATATTCCATGTATGTATGTATGTATGTATGTATGTATCTATCTATCTATCTATCTATCTATCTATTTATCTATTTATTTGTTAATCGATCTATCTATCATCTATTTATTAGTGTGTGTGTGTGTGTGTGTGTGTGTGTGTGTGTGTGTGCCTTGCTTTCCTATCTATTCAGCTTTCAGGGTTCCAAAAATCCCATCCTTGCATTCAATAGGCCAGCACAACTGAAAATTCTCTATCAATATTTGATAACAAAGTACTAAACCTTGGGCTGTTTCCATGGTAAAAGCCAGAGAAGGAGAGTAGAAGCCTTCTGAAAACACTCTTTCTGATTAGAACGTATTCTGCATTGCCATATTCTCTATATTCTCCAGATTCCCCGAGTTGTTGTTCAGAACAAATATATGTATATGTATGTGTGTATGTATGTGTATGTGTATGTTGTATATGGGTATGTGTATGTGTATGTGTAAGTGCATGCGTATGTGTATGTGTATGTTCATTATAACATATGTGTAAATAGCTTGTTGCATTGGATTGCTCCCCCCATGTGTTCACATTTCTCTGAATCTTCTACCACAGCAATTTTGCTTTTTGTTAGTCTCTCAATTCGTCAAAGCTAGTGAGTATGGACTGACTTGCTGTCATCACCAATTAAATTTTCTTTTTTTAAAGATATTCAAAGAAATGACACTACATAATTAACAGTTGTCTGTTTATTGAGATTTTTTAACCAATATTAATCTGTGTGAACCTTTCAGATGAGTGTGTATCTGTTAACAAATAATTCTTTATTTTGTTACATAGCTGTCCATTACAAATAAAGATTTTATTTTATTTTTATTCTATCACATCATGGTGGATATTTGAATTGTTTCCAGGTTTAAGCTAAAGCACTATAAGTGCTACGTAATCTTATGTACAAGTTTGTGTATGAGCAAAGGTGTTCATTTTTTCATAGGTAAATCTTAGGATGAAAAAATTACCAATTATTGGCCACTTTAAGGAATGATGACTTTCTAAATGAATGTTAGAGTTTATAATGAATTGTCATGTCCATTGGCAACTCATGAGAACACCAGTTACTATATGTACTCACTAACATTTGACATCAATCTGTTTTACTAAAATTAAAAGTTTATAAAAACACAATATGATCATCTCTCGCAGATCTTACCTACCATTCATCAAAATTCACACTCTTGATTTCTCTTTCTCACTGGGATACAACAGGCATCTAAATAAAACAAAATTAGGTAAAATAAAAACAAAACCAGAATAGAGCCAAGTATTCAAACAAACAGAAAAAAAAAGATAAGTAAAAAAAAAAAGATTAAGAAACACACACAGGGAGCTTAGAGGTCAGATGGGGTGGAAGATGGGTGGGGGGATCCACATGGAGACTGGGTGGGGTGCGGAGGAGGTGTGGGATGTGGAGCAGTCAGAGGGTGGATGGAGAGCTGGGAATGGACTATGGAGTGTAAAAAATAAATTAAAAGTAAAATAAAATTTAAAAATCAAAGAATCACAGAGAATGAGACAGAGACAGAGACAGAGACAGGGACAGAGACAGAGATACAGATGCACAGAGACAGAGAGAGAGCATATGAAAACGCAACCGTACTATGTACTGAAAGTAATAGGCTTTGTTGGGCTTTCATTTATTTTAGCCATTTTAGGGCATGTGTATTATTAATTTTATTTTCCTACTTAGTATGAGATTTGAACATCTTGTAGCTAATGTAATTTTTTTTTCTGAAATATACCTTCATTTTTCCAAAATTTCATTGTATGGTTTTCTAATGACTGATAGATAAAAATCCATTTTATTGTGCATTCAGGAAGTATCAGGATTTTATGTAATTTGTGTCCCATAGCAAATTTTAATTATGTAAATTTGTGTCTTACCCATTGAAATGTTAACATAAATAATCAAGTCAGCCCTTCTTCATGGGAAAACAAATCATGAGCATCGTTCTGCTCCTTGCACATCTTTGAGGCAACCTAAGCCATTATTCAACAAAAAGATAAGGTGTCATTGCAAATGCTCCTCTGCTCTTCCTGTGTGTAGTACCTGACTCCTCTCTTCTGGACTTGGTGTGTACTCATTACCTCTGTTTAAGGGTGTGCATATTATGTCATTACATGATCCCCACCACTACAGGTCACCTGACAAACGGAAGCAAGGGTCTTTCATCCAGAACAAGAATGGTCTCTGCCATCCATCTCCCTGTGACCTTCATAGGGTAAGAATTGTTGGTCATAGGGACTGACTATCTCACTTAAGGTGCTCTTTTATGTTTCTTATTTATAAAGCACTTCATTGTGGACCTGTTTGAACTAGATCCTTTTTGGTGACCCCAAAATACACTTTGGGTTTATTTTCTGAAACCCATGTTCCTATAGGTTACACCCACTTGGTACACAGCTTACTTATACTATGCATTTATTAACTATTTGAAAGGCTGATTAATTTTCCTCTCACATTTGAAGTCTTCCCATAGCGGGGCTGCGGAGCCATATTCACCTATGATTCATGTTCATGTTCATTTTCTTTCTTTTTTTTTTTTTTTTTCGAGACAGGGTTTCTCTGTATAGCCCTGGCTGTCCTGGACCCTCACTTTGTAGACCAGGCTGGCCTCGAACTCAGAAATCCACCTGCCTCTGCCTCCCGAGTGCTGGGATTAAAGGCGTGTGCCACCATGCCCGGCATGTTCATTTTCTTAACAATTGGACAGATTTGTTTTAATTTCTCTTCATAATTAAAGTAAATTATATAATATATGTCTTGTTAATAATAAGTGATGATTTTTTGACACCTAAAATGCAAGGCAAATACCCTGCTTAGCAATAATGTGATATATGATTAAGTGAATATAAAGTAAGTTATTTAATCATTTCTATAAGTTTGGCACTTGATTGTAGTTGTAAACTTTTTCAACATCAAAAGTGTATGTTTCAATGTGTTTTTGTTGTTGTTGTTGTTGTTGTTGTTGTTATTGTTAATTTTTGTGAATAAAGTCATGAATTTTGTGAAATTTTTATTAAAACACTCTGGTGGTTTGAATGAAAAGATCTCTCATAAACATGGGCATTTGAAGATATTCCCAAGTTTGTGGGGGTTACTTGGAGTGGTTAAGGAGATAGGGCTGTGCTATGGGAAACAAATCACAGGGGTTGGGATTTTAGAGTTCAATTCATTTTCATGAAGCATCACATTAATAACCAATCAAAAATGCACCACAACTTATACCCAGGCAAATATGGTGTGGGCAGCTTCTTAATTTCAGGATTCCTCTTGCAAAATACTCTAGCTTATGTGAAGTCAATATAAATCAATCTAGCACACATATTATATAGTTCAAGAACTACTTTTTCTGAGTGGAATAGTTTGTTTTGTGTGATGGAAATGATTGTCACAAACTAGCTGAAGTATAGCAAGAAAATTGCAAGTTAAGTTAACTTATTCACATTTGTGGGGCTACTAATCTATAATCTGTATTATTTTTCAAAGGTAAGGATGCTTCCTAAATGTCTAAGAGGAGACGTGTGCATTACCATTTAATCGCTTAGTGACAAGTGGCATTGTTTGGCTTGCTGCCATGTCACTACACTCATTAAGGCACCTTCCATTATTTCTCTCCTCTATGTATTTCTCTTCCTGTCTCCTGTGCATATGCATGTATCTTCCACCTCACCTTTTCTTTCATAAAATATTAAAATTGTATACAGGGTTCACCTTTTAGATTATACCTGAAATTGTCAATTTACAACAAGAAAGTCATTCCTGGTGGTAATTCATGAAAATTTGTGATGTGTTGTCTATGTAGCTGTATTCTGAAAACCAGAGAATATGTATAACCTTAAATGGCAGCGTTTAGTCACCTCTGACCTCCAGCTAGACCTCGCTTTGAAAACTTAAACAGCCGCACAAATAGTAATGTTTAATGGAAAATCAAACAGCCAGAACATGAGGCTGTGGGGGAAACTTGAATTTTAACCCTAACATAATCCTCATCTCAAGATCTTTATACACATTTTATATTAAGACTTTGTAATATAATGGCATGGAAACAGATACAAGAAGTTGGAATTGGTATCCTCAGGGTTATCTACTTAGTCTACTAAAGTGAAGTTATAATTTATGTGTGATTTTTTCCCCCAGGGATAGTAAAAGCAGTTGAAGTGGTAAAATTTTAAGGAGTCTATAAGAAATGTCATCTATTTGTAATGACCTTTTCTTTGCTTATAACAAATATCATGATGTATGAATTCCCTCTCTTTACCAGGGAGTCTCTTGCACTTTAGTAATTATTTTACTTGATATTTAGAATATGTATTTTCATCTTCTCAATTATTAATTAGGAATAGTTGTCTATTTGCTTGAGGCATCAATTTCAGAATTCAAGGATACATTTGTTGCCTTTGTTCTTTGTCTTCTCCAGAATATGCATTATAACTTATAGGGTGGGTAATTACATACCTAAGATTCCACTATAAAGTATATCCCAAGTGCTGCTCTCTGTGTAGTTTCTCTTGTCTATCCAACAACTTCATCATTTCTCCAGAGAATATGCATATTGCAAGGCACTGGTATTGTTTTTAATATTTATTTATGTCAACAGTACTAATTAGCTAGGGTTTTTGCTCTATACCAAGGTTAGTTTCAAATGTTTCTCATCTTTCTTAATTCTTCTCATGTCTGAGCTGGATATGTGTGTTATTACTTGCTGTATTAAATTTCAATGGAGAAAGAGAATATATCAGATATAACATAAACCAAATGTTGAATGTATTTGTAAATATAGTGAATAAAACTGTAGAGAAAACACTGACTAATGCTTACAAAGTGACATTTACTTTCCAATCCTTTTGACCTTGTTATTAAAGTAGCATCCCTCTATGTTATAGGCATGCTTAATGATCAGTGTCTACCTTATATATTAATTATATTTAGTCAAATTCACTTCTAGACTTATGGTTCTCCATATATGGTTTTCCACATAGGGTTTGGGCTAAGATATATATAAGTTAAATTCACTCATAGGGTCTGATTATTAACAATTTTGTTCATGTTTCACCTTCATGAATAAGCTTTTTCTATGCATCTGTAATCTAACATAATATGTGACTTAACTGATCTCTAAATAAAAAGGTAGCCTTGATATTGAAAAAGGAAAAAAAATCTAATTTATTTTTTTAAATTAAGTAATTTTATTTGAGAAAACAACAATGTTCAAAATATAGTATATTTTAACATCTTTTTTTTGTTTGTTACCATAAAATCTGTCTTTATTTTAGATCCAGATGATGCCTCTTTTTACACCCTTTCTCCAGGTTTTTTAAAAATTTAATTATATTTGTAATTTATTTTTTACACTCCATTTTCTATTCCCTGCTCTTGCCCATTTACCCTTTGACTGCTCCACATCCCACACCTCTACCCCATACCACCCCATCTCTATGTGGATGCCCCCATCCCCACCCCACCTGACCTCTAAACTCCCTGGTGTCTCCAGTTTCTTGAGGATGGGTGCACCTTCTCTGAATGAACATAGACCTGCAAGTCCTCTACTGTATGTGTTTTGGGGGCCTCATATCAGTGGGTGTATGATGACTTTTTGGTGGTCCAGATCTCAGGGGTGCAGATTAATTAAGACTGCTGGTTCTCCTACAGAAGCCCTCCTCCTCAGCTTCTCTCAGCCTTCCTAATTCAACATCAGGGGTCAGCAGTTTCTGTCAATTGGTTGGGTGCAAATAACTGCATCTGACTCTTTCAGCTGCTTGTTGGGTCTTTCAGAGGGCAGTCATAAATCCCTTTTTGTGAGCATTCCATAGCTCAATAATAGTGTCAGGCCTTGGGACATCCCTTTGAGGTAGATCCCACTGTGGGCCTGTTGCTGGACCTTCTTTTCCTCAGGCTCCTCTCCATTTCCATCCCTGTCATTCTTTCAAACAGAAACAATTAAGGGTCAGAGGTGTGACTGTGGGATAGCAACTCCATCTATCACTTGATGTCCTGTCTTCCTGCTGGAGGTGGGATCTACAAGTTCCGTTTCCCTACTGTTGGGCATTTCATCAAAGGTCCCTCCCCATGAGTCCTGGGAGTCTCTCACCTCCCAGGTCTCTGGTGCATTCTGCGGGGGGGGGGGTCCCCCCAACCTATTTCCAGAGGTTGCCTATTTACATTCTTTCTGCTGGCCCTCAGGGCTTCAGCCCCTTTTCCCTCACCCAATATCAGATCAGGTTTCCCCTCTACTCTCCACTGCCCCACCCACCCTGTCCACATTCCCTCCCAAGCCCCTCCATCCATCCCTCCCCACTTGTGATTACTTTCTATCTCAAGACCCACCTATGCCACTTCTGGGCATATACCCAAAAGATTGGCACCATCCCACAAAGATAGTTGAACAGCTTTATTCTTAATAGCTAGAAATTGGAAACCACATATTTATGCCTCAACTGACGAATAGATAAAGAAAATATGGAACACCTACACAATGGAATACTATTTAGCTATTAAGAACAAGGACATCATGAATTTTGCAGGCAAATGTATGGATCTTGAGAAAATCATCCCTGAGAGAAGAGCCCTGGCCCAAAAATGCATGCATGCTATGTACCCACTTATAAGTGAATATTAGCAATTAAATGCATGGTACCAATGCTACAATCCACATACCCAGTTAAGCTAAATGAGAAGGAAGGCACAAGAGAGGAAGCTTGAATCTCACTTATTACGAGGAATAAAATACTCATAAGAGGCAGATGGAAGGAGTGAATTGGGTCTGGGAGAGGATTGAGAAGGGGATAGCAAGATTCAGGATCAGGTGTAGGAAGAGACAGGAGATATGGCCAGATAGCCATGAGAATGACTGGAAATCTGCAATTGACAGGGTTAGGGAAGTAAGGAGTATCTCCAGGAAAAAGTGAAGCACGAGATAAGGGAGGCACCCAAGAATCAATGAGAGTATCCTTAGCTTTGACTCACAGCATTGAGAAAATGGAACCTGAAGAGGCTACTTCCTACAGCTAGGCAAGAAGTCCAGTGGAGCGATAGGGACGCTAACCTGCCCACAAAACTTCTGACACAAAATTTATACTGTCGACAAAAACTGTATGGACAGTTCATGATGCAGAGACTGATTAAATGACCAATCAATACCCGGACCAACTCATCTCATGAGTAAGGACCACCCCCTAACACTATTAATGATGCTCCATTATACTTTCAGACAGGAATCTAGCAATGCTGTCCTCTGAGATTCTCCACCCAAAAGATGACTCAGGAGGATGCATACACCCACAGACAAACAGTGGATGTATCTTGGGAACTCTTATGGCAGAGTAGAAGAAAGGTTTGTGGGTTCAAAAGGAGATAAGAATTCCACAGGAAGACCAACAGAATCGACTAACCTGGAACCTTGGGGCTCTCAGACACTGAACCATCAACCAAAGAACATGAGCTGGACCTAGACCTCTCCTCACATATGAAGCAGAAGCGCAACTTGGCCTTCATGTGGGTCCAGAACAACTGCAGCTTGGGCTGCCCCATAAGCTGTTGCCTGTATGTGGGATATGATCTTCTAGCTGAGCTTTTTGTCTAGCCTCAGTGGGAAAGAGTGAACCTAGCCTGACAGAGACTTGATGTGCCAACCCTGGATTCAAAACAACAATCCTGGGAAGTACTATCACTTACTGTTAAGCTAGCCCATCAAATTCAATGAGCTTTCAATTATGACATGTGATTTTGTAGCTGCATACCACATGTCAATATGGTGTAAAGCACATGGAAGTAGAATAATGCATTGAGCAATGCACCAGTACCTGGCATTTTCTTTATATGCAAAAATTTCATTACAGGTTCAAGATGATGTGAACTGTAATGGTATCCAGGAAACTGTTTGAAATCCACCATTGTAGAAGAGAGTATTAAGAGTCAGAGAGACATAGTCATTGATAGAACACAAGTTAGGACCACAGATTATAAAGTGGATTTAAATTAGTTTTAGTAATTTCAAAGCAGGGATCTTGAGTAGTATTATTGACTCTCACAGCCCTTTTCTCATGAGGCTACAGTGATATCTTATTTTCTATTAGCTGTAATGCTACATTTTACTAAATATGAAATAGAAAGACACAATCTGTGCATTTCTATAAAAAAAAAGGTTTTAATGTGAAAAATGAAAGGTTTATGAGACTGTTGGGAGATTTTAAGACAGAATACTCAGAAGATGGCTGCTAGAATTTCAGGTGTCATAAAGTACACAAATCACTGATATGAAAAAAAATCTCAGCTTTAATTACTTCGCATTCTAAAACCAGAGACCGAAGTGTAAAATCTACTGCTGTGTAAAGCTCTCCAGCCTCTACAGTAAATCCAGAACAAGCCAAATGTTTCTCATCATTCCCAACCCGAAACAGGAGTTTTCCACTGGCAGGCTGCAGTCAGAAGACTCAGGGATTGCTGAGGTTCCAGACTTCCAGCTGCTTCTAAAAGAATTCAGACCAGAGTATACCAGGTATGGAGGTGTGTGTGTGTGTGTGTGTGTGTGTGTGTGTGTGTGTGTGTGTGTGTGTGTGTGTGATTCCAATTGGAAATTTATAGAACAGAATTCCAAGGGACTTTACCAATCTAATCCAATCTACCCATTAGTTTAGCTATTTCTTCTTTATCAATAATATATGAATTAATTCTGTTTGCTGGGCTTTCAATACACTGCAGCAACTATACTGAACATAATATTGTTTCCATCAGGGATATTTTTATAATTGCCCCATTTCCCATCCTTGTTTCTAAGAATAAGCTTAAAATAAGCATATTTCCTGGAAAGACCCTTTTATCTTATCATAAACCCTGATACTGCGCAGCTACTGACCAAAGACACAAACCACACCCTATGAGTATGTCTGACATCAATTTCAATCTACTTTATTTTTTAGTCAGTGTATTTCTTATATCGTCTGGTTGTTCTGTAGCTTACACAGTTCTAACTATCTAACTGATCTCATTGATTGCAATCACTTAATACCAATCATGCTTGGACAGTCTGTTTCACACAGATTTCCACATTGCACTACTCTATGTGCTAATTTACAGTATTTGAGTAAAATGCTTCCATTTTATAGAAGCTTTAAAAAAAAATCCATTCCTGTCACTTTCACACAGGAGAAAAGAACAAGAGAGAATTGCCCAGATTTTTTTTTTTTTTAAAAAACTAAACCTTTATGCAGTACTGAAGGGTCTCTATTCAACTGCACAGATGGAACATTTTGTTATAACTACTGTGTATACCTTATTTCACAAAATCAGATTTCAACATTAATACCTGCATAGTATGCATAAAATAAGTTCTAAAATCTTTGACCAAGACAAGTTTGCATAAAATTAAACATCAACTTTTTTATTAGATATTTTCTTTATTTACATTTCAAATGTTATTCCCTTTCCTGGTTTCCCCTCCGAAAACTCTCTATGCCATTCCCCCACCCCCTAATCTCTAACCCACCCACTCCTGCTTCCTGACCCCGTCATTCGCTTATACTGGGGTATAGAACATTCACAGGACCAAGGGCCTCTCCTCCCACTGATGACCGACTAGGCTTTGCTACAGCCTAATAATAATATAAATAAGCTCCCGAGAGACAAGACCAACTCCATCATGGGTCCAGGCTTCATCTTAGAGAACCTGACTTCAAGGTGAACTCAATTTAACTGATAATCCTGCTTCTAGCACTAGTTTCCTCCACAACAAGCCTGCACCCAACACTGGTTTCCAAGTCACTCTCTAACAAGCACCCATCAAGAGAAAAGCAGAAGTTAAGATTTTGGTTTGACCCTCAGCACCATGCAATTATTTTAAAGGGCAACCAAATTCCAGAATAGCACTCTAATTAGATTGTGTACTGGGATCAATACCCCCTTGCTTGTTTGCTCGCCTCTATAAATGCTTACATGAAACTGGACTTGGAGCTTCACCCTACAGTCCTGCAGGGTCAGCAGTGAGGCCGATCTCCAGCTTGAATACAAAGATAGTAACAGAATTGACTCCTTGGTGGTCTGTTGGGGATTGAGAATGCTTCCTGAGAGGGCACACAACTCCAAAATGCATTTAAACTAGTTCTTATATCCTGAGCCAGGCAGAGAGGGAAATGACTGTAATTCTAATACATCTGAGGTGGGGGTTTCAAGATTCAGGAAGTGCATTGCCCTTGAAGTCATGAAAAAATTGGAGGTCAGTCTGGATTACGTAAAATTGTGTTTCAAAAAAATAATGAATTAATTGATCAATAAAATAATTACATTTTACTTATTACTTTTTGTTGTTGTTGAATTTGGTTTTTTTGTTTTTTTGAGACAGGGTTTCTCTGTATAGCCCTGGCTGTCCTGGAACTCACTTTGTAGACCAGGCTGGCCTTGAACCCAGAAATCTGCCTGCCTCTGCCTCCCAAGTGCTGGGATTAAAGATGTGTGCCACCACCACCCGGCTTTCTTATTATTTTGATGTCACTTATTACAATCCAAGATATTGCTTTCTGTCAATGTGCCAAATAGGTTCCAGTGAAAAGACTTTCTAACTACTCTCCTTCTAAACAAAATTATACTTAAAGAAATGTTTCAAGACTAATTTCTTTTTCTTCAGTGTTCTACTTGGCAACTAGTACAGCGCTTTGTTCTTAATGTGATAATTTTGTACCATCATTTAATAATTATAACCTTTCCTAAGGCTACATTTAGTTTGTAAGTACTCTAAATAAATACCATGAAATCAAGTATTACTTTAATCTTACTTGTAGAAATGTATCCTCAATGATACAGTATTTAGTTCATAGAATTTACTTTACTAATGCATGTTAAGGAAAATTTTTAAAAAACATATTGTACCAATCACAATTGATAAAATTGATTTTAGATTATATATGGAGTGAAATATGTTGACATAGGTTCTGCTGGCACTTTCTCCTCATTTGTAATTGTTAAAGTTTTTTTTTTTTTTTTAATTTAGAGTCCATACATAGTTTTTCAATTTTCTACAATTGTTATTTAATGAATGTTGAATTTTTCTTTCTATGTGCATTTCTCAAATTCATAAATTTATGCTCACACATTGTTAAGAGTTGCTAAATAATAAAACTAAATAAAAATACTTAGACAAAAATCAGAATTTGCTAATCCAAACACTTCATGCTTCATGGTCTAATTAATATATTTATTATTTGTTCAGTGTGTTTGATAAAGCCAGTACCTGCTTTGACACTATAATATGTCAGATAAACTTAATTTCCTCTTTTCTAAGCCCACTTTTTCTGGGCTCTTCAATTAACCACACTTGCATTGCAAAGAAAACAGAAAAATGGCTGTGACAAATATAGCATGTTTATGGGTTATTACTGGAACCAGTCATCCTTATCAAGTTATTGAAGGAACTAGAGTTTATGTAATATAAATAAGAAGGATTATATGGACTCAGATAATTTTGCATCTTCAGAAACATCTTGACATTTTTTGGGCTAATAAAAGTAGTAGTAGTAATGGCTCTGGCACGTTCTTTAGAGATCTCAGAATTTCTGTCTATCCTATTTCAAAGTATTAATAGGAAGTCCTCATTTATACCACTTTCATGGTTTCTGGTTTACAGAACTATGACAAAATGGCAGAGAAAATCAATTTTTGAGAAAGAAATATTTATTTTTCATACAGTCTCAAGTTTTGGACCATGGTCAATGGATCCTGTATTTTATAAATTGCACTATGTTGTAAAGGACAATTTCACAATTCCTGAAGGGAAAAGGAGCCTGAGCATGCATTAGTCACTTCAATGGCATGCCCCTGTGTCTAACTTCCTTCATTAGTTCCCTCACCACAAGTCCCCTGCTTTTCCATTAAGGACACATTTTAATGAAGTGATCCTGACTATTGAGTGACATTTAAGTCATGAACAATAGATTCTTATGTCTGAAAGTTTCACTTCTTTGTTAGTTTCACCCAAATATGAACAGAAATGTATTTATAAATAGTCCACTATTAATTCTCAGATAATTACAATTTTATCAAAACTATATTTTTTCTAAGTACTCCCTCAATTCAGCTGCATCTTCTGCCATCTACAAGTATTTTAGAATGGTGAGACTATGGTCTGGAAAACCTTAAACAATAAATAAAAAGCTAGAAATCATAAACTAGAAAAAAAAGGAACTATTCAGGTCAGCATGGAGTATATGAATCCCAGGGCAAATGTGTGGACAGCTCAGGAAGCCAGGAAAAATACAATGAAAATATAAGACTGCCTTGTCTCGGCTCAATGGGAGAGAATGCACCTAATTCTGAAGAGACTTGATGCCTCTGGGATGGGGCATAACATGGGGGATGCAGCCTCTCAGAGGCAATGGGGAGAAGAGCTGGGCAAAAGGACTCTATGAGGTGATGCTGGGAGGTGGGGGAATATCTGGGATGTAAATAAATAAAATAATAGTTAATAATAATAATAATATTAAAAATATAACAGGCTATGAATCCATGTTAAGACTCCATAAATACTAAGAACACTAAACTTTTAATATAAAAAGATTTTTTAATTAATACACTATTGAGAAACACTTTTAAAACATTTGCCATATATATGCAAATATGGTTCATATCTATGTATATACCTGATCACATATTTATATGTATTTTATGTAAAGACAAATGGAAAGTGACTACAAATTTTTGCATTGATACCTTTATTTGAATAAACCTCTATCTATACAATGTTCATCAGGAGCCGGCATGGTGATTTTACTGGTATGAGACATTCCCTGTTCACTCAGAACACTCAAATTCAGTCCTGAGTTCTGGCATACACACCAAAAGAATCAAATTTCAAATTTCCTCTTTTTTTTTCTCTTGTTTTTTTCAAGACAGAGGTTTTTCTGTATAACCCTGGCTGTCCTGGAATTCACTCTGTACACCAGGTAGGCCTAGAACTCAGAAATCCATCTCCCTCTGCCTCACAAGTGTTGGGATTAAAGGCTTGTGCCACCACTGCCGTGCAACCTCTAACTCTTGCTCAAGAAAATATAATGCCTTGATGTGGAATTTGTCTTCAACACTGGCACATGTGATACATTCTCACTTTGTCAGAAATATAAATAAAATTAATAAAAAATTAAAAGTTGGCCAAGAGAAGAAAAATTTAAACATGTGCATACGCTTAGAAATTATGAAGATACAGAAATAATTTTAACAGTTATATTCAGTTATATAGTTATTAGATTCTTAAAAATGAAACACATGTATAAACTTCTCCCTGATTAGATTAGTTGCCAATAAAATGAGCCAATTAAAATGACAAAATTGAAGGATGAGATTAAGAATATGAGTAAAATTCAATGCCTCATAAACTAATTTGATGGCATGCCAAAATGTCAATATACATGAAATATTTGTTATTTATTCCTATCTGATTTTTGTCTCATGGCAATTTAGCTAACAAAATGTTTTTGTTAGTAAGAATTCCAGGCATTGTGGCGTATATAGTAGAGTTTACCTTGTTTCCATAGACTGTGAATTAAGTAAACTTTTTTTCTTTCCTACAAAACAACAGAAAGGCAGAAGAGGAGGTGTAGCAGACAAGAGCACTTACTGATCATCCACAGGATTCAAGGTCATCACACACATTGGATGGTCTATAATCACTAATAAGGATTTCAAATCCAGGAGGTCTGATTCCCTCTTCTGTTCCTTGTAAGCAATGGCACACATAACATCTATTCTTAAACAGAGAGAGAGAGAGAGAGAGAGAGAGAGAGAGAGAGAGAGAGAGAGAGAGACAGAAAGAGAGAGACAGAAAGAGAGAGAGACAGAGTGAGACGGAGAGAGGCAGAGAGAGACAGAGAGAGACAGAGAGAGACAGAGACAGAGTAAAATGAAATAAAAGACAATTTAAACCAAATGACAACAGAAAAGTGCTTCATGGACAAATGAGTCTTGGATATGCTGAATTGATGGAACACAAGAAAGCTCTTACAGGATCCTTGAAATGTTTTTAGTATCCAGAGAGCCTTTTGTCTCTAATAATGATGGAAAGTGAAATGTGCAGCATTGTTGAAACATATTTTCCATAAATAGCCTGAACTGTGTAAAATATTAAAATATAAATTTCAAAGAAGAATCATAATTCAAAAATATACAGCATGCACACAACAGGGAAATGTTAAGTATTGTACTTACAGGTATAAAATACATAAAATATACAGTTATTTTTCTTCAAGGAAGATTCCTAAAATAGCATTGAAAAAATCAACTTGGTTGTTTGTTTTTAAACCACTCATTACCATAGTGACAGTACTGATAATTGTTAGTTGACTGAATCAAAAGTTTTTAATGTGTTACAGTAATCATCTAATAAACTTTTTTGAGTTTTAAAACCAGTAAACAAATCATACTGAAAGTGTTTCAAGCTATTAATTTAAAATTTGAAATATGCTGTGTTAAGTTATAAATTAAAGTTAAATTAAAACAAGAGTACTATGCAAAAAAAAGTAGGTGCACAGGCAATTTATTTATTCTGCTAATCATTCTCTATATTCACATATTTACTGTTTACACATTTGCAGATATCTTGGGTCACTGAATAAAGACCACAGGGTGGTTTTTTTTCATGTAAAGCATACTATTTGAGAAGATATATATTTAACGAATTTTCTTCCCAAATCTAATGTGCTAGAGTTCTCAAACTTCTGTTCTAAATAAGCCTTGAGAAGGAAGTTTAGAGAGATTGAGTAATCTACCTCTAAATAGGATTTCTTTATGTCAGTCTTCATGTCAGAGTGACTAACATTCCCTTGAAACATACATTCTTCATATAAATAATATACAACACAATAACATAGATGAAAGTTGAAGCTACTGTTATTTGGCTCTAAGATGTTTTATCTGTGATTTCTCTATTAAAGAGAGAACAATATCCCCCAAAGCTCAAAAGGCCCTAATTTTAAGTTCCTAAAAGTAAAAATTGGAATAAACCAAAGTAAAGAGTTCAATTAAAAGGACTTAAGGACCTGAAGGGAATTACAACCCTATATGAAGAACAATATCAACCACCTAGAACTCCCAAGGACTAAACGACCAACCAAAAAGTACACATGGAGGGAGTCGTGGCTCCAGATACATACGTAACAGAGGATGGCCTTGTTGGGCATCAATGGGAGGTGGGGCTCTTGGACCTGTGGAGGCTTGATTCCCCAGAGTAGGGGGATGCTAGAGGGTGAGGCAGAAGTGGATGAATGGTTGGAAGAGCACCCCCATAAAGGCAAAAGGGAGAAGGGAGAAGGGGGTTGGGATGAGGGATGTTGGGAGGTAGCTAGGAAGGGGTATATCATTTGAAATGTAAACGAATAAAATGATTAATAAAATAATTCAAAAGAAAGGTAATTGTAGAGGAATAATGAAAGTAGAGGAGGAGAGAATGATTACAAGGTCTAGAAAGGGAGGGAGAGGGAGATGAGAGAGCAGAGGAAAGAGGGAGAGAGGGAGGAAGGAGGGGAACAAGGGATGGAAGGGAAGACGGAGGGGAAGAATAAGGAAAGAGAACATAGAGATGCATGATTGTGCTAGTTCTCCATAGCGGGCAGATGCAATCTCCACCAAGCATCACCAATAGTGGACACAGAGAATGAGGCACTGTTAAACTGTCAATCTTGAACACTGACTCCATGGCAGTGGGAAACTAGGAATGAGGTCAGTCTCTGCTTTATCCTGTCGAATCTGAGAAGTGTCTTTTTGACCATGAAAATGTTTTGAATTCTTGTCTTATTGAAGAATGAAGAAAACAGCTCACTATCTGCTATTTTATTTAGATATTGAGTGCTAGGAGCAGTTTATGGGAGTAATTGAACATGTAATGCTTACAAAGAGTTTTAGCACACAAAGGTTGAACCATTTTAATCACCAGGGGCAACAAAGAAGGCATAAAAACATCAACAGGCTCATTTAGCAACATAACTAACCAAAAGGCTGAGTGTTGTCCCTAGTTTTTCAGATCTAGATTGACAATTATAATAAAAGATGAGTGCCTACAGCAGACAAAAGGAATATATGGATAAGGTATATTTGATGGATGAGTGTGTACCAAAATTAATATACAGGAACCCTCCTGAAAACCGCTATCTGGAGGGGGAGATCTGGAAAGGGGGTAAGATTTTAAATGTAAATAAATGAAATATCCAATAAAAAAAAATTTCAGGACCCATTAAAAAAAAAGATACAGGAGTCTGGTATACCTGTCCCCTGAGAGGCTCAGCCAGAGCCTGACCAATACAGATGCAGATATACACAGTCAAATATTGTACTAAGTGCAGGGACAAACCCCAAATGGGAAAGTTAAGGCAAGAACTGTAGGAGCTGAAGGGAGTTGCAACCTCATAGGGAGAACAATATCAACCAACCAGAATGTTCCCAAAGCTCCCAGGGACTGCAGCAGCAACCAGAGTACACAGGGGTATCCACAGCTCCAGCTGGATACGTAGCAGAGTATTGTTTTATCTGGCATCACTGGTTAGGAAGCCCCTTAGTTCTGTGAAGGCTTGATGACCCAGGATAGGGGAATGCTAGGTCCCTGAGGCAGGAGTGGGTGGGCGGATAGGAGAGCACCCTCATAGAGGCAGGCGGGGAGAGAAGAAGTGATAGGAGGCTTGTGGAGAGGAAACTGGGAAAGGGGATAACCTTTGAAATGTACATATATAAAATACCAATATAAGTGTGTGTGTGTGTGTGTGTGTGTGTGTATTTGTCATTATGTGTATGGTGGAGAGATGTTTGCTGTTATTACAGAGAACCAGAGTTCAACTTAAACTTAAACTTACATTCAGAGCTCACAATTATCTGCTATTCCAGCACCAGGGTATCCCCTGCTGTTTTTTAACCTCCAAGGTACCTGCGTGCATATGTGCTTCCCCATACAACACATGCAGATAACATACATTAAAAAACGAAAAAAGTAACATATCATCTTTATAATTTTGATGGATCCTTGTCCACATCCAATGTATAAATATACAAATATCACCAGAAGTAAACTGAAAATACTGTTGTAAGCGATCCACACACTCACTAGATACTTGCAAAATGAAAATAATACCAATTATAAGATAAATTATTGATAGTTTTCTTTAAAGGAGATTTTTTTATTAAATAGTAATTGTATTTACTCTATACTTTTATATAACACCTCAATAAAGTCTTTATTACTTGTAACACAGTGGTCCAATCTGTTTATATATTTTGTTTGCATGTTGATTCTATCAGCTGAAATGATAAACACTCATTTGAGATTTCATAGAAGACTGTACAGTAAGTACTGATTCTGGTTACATAAATGGTTTTATTTAATATATTCCAGAATTTTCACCAAAGATATTTCTACATCTTATCTTAACATTAAAATAGTTTAGAATACATTTTCATGAATATTAGTGAACCAGGAAGGATATTTTGAATTATTGTTAATTTAATTATCTATAGAAGACAATATATTCAATAACTATATATAATGATTTGGAAAACTCATTTAATTTGTACTTTTAAACCTCTAGAAGCTGGAAAATGTACTTTTTTCAGTGTTTACTACCATGCAGTGAATGTAAGATTACTGATTTTATTTTAAAATTAAGTGTGTAAGAGAACAAATTTAAACAAACAAACAAAAAAGCATAATAATTCAAAGCATGTGAAGTATGCCTTTTTCTTTGTGAAGAGTTACTTTAAAAATCACCAAGTTGTAATTTAAATTAAAACATTCAACAGTCTTCATTCCTTTCAAAGTCATGTTAAAATATTTACAGGGATGCATGGATATGTGTTTCATCTACTTTCGGCTTTTGGCTTTTGCATTTAACGTTGATACTGGCTCTGAAGCCAGAGTCTTAAAGAATTGAAATTGCTGCTGGTCCAAAAAAAAAAAAAAAAAGTTTGCATAGCTTTGACCTGTCTTGATGGACTGAAGAGATGGTGATGAAAACTGTAATCTTAATAAATCTCCCACGGCTAGAGGTTTAAAACTCATACTGTTTCAAATTAGTGAGGACAGCAATATTTATTTGCTGCTGAATTCCAGTCAGCGTGGCATTTCAGCAGGAAGCACTTTATAAGACTTAAACTTATGAGTAGCAAAGTTTAAAACTCAAGAGAGAGGGACAGAAATTAAACACAGTCAGTGATTCATTTTAAATCAAAAAGCAACAAACCAAACCTCACCATTTCCATTTCTCTGTCTTTCCTCACTGCCCTTGGATTCTCTTACAAAATTAGCATGGAGCCCTTGCATTGACTGTGGGCTTTATAAGTGTCCTAAGAATTTCTAACCTATCATCTCATCTAGATTACATAGGATTAGTTAGAAAAATGTTATTGTCTGCTGTGCAAGAAGGAGGTAAAGTAAATTTGCTGTTTGCTTAAAATGAAATCTCATATTCATGTTAGTCGTGATAAATGCTATTAGGCAATTTACAAAAGACTTGTACCATTTCAGAAGTTTAATTGGGATTGAACACAGTCTACTGCAAGTTTGAGTAAACATGGCACCTATGTAATAAGGAAGATAATGCCAGTAATAGATATATAGAAACTAGCAAGAAAGGGTCGTCTGGTAGACTCCTCTATGTCACCTTCATTTGCTCATTATTTTCTTAGCAAACAGCAAACCAGCTCCAGCTTCCGTAAAAAGACAATGCATTCTTGTAGCAGATCCTATTATGCCATGTAGCTTTCTTCCCCACATAAAAGTCACTAGAATCAGTCTTCCAGTGTATCTCAGACTTAACCTGTCAACGTTGAACTCTTGATCCTCTACCAAACCATGCTTGACCCATTGACATAAATACAACTGTCATTCAGTGAGTGCATTAGTGAACTTCCCCCAAGTAGCAGATGCCTGATATAAATCTACTTGTTAGGAAGAAAAGTTTCTTCTTCTCTCATAGCTTCAGTGATCTCATTCAAGAGATGGCGAATGGATCACCTTTGGACCCCTGATGATAGATAGCAAAGCGTCTTAGGAAAGCATCTTACCTAGATAAGTCATTCACTTAGGGGCTACTATATTAAAAGAGAGGGAGGGAAGAGGCAGATGTGTGACTGTCTCTTTCAAGAGCATATTGCCAGTGACTGAAAAATGTCCAACTAATTTCCCCCTCCTTAAATGTCTACTACTTCCTAATAATGACAGTGTAGCACTATATTTTCAATCCACAAGCCATTAGGAGTGATTTTAAATATAAATTTTAGAAAAATGTTTCTCAGAGCTATCCAAGATTTTTTTTTATTTCTTTTTGTTTCTTAGTATGTCTGCCTTTCTCTCCCTATTTTTTTCTTTTTAGTCATCATTCAAAGAGGACAGTTCTGAGTGGAATAAAAGAAAAAAGTCCTACACTTATAGAGCTTATATATTAAAAGAACCATACATAGATAAAAATATGTGTACATATGGAAATACATAAACTGTGCATGTTCCAAATCTTCAGTTAAATGTAAATATCCCGAGTCATCAGTTTGCTAGGCAAGTACAAAATGTTCAAACAAATGAGTGGGAAAATTGCTGGAAATGATATTAGAGATACATTATAGACAAGGACAGGCTCTCTGTAACTTAGGAGAACTATTGAAAATGAAATAAAAGGTTTGATTGGAGCAATGCATTCATAATCCATTGGAGAAGTTCTGTTCTGTATACTGTGAAAGTTACCCCAGATGTTAGAGCAACAGACATAAAAGAGGAAGTCAAAAACCTTAAGAAAATTACAAAATTAGGAGGACCAAGAAAAGTAGAAGACTAGGAAAAATGGAGGCTATTAAACATTTGAAAATGGCACTATGTGAGTTAATGTGAGAAGTTTCTGCTCTTGAAAATGCAAATCAAAGCAAAAATGTTCAGATAGTGAACATAATTACATCAGTCATTCAGAGTGAAGCATTTTTTTTGTTAGAAAAACTAATTGATTCTATTTTAAGAGAGGCTAGATGTTTGAAGATATTAGTCAAGAAGAAATAAATGAGGAAACTGCTCACTTCAATATTTTTAAAAATACTTACCAATACCCTATTTAAGAGTGATACCTATAATATGAATGAGTATATTTCAGCTATTATTTCAAGTACTGAGTGCTATATGGAACTTGGTGAGATACTTCACCAAGTGAAGCCAGCCCTGATTTGAAGGGCCCCTGAACAATAATGTGAAATTGGTTCTGTATTAATGTAGTCAGGAACTCTGGATCATTCTTCTATAAGTAAGGTGAGTCTTAAAATTAGGATATTTTCAGAAGGGACTTAAACAAAAATTACAAATTTCAGTTTGGATGGAAACAGTAAAAAGAATGGGAAATATGAAGAGAGAAAAGAGGGAATTTTCACACCTTTATTTAGGGTGTGAGAGTGGTTTCATAGTGGTTTTTATACCCAAATATAGCTCTAAGACCATTATTGTTTCTTTTCCTACATTGCTCATGAACAGATCCCCTCTCCTGTCTCCTCTCATTAGAACTGAGCATATCGGATCTCTGACTAATTCTGTCAACTCTTTCTCTGATTTGTCATTTTATCTTCCCCTCAATTGGACATTATTTTCAACATGGCTGCCCCCCTTTCAAATTATCCATTCATTAAAGGTGTGTGCTAAGGGTGTGTCTGTTTTCTGAACAAAGGGATTAAAATTTCTATACCTTTCTTCTGTGGTTGTCTGCCTTATGCATGAATTAATGCAGTATTTCTCATTGAGCATCCACCTGTTCATTTAAGCTAGCCTAGACATCCTGCAAAAATTCCCTCTCTATATACCCCAAAGCTAGTGTTACAGGCACAAGAAATGATGATCAACTCAGGCCAGAGGTGATTATGCCCCTTTAATCTCCACACTAATGCACTAGGGGCAGTGGCAGAAGCAAAGGAAACAGAGGCAGAAGCAGAGGCACAGACGCTACCTATAAGTTCTTTGCCATCATATTCGTCAAAAAGAATTCTAGGTTAGCTAAGGCTGCACAGATAGTCCTTGTTTAAATAAATGTGTGTGTGTGTGTGTGTGTGTGTGTGTGTGTGTGAGAGAGAGAGAGAGAGAGAGAGAGAGAGAGAGAGAGAGAGAGAGAGAGATTTCTATTTCACCTTGTGGTTTTAAATATTAAATGATTTAGATAAAAGTTTCTAAAATATGTGTAAGTCTTTTTTAAGATGAGAAGTTTTATATTAATTTCGAAGAGATTTTCTCTTTTCATAATGTTGTATTCATTTGTTCTTCATTGTTCCATTTTTGTATAGTCATAATATTATCTGAGATTATGGGTACTGATATAGCTTAATATTTCAAGTATATACATGAACAATGTTAGCAAGAGTGCTGAAGAGGAAACAAAATGAGCCATTCATTTGGCTTTGGATGTCATATTTGTTTTCTAAATGAGATATGTCAAAACAGAGATCTTGATTGTCATTGTTTAAAAAGTAATCAAGTCAGAAACATTTTTATTGTACACAACACAACCACCTCACTACACAGATATTGACCCCAGACTTTTGTTTTCACCCATATATTCCATCCTTCTTAATACTATTGAGTCTATTGATAATAGTAAAATTTCCACTTTCCTCTCAACTTTACTCAGATCTACGTGGCTTTTATCCTTTTACATAAAGTCAAATAGTAAACGGAGACCTTCATAAGTCAAAACTTCTCATAAAGCAATAGAGAAGATTTGTTCTGGCCTCTGGAGTTTTGCAAGTTTCTGTGTATGTCCCCATTGTTGCCATCTCATTGAATAATGAAAGCATGGATTCCATACCAAAAAAATATATACAGAAAAACAAATTGAAAAGGGTATGAGTACAGCAAGAATTTGTATCTGAATATGCACTTTTTAATTTTTTTAAATGTTAACAAATTCAGATAAATTGAAATTATGTATCTTTTCTCCTCATAATGCAATAAATTTCTTAAAAAGTAAACAAGTCCCTAAAAATAAATAAATAAAAATAAAAATTTTATTTAATCCTTTTTTTTTTTTCATTTTACTCTCTAGATCTTATCCCCTTCCTGGTCCACCCTCTGTTTTCCATTCCATACCCCCTCCCCATCTCCTGTCCACACAGACATGTCCTCAGCCCCCATCCCACCAGACTTTTCCACTCCTTGGGGCCTCCAGGCTCTTGTGGGTTAAGTGCATATTCTCTGACTGACCCAGACCCAGCAGTCTTCTGCTGTATATGTGTTGGGGAACTCATATCAGCTGATATAGTACATTGCTTGGTTGCTGGTCCAGCATCTGAGAGATCTCAAGGGGCCAGGTTGATTGAGACTGCTGGTCCTCCTACAGGGTCACCCTCCTCCTCAGCTTCTTCCAGCTTTTCCCTAGTTCAACTTCAGGGATCAGGAGCTTCTGTGTATTGATTGGGTGTACATATCTGTCTTTGACTTTTTCAACTGCTTGTTGTGTATTTTGGAAGGCAGTCATTATAGGTAGGTCCCTTTTTTTGTGAGCACTCCATAACTTCAGTAATAGTATCAGGCCTCAGGGCCTCCCCTTGAGCTGGATCCCACTTTGGACCAGTGGCTGGACCTCCTTTTCCTCAGGCTCTTCTCCAGCTTTGTTCTTGTAGTTCTTTCAGACAGGAACAACTATGGGTCAGAGTTTTGACTGTGGGACGACAACCCCATTTCTTACTTGATGCCCTGCTGGAGGTAGGTTTTACAAGTCCTCTCTTCCCACTGTAGGACATTTCATCTACCATCCATCCCTTTGAGTCCTGATTGTCTCTCACTTTTAGTTTTTACACCTCTCATCTATAATGTAATCACTTCTTAGGGATTTGTCTTATAGGATTTTAGAATTATTCAACTTCCCCTTCTTTTAGACTTCTTTTCATCTAGAGGGTGAATGTAATCACACTGGTGTTCCTTGAATTCTTCTTACATGTCAAGTTGGTTTACACTTCACACTGCTTTGGAGTGCTCAAGGATTGGGGATGCACTGTTTGAAAACTAAATCAAGTCCACTATTTTACTTGTGGTTTTTTTGGGGGGGGCGGGAGATCCACTTATTTTAGTGTCCTTGATGACTTTTTTTTTTTTTTGCTTTCACAGAATAAATGAAATAGTCATGATACAGACTGAGTGCTGTGCAAACCATAAACTGTGTATCATATAGATTTATTTTTCTGCTCTTGCTTTATGGTATTCTCTTGCTTTATCCTGATTCCTTGTAAAATGAATAGTGCTTTAGGGATTAAAAAAATAAAACATATGTACCAATAATAGTAGTTAAATATTGTCACTACAAGTTAGAATTCATGTAGTAATGCTATTTTACAATTTTTAAATAGTTCTTTACTGTGAAACCTTCTTTGTTTGAGGCATAGCTTTATAGAAACACATCAGTTAATAGTCAATAAATCTGTATTGAATAAATTAAAAAAATTTAAGGGAAGAAATGTTTTTTACATTCAGTGTCTTGTTTTAGTATAACATATTTGAGATTATATTTAAAAATAAATGAAAAGGGGAAATACATTTAATCAAATAATTTATAAATCAAAATTGCTAAATAATAAGTCTTACTTTTCTATACATCTCTAGAAATTGTCAATATAATTACAGTATAAATATGACTGAAACCTAAAATAGTTGACTCATTTCAAAGAGTCAATGCATGCTACAACAAGAATTCTATGCAGACTTAGAAGAAATTCAGTATAGTTGAAGTAGAAATGCTGTTGATACAGAAAATAAATCTTTAAATCAACAACTGACCCAGGTTCCTTAGATATAAAGACACTGACCATATGTCAAAGTAATAGAAAAATCATTTGTCCTTCTCACAAGCCTGGGTCTCCATGGATTTGAGTCATTTAATTAACCCAGTGGTAAAAGCATTTGGGATAAAATCATTGGCTCAAAATAATATTTCTATGGTAAAGAAGGTAATGCATAAATTTAAATTGATATTTCACACCAGGAGTACATCTATTCTCACACAATGCAGAATTACTCATATATTCACAATTCATCCTTTCCTTCATTTCAATATCTGTAATAGGACAACAATACAGACTTAAACATAGACTTGGTAGCCCTGGCAGTTTAAAGTGAGATATATGTGGTCTATTTTTACTGTCAGCTTAGTATGAGCTTCATCATTCTTCCCCACCCCCAGGAGAGATCCACATTGGGTGAATTATTAAACATCAACTAAATTATTAAATAGTATATTGGTTGGTATAAAGCATGTGTTTCCTAGCTGGGGTATAAACTAAAGATTACTAAGTGTCTTGCCATTTTATATCACTGTGCCATGTGTAGTTAATACTGAGCATGTGTTTTAGCTTCTTCAAGGACAATGGGTGGCGGGATGCTATTTGTAAATTCATAACTAAATAAGATGTAAGATGTTTCTTGTTCTCGAAAAAAAGTGTTGAGTGTATGTATCACATTTTAGGACATAATTATCAAGCTCTGGCAAGCAAGAGGAGATTGAAACAAGATCAGGTTAAATACAAACTAACTGTTTATATAGCTCTTATTACCAGGAGTCTCAATTGAGGCAACATTCTTTAAAAGATTTGCCTCTTACTTTGAAGTTTTTGGAGGAAGAATAGGAACTCTCTCTTATAACTTAATTACTGTATAGTAACTTTTTGTCTGTTATTTTGTTTTGTTGACACAGATTTTTTATAAGATTTTTAGTCCAGCAAAAGTTTCAAATTTAGTAGTCTCAAATGTAAGATTCTTCAGCTATTTATTCACAGGTGTGTGTGTGTGTGTGTGTGTGTGTGTGTGTGTGTGTGTGTGTGTGTGTGTGTATAAACCCTCTATTCTGCATCTGTAATAATTCTTGATAAACAACACTTTGTGAATCCCAGGAGTGACGATAATAACTGGCCTGATAAGTCCTGCCCACTACAGCAATTTTAACTGCAGTCTTATGAGAATTACCTTATAGTGAATATAAGGCCCTCTGCACAGGCTGATACTTATATGTGGCACCATTATCTGGCCAAGTACCTATCATTAGACATAATAGACCCTAGGAAAGAAGCTACTACTATTAGCTGCTAAATAGAAGCAACATTTAACAAACTGCTGGAGTAGAACATTCATAGATTAAGGAATCTCTCAATCCTCTTAAGAGAACCTTGTTTGCAGTAGTTAGTAATTAACAATGAAGATCTATAATCAGTCAAAGCATAAAGAATAAGAGAGTGTAAAATACTTAGTCCTGACTAAGACAGAATATCAAACCTTGGTATCCTGAGCTCACGTAAAACCACATAGAGCAGTGCAGATGACACAGCCAGGGCTATCATTCCATACTAGTAATAATGAGTTAACTAATGGTTCAAAGTGAGGCCCCTCAGATTTTTGGCATCTGACAATGTTACTTCATAAGGAACATGAACATTTTCCAATTTGATTACATGAAAGGACTTGACAGTGATGTTCACTTGTTCTGAGGGTTAACTGTTCCCAGAAGAAAGATGCTGAGAAACCAAGCTTTCTGTATGTCCCTAATGCAGATGCTGTCAATGTTAAATGTACAGTTACAAAGGATACCTTCCCACAAGCCAACAAAATAGTAGGTCTGTTCAATCAGATGATGAGGCTGCTCATGACCTTTGTGTATTTCTTAAAACTTTGCCTGGAGAAAGTGTCAAAATTAATACCTTAGCTCTGTGGACACAGCTCTTTTTTTTTCCAGTTAGAAGTCACCTTAATGAAAGATGGGAACAAGCAAATGCAGAAGCATTGATTATTCTGATTATTCTATTGCAAGTTTCTGTTTGATCATGTACATAATCACAATCCACTGAAATCCACTGACAAGTCAGCTGCTAGAGAATGGATTGAAAAGGAATAGAAACTAAAAATACAATATATAATGTAACAAGAGGGTAAATAGCATGAAAGAACAAATGGTGGACATTCTCATTTCCCATTGTTTTCTATACACATATACTAGTTATTAATTTATTTCTACTATTTTCTACATATTTAATTATATTTTACATCTTTAATTTATAACCATGATGTACACTTAAATCACAATTACTTTTATGACATTAATAAAATATTGCAGGGTATTAAAGATGGTTGTGATTCACCTAGGAGACAAATTAATATGTTCAAACATGTTTTTGAGAAAGAGATTAATTTTCACTTAAAGGAATATAGTTGCATCATCTGAAGTGAAAGATGAAATAATTGTTGAGATTTTTAAAGAAGTTTGTGAAGCATTAGGAATTATTTGGGTTACTAAAAGAGAAGAATGAACTGTGTAATTTTTTATTACTTCTAATGAGATGACCACTTATATTTTTCCGTTTATGCTACAGATGAGTTAGAATGCCATTAATCAGAACAAGTTTCTGAATATACTGAGATTATGATATTGAGGGACTTCTAGGCAAGTTCTGCAAAATAGGAGAGATCATGGCTTTTAGGTCACAACTGATGTAAACTGTAAGCTAGGTGTGATTTCCAGGACAGCTCATGAGCATCTCCCGACTCAATGGTGAAAGAAATAGTCCTATGGGAGACTCTTCCATATGGCTGCTGAGTTTAGAGGTATTGCTTCCTGTTTCTGTCAATTTCCAGGTTCATTATATCAGCTGCTGGGTCAAACTCCAGCCATCTCTCAAACTCTGGTATTTGTTTGTGTAACCTTATTACTCCTGCAGCAACTGGACCAGTTTTTCTTGCCCGGAGATTTTATAAGCTGTAAGATTTTAATGCGTTCTCGTCCTACTTCAAATAACAATTTTGTGTTCATGTTCACATTTAGACTAACATTATTGTATGTTAGAGAAAATTAATTAAGCAATCATAAGTCTTTTTAGAAAATCTCTGACAGAAGTATCCAGTATAGTAGGAATAAGTCATGAATGTGGATTTATTAATGCAGTCACAAATTTATCTCATTCCCTGTAAGCAATCTGTAAATAACGTATAGATGGTAATGAGTGAACAAATTAATGAATATGGACAAATATCTATGTTTTAGAATAATATTTTATTCTTAAAATGTTGCATATATTTATATCTACCCATTGATATGCTTCTCAACACTTTCTAGTATCTCCTTTCCATACACTTTCAAACTTCACACCCCATACTTATTTATTTATTCTGTTAATAATTATGAGTTTCATTAGTGTTGTCCATTGTTACATGAATTTGGGGCTACCTATTAATGTATGTACAATTTACTATTGCCCAAATCATCAAACGACAATGACATTTCTTCTCACCTGTCATTTGCCAGGGATTTCTGTCATAGATGAGCAACCACAGAGAGCACAACCTCATACACACTGGAATTTTGGTTGGAAAGGACTTGTTTAAGTATTTTACAGTCAACCTTAGCTGCTCTGTTGATGTGTGCAACAACCAAGCCATTTCCATCAATCAGTTCACAGCTCCCTCCTCTATTGTGAAGTCCTTATATTCTTTCTTTCTCAGTATTCCATGAAATTCTCCAAGCCTTGAGTAGAGAAAGGTGTGTGTCGATGGTACCTCTACAGCTGATTTGCTCATATTCAACATGAACTGTAGTTATGATTCTCTGCACTAGCCCCTACCCAGTGCAAAAGAAACACCTCTGATCAATGTTATAAGCATCACAAATCTATGGCTAGTTAAAGTACTACTTGAGGGCATGATGTTTTAACATGTTTTACATTCTCTCATAAGAACATTATCCAAGTCATATGTTCTTGATCATGTATATAGTACAGAGTCATAAAATCACTTCTACAGAATATGACTAAGATCCAATCAGAAAGTTTTAAGCAATACCATCATGCCACTATTGATCCAGTGGACATGACTTACCAACAAGTCATACTGTAGCCTAAAGGACCCAGCACTGAATAAGACTACAGATATATTTTAGCTACTACCATCTTACATACTATATCTGGCAGTGTATAAGTGGGGTAGTAGAAAAGGGTTTTGCTTGTTATTCAGTTTCAGGTTGATTTATCTGCGTTCTACATCAAAAGTGAATATTGTCAGTAGTAATAGTGTTGTCCCATCCACATATGGCAGGAAGCCAAGGAAAATGGAAAAAAAAGTTGGTATTGTCTTCAGAGATCACTGGGGGTCTATATAACCAATAACTCTTATGGAGATACCCTGTGTTTGGCTCTGAGGTTTACATTTAATATCCCATGATTTCTGGGAGGATGTTTGTTCATGCAGTATCTCCTTGTAAAATTCTTTTTGCTTTTTTCTTTAATTCTCTTTATATTTGATAATCTCATACATGCATTTAACAAAATACCGTTATGTGTGTCTCCATTGACTCCTCCTATTTTTTTCATCTTTCCATCAACAAGCTCCCTCAATTTCAGTTCGTTTCTTTTCTTTCTTTTTTTGTATACCCACTGAGTCTGGTTTGTGTTGGCCATATGTGCATATGTGTGTGGCTATTCTCTAGTGGATACATTTGTGGCCATTTCCTCAATAAACACTTGTCACCCCCACCTTTATCCATGGTCCATAGCTCCTCAGAATGGGGTCAGACTTGGAAACCATCCATCTGTCTATGTGAGGATATTTGTTTGCATGATCTTATATACATTTTTTATAGTAACCACAGCTGCTAGAGGGTCATGGTTACATAAAACTTGCCATGTCCAGAAGACAGCAATGCACAGCACTCATTCCTATTCTGCAGTTCTTAGATCCTTTCAGCTCCCATTCTGTGATGTTTCCTGAAGCCTGAGACAGTCATCGTGGGTTAATACAGATATCCCATTTATGACTGAGTACTGAGTCTCTTATTTCCAGCACTTTGACTAGCTACGCATCCTTATATTACTGTTGTTGAATTCAGAAAGAAGAGTCTCTAATCAAGGTTAAGAGTAATCCATACCTCCAGGTATAAGTAAAAGCCAATTAACAGGATAATCACTTGGCAAAAAATAAACATAACAGAATTCATCATAATATGCAAGATTTTCTCCAGATACTTACAACTTTGGCCAGGATAAAAGTACCAGGCATAAAATTCCCTCAGTAAAGCAGACCCCAAATCTAATCAGAAAATGCTGTGAAAATGTAAAACAGTTGTTCCCCTCAATTTTTTATATCTATCTATCTATCTATCTATCTATCTATCTATCTATCTATCTACATATGAATGTGTATGGGGGGTAGGCACATATACCTTGCAAGGTCTGTGTTGAGTAATTTGTCAATAGACTACTGGATAGCCAGGAGGATTCTTGTACCCTTCATTTTGACTAAACTACTCTCTTCTCTCCTCCACCTATTTTGTGCTACCCCCTACAGTTTGTTTGTTTACTTGGATTTGGAAAACCTGTTTTTCCATACAAGTTTTAATGAAGCCTTAATTTTACTAAGATATCAACTAATTCCCTCATTTTTTCATTCCCTCCATCATTCCATAATTCAGCCTTTCCATTTCCAGAATCCTCCTTTGGTATTTTTATTTTACCTTTATTATATTATCACTCATCCTTTAAGGCATTAACCCACAGAGGCTGGTTTCTGATTTCCTGGACTCCACAAGAAACCAGATCAACTATATAAAACCAAATATGAAAAGCCAATACAAGCATGAAAATTTATATTATATTCTGTACTTATCTTTTGGGGCCTTTGTGACTTTATTCAGTTTTATTTTGTTTTGGTTTAGTTTTTGTTTTGTTTTGTTGTTCTACCCAATTACCTACAATTTTATGATTCCATTTTTCTTTGCACCTGAATAACAATCACTTGTTATATATATTTTCCTTATCCATTCAGGTGATAAATTATTTCTTAGCTACTGAGAACTAAAAATAAGAGTGTTAGCATATAGTAGTTTTATGTCTAGTTTCTCAGAAACATACAGGCTGGTATTACAAGTGGCTTCACTAATTCTGTATAAGGATGCTCTGAAGATGAAAGGATTAAAACTCAAGAATGAAATCAATAATATATCTACAATTCTGTAGGGGATTTAGAGTTTGCAGGTTCAATAATTTATGAATCAATTTCTGAGCTTTGCAAAAGAGAACTTAAATACTACCCAAACTACATATTGTTTGTAATTTTTCAGAAGTACTAAAATAACTACTTACTTAGGAAAGATGTTTTTGTTAGAAAATCAGAATTTCAACAACAAAGAGTATTTATTGAGGAAGTGTCTATGTATCTATGATCTAGCTATCTACCTGCCTACATAATTATCTATCTCATTTACCTACATATATACATATGTGCATACATAATACATATCTCTGTATGCCTTGTATGGTGGTGACTAGTTAGATATGTATTATAAAATAATACTCAATATTTTATTAAATAACCTGTCTTAGAATAACACAGTTAACTTAGTCATACTCTATTATCCCCAGTTGAATGGATGAAATGGAACTGAAGGATCCTATTGGATGAATAATTGAATGAAATCTATAAAATTAAGTAACAGCAAGAATGTCTCTTATGGAACTTAAATACAACTCTCCAGGATGGAAATCTTTGATCATGATTTATTTTCTAGATATCTTTGATTATAAAAAGAAATGGCAGAAAGAACCTTTTTTAGACCTAGGTATCATGCATGTTTCCTTACTCCAACTAACTTTATTTTATTTTTACTAGTTATAAATGGTAAGGCAGTATGCTTCCTAATGAAAATAAATTGAACCTACTCTATAAATTGCAGCACCTGTTCACAATTTATAATTATTAAAGGCTTAGGAGGTAACAACCTACTTCATTTTCCCTGACCTTTCCTATGAGCCAGCTCTTTATATTTCCTGGGATGCTGACATTACAGAGAATAATTCAGAAATAGTATACCCAGCAAACAGACCTGAAGCTTAAGACATAATTTCAGAGGAATTGAAACCACTGTCTCAGCCAAAGAACCACTTAATATTATGTAGAATAATCAATGGAAAGTCAGCCAAGGTATTTGTTACATATTTCTCATTGTGAGAGATTTCATAAAGGCTACATGATGTGTTTCTAGTTTCTAAATATAAGATTTTCTAATTTTTCATATCATAATATGTAAAACAATAATTTATTATGATGGAAGTCTCCTAGAAATATGTATTCATGGAATTTTGGAGTTCATTCAAAACACATCTACTTTTAATTCTTCTCTTAATGTATATACCATGACATTGTAATCTAGATGTCACCTTTTGATCCCCAAAGTTTTTCAACACTATAGACCTAATAGGTTTTTTCCTAGTAAATATGCCAGTAAATATTGGAGCCAATCATTTGTAACTTGGGATATGCATTTACCAGAAACATAGGCATTCCTTTTAAACTGATCAGAATATTAACAATAAAATAAGTATAAATAATTATACATTGTTGATAATGACTTTTATGAAAATAATACTGGAGCAAATTTATACATCACATTGTATAGATTACATGGTTACAGTGATGGCCTTGGGGAGTCTGATTCCTCCACACTTTGGCAGGATTTCATTGTATATACACCTAACAGCCAAATTTTAATAGCAATATCTTAGTTACAACACCTCAACAACTTTCTCTTATTCCATAATAAACAGCTAACTACATTCATTGAAAGGACAGATTTTTAAAAAAAGGAGATTTCTCCTTCAAATATCAAGTTAAGAAACTTGCCTTTTGCAATTTCATGATACCATATCATCATCTGTTCCATGAAGAAAGTGTCTCTCCCTTAGTATGATATGTGATCCATTTCGATGTCTCTGTGTATCTGTCATGTGTTCATCTATTATTAATCATTCAGAGATTCAACTAAGATATCTTTTTTTTTCTGCTTTTTTTGTTTTTTGTTGTTGTTGTTTGAGTTTGTTGTTTTGAGTTTCTCTGTGTAGCCCTGGCTGTTCTGGAACTCACTCTGTAGACCAGGCTGGCCTCAAACTCAGAAATCCACCTTCCTCTGCCTCCCAAGTGCTGTGATTAAAGGCGAGTGCCACCACTGCCTGGCTAGATATCTTTCATTCTGATAATTATAAATTTATTCTAAGGAAAAAAACCTCATTTTCTTTTTAATTTTGTACATTTAAAGACATTTAAAGTTTTAATTGTAAAAGTTATTCACTTCTATCTATAGCTAGGCATATCCTCTCCAGATTTGTTCTTTTTGAGGAAAACTTGGGAAGCATGGGTGTTTTGTCATGCAGCAGTTTATTCCTCTTTTTTGAAATGAAATTTGAGTGACTATTGACCAGAGGAGACACTGATACTCTATACTGACTGGTAAGGAACTAGGTCTGCCAAGTTCCCAGTAGTGATGTTGATGGGACATATTTTTCACAGCTTGAATGAGATGCATAGCTTGTTTTTGCATTTTGAGCATCTACATATCATACAATATAAGAAAGCACCACATAATTATTTGCCAGAACTCTTCCAAAAAACTTTCTGAATGTTTTCATTCACTCTTCTTATAATTAAAGGGACATAACTCAGTGACAAAGCCAGTTTGAACTGACTACATGAAAAATTGAAAGACACTAGAAAAGAGGGGAGAACTGAAAAGATGTCTCAGTTGGAAATGTGAAAAGATGAGAACTTTAGTTTGATTCTCCCCAAAATACATAGAAAATGCTGGGTTTGGTAGTGTGTGTCTGTAATATCAGTGTGGAAGGTAGAGACAGGGAAGATCAATGATGCTCATTGGCCAACCAGGGGGCTAGATGAGTCAATGGCCCTACTGTAGGACCCAAGATTGTTGTTTGGCCTCTGTACTCATAAGATCACAGGAGCATTCAAATTAACATAAACACACATACACATTCACAAAAGGGTAAAAGAAACAGAAAAACCTTGTATTTACACAATCGTATGGTTTTCCAG
The DNA here is from genome assembly GCF_000001635.26 of Mus musculus. Taxonomy (NCBI): domain Eukaryota; kingdom Metazoa; phylum Chordata; class Mammalia; order Rodentia; family Muridae; genus Mus; species Mus musculus. The sequence continues at coordinate 96,384,352 of NC_000078.6, read as the reverse complement.
ATTTAAAGTGATCAGTTTCTATAGAATTGAAAATATGAAGGTAAAGTTGACAACTCTGTTCTATTTTAATTATACTTCTTACCTATCCTTCCCAGGTTATCCTTTTCATTCTCCTCAGTAGGTATTCAACACACTCATGGTACTTTTTATTTTGAAAATTTCAAATTGATTTCTCAGTAACTATTTCTATTGGATGAGTTATCTTAATTGTCATTTTTATGGTATTTAGAATCATCTAGAAGATAAATACCTATGCATCTCTGAATGATTTTCTATTACTAATAAGTTGAGTGCATGGTGAGACTACATTGCCCTAGATTTGCAGGTATGGATGGACAACAGCGTATCAAGGAATTTCCCATGTTTCTAAGATGCTGAGAAGTTCAAGCAATGCCTGGCATGATTGGATTCTCTGTTTTAAGGTCCTGAGAGTCAATTATAAGATGCTAGAAAATTTAAGTCTAAGTTGCCTAAGTTTCAATGGACACGCAATGAAGATGGACGTAGGAAGATTTGGAGACAGAGTCTGTACAAATCTTCAGACAGAGTGGGGTCAGAGTATGAGAAATTGTACATTTGTTTGAGGTGGCAAACTGATGAAGCAGGAATATTCCATCCCATTGGAACCAAGACAAAACCAGGTTTCTGAAATATCCAACATAGTCCTGATCTATTTAATGGCTTTTGTGTATATTTTGGGTCATTATTCAGTACAGTATTTCCTTAAAATTCTATAATTCCTAATTGTTGGAATCATAATAGTTACCTGTGTTATTATGAACTGGAAACATAGAAAATATATTTATTTTTATTATATACTATCTCAGATTTAATATACAGATTTAGACACAGAAAAGACTTTTTTCTTTTTCCTCTTAATTGGTTTGTAAATTTTAAGACAAAGGGTATTTAGATATAGTTGAAGTGAATGTTATGCTATGAGGTAAACATGAAACTTTATGCAAGAGGAGTAGAATGCTATGATTTAAATGTGACTAAATTTTGTGTCATTAGCAAATATTGAAATTAATGGTTACAGTTGATCGTCATGATCACAGAATTCAGATTCCTTGAGAAACGTTTAGATCTGTATGTATGGACATGACCACAGAATTTAGATTCCTTGAGAAATGTTTAGACCTGTATGTATGGACATATCCAAGATTAACTGAGGTTAAAACCCCACCCTAATTATAGGCATTTCCACAACTTAGGCTGGAGTCCAAACTAAAACAAATGTAAACAGAAAGTGAGCCAAACATTAGAATTCATCTTCCTCTGATCCATGACTCTGCAAGTGAGTAGACCAGCCCTTATGTGCTCTGATTTCCATGTTTTCTTACCACTATAGATAGCATCCAAACTAAGAAGTGAAGCCCTATTTTTTCTTAAGTTTATATACACCTATGTTTTCACAGCACAAAAAAAAAGTAACAAGAATAGTCTCATACTCATATTTCCCTAAGTTTCTTAGTATCCAACAATGTGATTAGGAAAAGGTGACAGGGAAGGGAAGATGGGAACATGATCAGGTACTGGGAGAGGGAAACAGAACTGAAGCTCTGAAGGCCCACAGAAAGAATTGAAACAGGCAACTTCAGAGGTAGGAGGGGTTGGAGGGAGAAACCCTCCAGAATGTACCAGAGACCTGGAAGTTGAGAGACTTTCAGGAGTCAAAAGGAGGAACCTTAGATGAAATACCAGAGAGTAGGGAGATGGAACTTGTAGAGCCTACCTCCAGCAGGAGGACAGGACATCAAGTGAGGGAGGTGGTTACCATCCCACAGACAAAAACTCTGACCCATAATTCATCCTTTCTGAAAGAAGTACAGGGACAAAAATGGAGAAGAGCCAGAGGAAAAGGAGGTCAAGCCACTGATCCAAAGTGAGATCCAGCTCAATGGGAGGCCCCAAGGCCTGACACTTACTGAAGCTATGGTGTGCTGACAAAAATGGGCCAGTTATGACTGCCATCTGCAAGACCCAACAAGCAGCTGGAAGAGTCAGATGCAGATATTTACACCCAACCACTGGACAGAAGCTGCTGACCCTTGTGGTTGAATTAGGGAAAGCTCAAAGAAGCTGAGGAGTAGGGTGACCCTGAGGTGTAGAAGGACCAGCAGTCTGAGACTAACCTGGACCTCCAAGATCTCTCAGCCACTGGGCCACCAACCAGGCAGCATATGCCCAGTGATATGAGGCCCCTAATACCTATACAGCAGAGGATTGCTGGATCTGGACTCAGTCAGAGAAGATACACCCAACCCTCAAGAGATTGGAGGCCCTAGGTAATGGTGAGGTCTGGTGGGGTGAGGGTAGGGGTAGAGACATCCTCATGAAGACACAGGTGGGGGACAAGAGAAAGTATGAGGTATAGAAGAGTCAGAGTGTGGACTGGGAAGGGGATAAATCTGGACTGTTATAAAAGATTAAATAATTTTTTTAAAAAGCTACGTGTGAATAAAGAAGGGCTTTCAGGTCAGATCTACTAGGGAAAAATATCTATGGATGGGTCCATATCTTCTTTCTTTCTCAAAGATTTTTCTATTACACTACCTTTTACAGTATATATTATGTATGGTTAAGAATACATAATGGAAATGTACAGTTAAGAGTACATGTTGGGTTTATTTACCACAGTTTGTTGTAAAAGTATCATAAAATCAATGATCATTTCATTACAAATCAATGAGATTTACCTTGAGTCTCTAGTTATACATACCTAATATTTTAAATATCAAATGTTTAATATTAACTGTCTGAAGGGATTTGATTGAAAATTTGTCAAACTAATATTTGAGTTATTTCATAAGGCTAGATACTGGCCACCCTTGAGACATCAATATATCTTGAAAATATCAAAGGTTATATTATGGGTCATTTAATTCTGACTTAACTCAGCTAAATCAAAGCAAGAACAGTTTTAAAACTTCAACATATTGATTTACAAAGCATGACAAATATATCTCTATATATAAAATCTATGAAACTAAAAGTTATTTCAAGTAAATTTTTGCTTAATAGTATATGTATGAAAAGCCAAAAAGGAGTATTGAAATATTTAACTATCTTAGAAATAGTAATTTAAAATATGTTTCACAAAAACAAAAGTGTAGAAAGAGGTAAATTGCAAATAAAATAATAAAACTTATTTCTTATGGAATAGGAATTAGAAATAAAAGTTTCCACATAGCTTATATAATTAGCATGAATGCCAACTTTGAACCAAAATAACCAAGGTAAGAAATTACAACTTTCTATCAATTTCCAAGTGTATTCTGCATCTCTTATTTCTTATTTTTGGTGTTTGTGAAATGATTTAATTTGTAAAACGTTCTCCATTCCTTTTTCCTAATAAAAGCTACTGTGTCTGTCTCAAAATATTAGCTGTTTTCTATCTTTACAGCATCTCTACTTTTTGTCTAAAAGCAACTGCTATTGAGCGCACTTGTATAATAGATTCCATTTTCATTTAATTCTTTTTATATTAATGACAAACGTGTTAGTTATTATGTCCAGTTCAAAGTATTTTGAAGTGTAAGACTAGATGAAACTAAAATGGAAGATCTAAACCCAAAACCTTCTGCTGAGGCTGTCAAACACCCTTCCCAACATTTGCAGAATACTGATAGAATTTCTCCCTCCCCCCGCCCCAGGAACAAATGTGTGACCTTTATTTTTTTAATATTTTTAATTAGGTCTTTTCCTCATTTACATTTCCAATGCTATCCCAAAAGTCCCCCATACCCTTCCCCCAGTCTCCTACCCACCCACTCCTAATTTTTGGCCCTGGTGTTCCCCTGTACTGGGGCATATGAAGTTTGCAAGTCCAATGGGCCTCTCTTTCCAGTGATGGCTGACTAGGCCATCTTTTGATACATATGCAGCTAGAGTCAAGAGCTCCAGGGTACTGGTTAGTTCATAATGTTGTTCCACCTATAGGGTTGCAGATCCCTTTAGCTCCTTGAGTACTTTCTCTAGCTCCTCCATTGGGGGCCCTGTGATCCATCCAATAGCTGACTGTGAGCATCCACTTATGTGTTTGCTAGCCCCCGGCATAGCCTCACAAGAGACAGCTCTTTCTGGGTCCTTTCAGCAAAATCTTGCTAGTGTATGCAATGGTGTCAGCGTTTGGAAGCTGATTATGGGATGGATCCCCGGATACGGCAGTCTCTAGATGGTCCATTCTTTCGTTACAGCTCCAAATGAAATCAACTTTTTTTTCAAAGGATGTTGATTCACTTCTTATTGTTAAACTGCTCATTTTTCTTTATATGTGCACATGTTTGATAATTGACAAGATACATAAGAACAAACCATATCCATAAAGGATAAGCTCATGACACCTCTGCATCTGAGAGTATCACAGTATGAACTTATATAAAGTATGGAACTTTAAATAGTTTGTCATATAAAAGGTAATGTCGGTAGGAGTACAGATCCAGCCTTTGTTTTGGGAAATTGATACCTTTAATATTAATTTTAAACTAATGATTACATTATTTATAATAAAAGTTTTGAAACCATACAAGAAGATCTTTTCAATAGATGCATGAATCCATGACTCCAATCAAGACATAGAAAATCTGTTTTCCTGTGTTCCTTAAATCTCCTCAGGTACTGATTCTAAGACAGATTTTTCCATGAGTTCAGTACTAGGATAAGGAGAACTACTCACTGAATCTATGGTATTCTAAGGTATGACCTTTCCTAGAATTTCATTAAAGGGAATCCAGAGGCATGGAATTTTGAGCACAGCATTCACCTATCAGCAATTTGCATTGTTTTTTTTTATTTTGTTGTTGTTGTTGTTATTTTTTTTTCAGGTCAACAAGCAGAACAAACTGATGTTGTGTAACATTTAAATTCCCTATGTGTAATTCTTTAGTATAAAGGTAACATAGGACACTAAAAGTCTATCTGGAGTCCAAAGAAGGAGTAAATCTGCTTATGCAAATAAACCACAATAATATCTAGAGAAAAGGCAGCTGTCAATAAATGTTAGCGGATTCTATTGTGACATTCTCAGACTGAAATTACTTTTCGTGTGTTTTCAGAGCATGGAAATAGTTCTGAGAATAATGGTGCAGAATGTGAGAGTGATACTTGGATAAATAAATCCTAAGAAACATGCAAATAGGTTCTATATTCTTTGATGACACGTCCTTCTGCCAGCAAGTTGTGTATATATTCTCCAAGGGTCTGCCCTGTGATTGATTCAATCCAGCTGTTCTTCTCTGTGTATTTTGCTGTCCTTATACATATAGCTCAGGGTATTCACACACCATACATACTCACAAGAACTTATTGGAGCATGTGTCACTTTTTCCATAAATGAAATTTTAGCTTCAAATATGTTATACCCTCCATGAGTACTGTGTTTGTAAACTTTTATGTCGGGAATTAAATACTTATCTTTTACTTTAACTAAAGTATTAAACTATACAGAAAGATTATATGATTATGTTTATCTGTATAAATGTGTGTGTGTGTGTGTGTGTGTGTGTGTGTGTGTGTGTGTGTGTAAATGTGTATGAGTGTATAAAACCTAGCTTGCTTTTATTGGCTTTTAGAAGTGTAAATAGTGATTCCTGCAGATCCATGAGAATGAGGTCTGTTTTGTGAGATCTTCTTCAATTTCTTTTCTCAGAGAGTTGAATGTCTTGTCATTCAAGATTTTGTATTAGATATTCTCTTTATTTACATTTCAAATGTTACCCCCTTTCTTCTTTCCCCTCTGAAAAACCTCTATCCCCTTCCCCTTGCCCTCCCCCTGCTCACCACCCCCCACCCCACTCCAGATTCCTGGCGCTGGCATTTCCTTATACTGGAACATAGAACCTTCACAAAACCAAGGGCCTCTCCTCTCATTAATTTCCCACAAGGCCATATTCTGTGGCTGAAATCATGGGTCCCTAAATGTGTATCTGATGGTTTATGGTTTAGCCCCAGGCAGCTCTGGGAGTACTGGTTGGTTGATATTGTTGTTCCTCTGCAAACTCCTTCAGCTCTTTGGATCCTTTCTCTAGGATCCAAGAGCTCCTCCATTGGAAACCCTGTATTCACTCAAAAGGATGGCTGTGAGCATCCACTTTCAGGCATACAGCACACAGGAAGAATGGAGTGTCTGGGACAGGATTCTTCCAGTCGCCATCTACATCTGGGGCTTGGGCTGTTCCACAGCACTCTGTGCAAAGGGCCCACAAGAAGAGCGCTCTTCTCCCAGGAGTGCTTTAACTCCTAGGCTCAGATGGTGGGACCTTTTAGGGCACTGGAACAGCAGAGCAGCTGTGACAGTATTCTTTTGGTCACCATCTACACCCAAACGTTGAGCTGTCCCACAGCCTTCTGTGCACAGGTTCCTCCAGGAAAGAGCTGGTCTCCAAAACAGTGCTGACAAAGGCTGACAGACACAGAGGAGGGACAAACTCTACCCAGAGACAGCAAGAACAACTAACCACAGAGATAAACAGATGGCAAAAGGCAAGCTCAAGAACTTTACCAACAGAAACAAAGGCTACTTGGCATCATCAGAACCCAGTTCTCCCATAAGAACAAATCCTAGATACCCCAACACACCAGAAAAGAAAGATCTGGACTTAAAATCACATCTCATGATGCTGACAGAGGATTTTAAGAAAGACATAAATAATTCCCTTAAAGAAATACAAGAGCTTGTGTCTCTAGTTGCATATGTAGCAGAGGATGGCCTAGTTGGCCATCAATAGGAGGAGAGCCCCTTGGTCTTGTGAAGATTATATGGCCAGTACAGGGGAATGCCAGAGCCAGGAAGCGGGAGTGGGTGGGTTGGGGAGCAGGGCAGGGGGAGGGTATAGGGAAATTTTGGGATAGCATTTGAAATGTAAATGAAGAAAATATCTAATTTAAAAAAAAGAAACACACGAGAACACAAGGAAACAGGTAGACGATCTTAAAAAGGAAACACAAAAAATTACTTTAAAAATTAAAGGAAAACACAACTAAACAGGTAAGGAATTGAACAAAACCATCCGGGATCTAAAAACAGAAGTAGAAACAATAAAGAAATCACAAGGAGAGAAAATTCTGGAGAAAAACATGCAACAAAATAAATAAATAAAAAAAAAACAAGGAAAGAGATCAAGAGATCAAGTGCAAGCATCACTAACAGAATACAAGAGATAGAAGAGAGAATCTCAGGTGCAGAAGATACCATAAAAAACATTGACGCAACAGTCAAAGGTCCTAACCCAAAACTTCCAGGAAATCCAGGAAACAATGAAAGGACAAAACCTATGGGTAATAGGTATAGAAGAGAGCAAAGATTTCCAACTTAAAGGGTCAGTAAATATTCTCAACAAAATTATAGAAGAAAACTTCCCAAACCTAAAGAAAGAGATACTCATGAACATACAAGGAGCCTAAAGAATACCAAAAGACTGGACAAGAAAAGAAATTTCTCCTGTCACATAATAGTCAAAACACCCAAATGCACAAAACATAGAAATAATATCAGAAGCAGTAAGGGAAAAAGGTCAAGTAGCTGTAAAGTCAGACCTATCAGAATTATACCAGACTTCTCGCCAGAGACTATAAAAGCCAAAGATCCTGGGCAGAGGTCATGCAGACCATAAGAGAACATAAATGCCAGCCCAGGCTATAATACCCAGCAAAACTCTTAGTTACCATAGATGGAGAAACCAAGATATTCCATGACAAAAACAAATTTACACATCTTTCCACAAATCCAGGCCTTCAAAGGATAATAAACGGAAAACTCCAACACAAGGATGGAAACTACATCCTAGAAAAAAAACAAGAAAATAATCTTCTTTTAACAAACTCAAAAGAAGATAGCCACATACACATAATTCCTCCTCTACAACAACAATAACAACATCAACAAAAATAGAAAGCAATAATCTGTTTCCCTTAAAATCTCTTAATATCAATGGACTCAATTCCCCCAATAAAAAGACATAGACTAACACACTGGATACATAAACAGGACTCAACATTTGGCTGCTTTCAGGAAAACCACCTCATTAACAAATACACACACTACATTAGAGTAAAAGACTGGAAAACAATTCTCCAAGCAAAGGATCCCAAGAAACAAGCTGGTGTAGCCATTCTAATATCAAGTAAAATTGACTTTCAACTTAAAGTTATCAAAAAAGATAAGGAAGGACACTTCATACTCATCAAAGGAAAAAATATACAAGGATAAACTCTCATTTCTGAAAATCTATTCTCCTAATGCAAGGGCACCCATATTCATAAAGGGAACTTTACTACAGTTCAAAGCACACATTTTCAACAAACAGTGCAGATTCAGCTGGAAGTTATCATGTAGAAGAATGCAAATTGATCCATTCTTATCTCTTGTACAAAGCTCAAGTCCAAGTGGATCAAAGACCTCCACAAAAAACCAGACATGATGAAAGTAATAGAAGAGAAAGTGGGGGAAATCCTTGAGCACATGGACACAAGGGAAAAATTCCTGAACAGAACACCAATAGCTTATGTTCTAGCATCAAGAATTGACAAATGGGACCTCATAAAATTGCAAACAACACTGGAAATAGCACAAAACAGCAACCAACAGATTGGGGAAAAATCTTTACCAACTCTACAACTGATAGATGGGTAATATCCAATATATACAAAGAACTCAAGAAGTAAGACTGCAGAGAACCAAGTAACCCTCTTAAAAATGTGGTACAGAGCTAAACAAAAAATTCTCAACTGAGGAATTCTGAATGGCTGAGAAGCACCTAAAAAGATGTTCAGCATCCTTAGTCATCAGGAAAATGCAAATCAAAACAAACCTGAAATCCACCTCACAGCAGTCAGAGTGGCTAAGATCATAAACTCAGGTGACAGCAGATGCTGGAGAGGATGTGGAGAAATAGGAACACTCCTCCATTGTTGGTAGGATTGTAAGCTGGGACAACCACTCTGGAAATCAGTTTGGTGGTTCCTTAGAAAACTGGATATTGGACAGACCTGAGGACCCAGCAATACCACTCCTGGGCATATACCAGAAGATGTTTTAACATGTCATAAGGACTTATGTTCCACTCTGTTCATAGAAGGCTTATTTATAATATCCAGAAGCTGGAAATATCCAATATTTTTCTCAACAGAGGAATGGATACAGAAAAATGTGGTACATTTATGCTGTGGAGTACTACTGGGTTATTAAATGCCAATGAATTTATGAAATTCTTAGGCAAGTGGATGGATCTGGAGGATATCATCCTGAGTGAGGTAACTCAATCACAAAAGAACACACATGCTATGCACTGACAGATAAGTGGATATTAGCCCAGAAGCTCAGAATACCCAAGATACAATTCACAAACCACATGAAACTCAAGAGTAAGGAGGACCAAAGTGTGGATACTTCAATCCTTCTTATAAAACACCCATGGGAGGAGTTAAGACAAAGTGTGGAGCATGACTGAAAGAATGAACATCCAGAGACTGCCCCACCTGAGGATCCGTTCCATATACAATCACAAAACCAAGACACTATTGTGGATGCCAACAAGTGCTTGCTGACCGGAGCCTAATATAGCTGTCTCTTGAGAGTCTCTGCCAGAACCTCACAAATACAGAAGTCAAAGGTCACATGGGACTGAGCACAGGGTACCCAATTAATGCTCTAGAGAAAGGACCCAAGGAATTGAGGGGGTTTGCAGCCATATAGGAGGAACAATATGAGCTAACCAGTAACCCCAGAGCTCCCAGGGACTAAACAACCAACCAAAGACTACACATGGTGTGAATCATGGCTCCAGCTGCATATGTAGCAGAGGATGGTCTAGTCAGATATCAATGAGAGGAGAAATCCTATGCCTAAGTGTAGGTGAATGCCAGGACCAGGAAGAGGAAGTGGGTGAGCTGGTGAGTAGGGAGAAGGGGAGGCCAAAGGTGGAGGGGGTTTTCAGAGGGGAAACCAGGAAAGAGGATAACATTTGAAATATAAATAAAGAAAATATCTAATAAATTAAAAGAAGAAGAAGAAGAAGAAGAAGAAGAAGAAGAAGAAGAAGAAGAAGAAGAAGAAGAAGAAGAAGAAGAAGAAGAAGAAGAAGAAGAGGAGGAGGAGGAGGAGGAGGAGGAGGAGGAGGAGGAGGAGGAAGAGGAGGAGGAGGAGGAGGAGGAAGAGGAGGAGGAGGAGGAGAAGGAAGAAGAAGAAGAAGAAGAAGAAGAAGAAGAAGAAGAAGAAGAAGAAGAAGAAGAAGAAGAAGAAGAAGAAGAAGAAGAAGAAGAGATCAAAGTGTTTATACTTCAGTCCTTCTTAAAAGGGGGAGCAAAAGACACATGGGATTAGATAGAAAGGCAAAATGTGGAGCAGAGAATGAAGGAAAGGCCATCTAAGAGACTGCTTTACCTCCATCCAATATAGTCACCAAACCCAGACACAATGGTGCATGCTGTCTCCTGAGAGGATCTGCCAGTGCCTAATATTTACAGAAGTGGATGCAGGTAGTCAACCATTGGGCTGAGGACAGGCTCCCCAGTGGAGGAGCTAGAGCCAGGACCCAAGGAGCTGAAGGGTTTTGCAGCCCCATAGGATGAACAACAACATGAACTAACCAGTACCCCCAGAGCTCCCAGGGACTAAACCACTAAGCAAAGTGTCCACATGGTGGGACCTGTGGTTCCAGCTGCATATGTAGCACAGGATAGCCTTGTTGGTTATAAATAGGAGGAGAGGCCCTTGTTCCTGTGAAGGCTGGATGTACAGGAATGTCAGGACCAGGAATAGGGAGTGGGATGAGCAGTTGGAGGGTGGAGAAGATAGGGAGATTTTGGAAGGGGAAATCAGGAAAGAGGATAATATTTGAAATGTAAATAAAGAAAAATCTAATTTAAAAAATCAGTTTCTTTTTTATAATCATTTTCTTTTCTTTTTTCTTTTTTCTTTTTTGTAAATTTAATTTTATTTGTAATTCATTTTTTACACTTCATATTCATTTCCCTGCCCCTGCCCATCCACCCTCTGAATGTTCCACATCCCACACCTCCTCCCTACACCACCCCATCTCCAGACGGATTCACCCCACCCCATCCCACCTGGCCTCTAAACTCTGTAGCCCTCTAGTCTCTTGATGGTTAGGTACTCCATCATTGTATGAACACAGACCTGGAAGTCCTCTACTGTATCTGTGTTAGGGGCGTCATATCAGCTGGTGTATGCTGTTTGTTTGTTGGTCCAGTGTTTGAAAGATCCCGGATGTCCAGATTAAATAAGACTGCTGGTTCTCCTACAGAATCGCCCTTTTCCTCAGCTTCTTTCAGCCTTCCTTAATTCAAAAACAGGAGTCAGCTGCTTCTGTCCATTGGTTGGGTGTAAATAACTCCATCTGGCTCATTCAGCTGCTTATTGCATCTTTCAGTGTCAGGCCTTGGGACTTCCCCTTGAGCTGGATCCGACTTTGGGGCTGTTGCTGGGCCTTCATTTCCTCAGGCTCCTCTCCATTTCCATGCCTATACTTCTTTCAGACAGAAACAATTAAGGGTCAGAAGTGTGACTGTGGGATGACAACCCTATTCCTCACTTATGTCCTGTCTTCCTACTGGAGGTAGGCTCTGTAAGTTCCTTCTCCCAACTATCTGGCATTTCATCAAAGGTGCCTCCCTATTAGTCCTGGGAGTCTCTCAACTCCCAGGTCTCTGGTGCATTCTGGGGTGTCTACCCAACCTTCTATTTTCTGAGGTTGCCTCTTTACATTCTTTCTGCTGACCCTCAGGACTTCAATCCTTTTCCCTCACTGAATACCAGATCAGGTTCCCCTCTACCCCTCACTGCCCCCCAACCCCATCCACATTCCCTCTCAAGGCCCTCCCTTCCTCCCTCCCCATTGTGATTGCTTTCTTCTCTCTCCCAAGTGGGACCTAAGCATCTTCACAACCTAGGCAACCCCACATCTGATAGATGGCTAATATCCAAATATATAAAAAAACTCAAGATGTTAATCACCAAAAAAAAAAAAAAACAACAAAACAACAACAAAAAAAAACCAACAAAACAAAACAAAACAAAAAACCCAAACAACCCAATCAAAAAAATGGGGTATAGAACTAAACCGAGAATTCACAACTGAGGAATTCTGAATGGCTGGGAAACACCTAAAGAAATGTTCAAAGACCTTAGTGATCAGAGAAATGCAAATCAAAACGACCCTGAGATTCCACCTTGCACCAGTCAAAATGGCTAAGATCATAATAACCTCAGGTGACAACACATGTTGGAGAGGATGTGGAGAAAGAGGAACACTCCTCCACTGCTGGTGGGATTGCAAACTGGTACAAACACTCTGGAAATCAACCTGGAGTTTCCTCAGAAAATTGGAAATAGATCTACTTGAAAACCCAGCAATACCAATCTTGGCATATACCAAAAAAAAAAAAAAAAAAAAAAAAAGAAAAAAAAGAAAAAAAAATCAGTTTCATAGGAAAAAAAAAAAAAAAACTTTCACATTTTGGTTAGAATCACACCAAGGTATTTTATATTATTTGTGACAATACTTTTTCAGCATTTATTCTTTGAGTAGAGGAATGCTACTTATTTGATTAATTTTATATCCAGTCACATTGCTGAAGTTGTTTATCAGCTGTAGGAGTTCTCTGGTGGAATTTTTGGGGTCACTTATGTATACTATTATATCATCTGCAAATAATGGTATTTTGACCTCTTTCTTTTGAATTTTTATCCCTTTGATCTGCCACAATTTGTTGTCTATTTGCTCTGGCTAAAATTTTGAGTAATATATTGGATAGACAGAAAGTGGACAGCCTTGTCTAGTCCCTGATTTTAGTGGGATTGCTTCAAGTGTCTCTCCATTTAGTTTGATGTTGGCTATTGGTTTGTTGTACATTGCTTTTATTATGATTAGGTGCGGGCCTTGCATTCCTGATCTTTCCAAGACTGTTATCATGAAGGAGTGTTTTATTTTGTCAAATGTTTTTAAAACATATAATGAGATGATCTTGTAGTTCTTTCAACCCAGATGTTCTTCAACAGAGGAACGGATACAGAAAATATGGTACATTTACATAGTGGTGTATTACTCAGCTATTAAAAACAATGACTTCATGAAATTTTTAGGCAAATAGGTAGAACTGGAAAATATCCTGAGTGTGGTAACCCAGTCACAAAAGAACACATATGGCATGTACTTACTGATAAGTGGATATTAGGAAAAAAGCTCAGAATACCCACAATACAATTCACATGAAACTCAGTTCATATGAAACTCAAGAAGAAGGAAGACAAAAGTCTGGAAGCTTCAGACCTACTTAGAAGGGGGAAAATAATCATAGGACGGAGAGGGAGGGAGGAACCTGGGAGGGAGCATTGCAGGGAAGGAAAACTGGGACAGGATCATGTGTGGGAAGTAACAAGAAGTACAGAGGGTCAGTAAGTTGAATGAAGGTGTGGACCATTTGGGGATGGGAAACTGGGGGAAGCCACTAAAAAGTACCAAATGCCAAAAATCAAGACCATCCTAGGATCCAACAGGGATGACAATAGATGAAATACCCAACAAAGGGGAGAGAGAACCTGTAGAGACCATATCTAAAGGCTGACAGTTGAGGGATTGGGCCACCCACTCATTTGAAAAATATTAACCCAGAAGAGCTCCTGTCTAAAGGAAATTCAGGGAAAAAGAGTGGAGCAGAGTTGCAAGGAAACCATCCAGAAACTGCCTAACCTAGAGATCCATCCACCTGCAGACACCAAACCCAGACACTATTGCTGATATCAAGAAGTGCTTGATGAGTCTGTTATAACTGTCCTCTAAAAGAGGTTCTGCAGTAGCCTGAGCAAAACAGATGCGGTTACTCATAGCCAACCATCAGACTGAGGATACGGACCCCAATTGAGGAGTTATGGGAAGAACTGAAGGAGCTGAAGGTTTTTGCCATCCCATAGAAAGAACAATGATATCAAACAACCATACCTCCCAGATCTCCCAGGGACCAAACCACCAACCAAAGAATACACATGGAGGGACCCATGGCTCCAGTTGCATATGTAGCAGGGGATGGCTTTATCTGACATCAATGAGAGAGGAGGTCCTTGGTCCTATGAAGGCTTGATGTCCCAACATAAGGGAATCCTAGGGATTTTGTGGGTCAGAAATGGGTAGGTGAGTGGGGGAGTACCCTCATAGAAGCAAGGGGGAGGGGTGGTGGGGAAGGGGAGTTTGTGGAGGGGAAATGGAGAAATAAATAAAATAACCAGTTTTTAATAAAGAAGTTTAAAATGTAACTGGTGATAGTTGGCTCAGTTGCTAAATAAAATAAAATGCTACTCTTTTCAAGCACCACAGACTGGTTTGTAGCACTCTTTTTGTCAACTTACAAAAGCTTGTAAGTCTAACTTGAGGGATTTCCAATGTCTTGGAATCTATGCAACAGTTGTCTCAGATGTACACATATGCATGTAATTAAAAATAATAAAATAAATCATAAAGTGAATTCGATCATAATTACATTCAAATATATAAAAAATAAATAAATTAAGATCAAAGAATTACAGAATAAATATTATAGAGTAAATAGTATGGAAATAAGAATAAATGATGAACTTACATTAATTTTAAAATGTATAGAATTTTCTAAGCACATTTAAAATGAAGGTATTAAATTTTATTAAGAATGCTGAATATGCCAATGGAGGAGCTAGAGAAAGTAGCCAAGGAGCTAAAGGGATCTGCAACCCTATAGGTGGAACAACATTATGAACTAACCAGTACCCCGGAGCTCTTGACTCTAGCTGCATATATATCAAAAGTTGGCCTAGTCGGCCATCACTGGAAAGAGAGGCCCATTGGACTTGCAAACTTTATATGCCCCAGTACAGGGGAACACCAGGGCTAAAAAGGGGCAGTGGGTGGACAGGGGAGTGGGGGTGGGTGGATATGGGGGACTTTTGGTATAGCATTGGAAATGTAAATGAGTTAAATACCTAATAAAAAATGGAAAAAAAAAAAGAATGCTGAATATGTATTTCCATGCCGAGAAACTCTAATTTTGAACAACATACTCTTGATATACCAAGGCAATAAACCATAACATTCCCTGAAGATAAGAATAGATACTAATTAAGTAGATAATTAAAGTAATGAAAGAGGATATCTTTTAGTAAATTCCTAGTAGTTTTATAATTAATGGATCTCTAACTATGAAATATAATTGTATTTAAAATTCAAAGAACAAAACATCAGTCATTTTAAGCAGAATAGTTTATTCTTTCTTCATTCTTAATCCAAAATTGACAACATTCACATATTTCAATTTTTTTCTTCTTTTTTTTTTTTTTCTTGGATAGTTTCTTTCTTTACATTTCAAATGTTATCCCCTTTCCTGGTTTCCTCCCCTCCTCCCAGGAAGCCCCTATCCCATCCCCCCTTCCCCTTCTTTTGTGAGGGTGTCCCTCTGCCCACCCACCCCTGCCTCTCTGCACTCAAATTCCACTACACTGGGACATCCAGGCTTCACAGGACCAAGGGCTTCTCCTTCCATTTATGCCCAACAAGGCCATCCTCTGCTACTTATGTATCTGGACATATTTCATTTTCATTCTTTCTTAACTCATTCACTTTATGAATTAAATTATATATTTCTAAAATTCATAAGTATTTTAATGACATCTTTTTTATCTCTTATTGGTCCCTAACGTATAATCCACTATTGCTAATTCTAATTACAATTATAAGTTGACTTGCAATAGAAAATATTTGGATTAATTAAGGAACAATAATGATATGCAAAAGGAAGAGTAAAAACATTAGTTTATAATATAGAATTTATAAAAATTATTTGTAATAGTATGGTGTATTTAATGGTCTAACATATATATGATCACTTATTTAAAGATGAAGATGAAGAAATGGAATAGGTTTCATTAAAAATCAAAATCGATTATTTTCACAACTACGTGGAAATTTTGTTTCATATTTAGATTATATAATTATGCACACTACATAAAATTAGCCATATAATTTTTTGAAGAAGATGGGTGTTTATCTCTCCCTTTTTCTGTTTTCATTTTACAGATGACAGTATTAAGAAACAGCCCTATAACTATAATCTGCAGGGTTAGGCATACTGCCAGAGGCTTTGACTCTGGGACCATTACACTTTTAACTGTCACAGGTGGTATCAGCTGAAGGATAAAATCTTTTGACATTGACTTTAACCTCACCTAATGAAGTGAAGAAGTCGTGTTTTTAGAATTTAAGGGCAGTAAGAATCTCATTAGAAAACTCTGCATGAGAGGAAGGCTCCTGGGTAGTTTTCATGCTGATTATAAACAAAGCATGCCAAACACAATTAAAATGATCAGAAACAAGAGAGGGTACAAAAGAATGAAGATTAGATAAAGGCCAAATAGGAAGACCCATGACTTGTGAAGGGTTTAGAAGATCAAGTTCAACATTGTTAGCAAATCTGAGGTCCATATAATGGTGCATTTGTAGCTTCTTAGTTTCAGGATTTCTGCTGTTAAGTCCAATGTTTATCTAAATAAAATGGTAATATTTCAGAGATATAGAAAGCCATTTCTGTTTTATTTTTTTCCTTTCTTTTTAAGTTAAACAAAGACTTTAGGTGAGGAAATACATACATACAACCAATGCACAGAGAAAGAGTTCCACTACAAAGCAACTGGGGGATTCTAGATGGTGAAAATTCAGGAGAAATCTGATTTTAGTGGGCACATTTTATGCTTAGAGACCTTGTAAATTTTCAGTATTTTCTCCAGGGTTTAGATAAATGAGGATCTGTTGGGTACACTATACACACACACACACACACACACACACACACACACACACACACACACACACATATATATATATATATATATAGTTTGGTTTTACTTCCTAAGAGATTAGAAATATTTCAAGTGACACTGACCAAACCTTGAAGGTATTGTGTAATTTATTTAAGGATAAATTAAAATTCTAATAACTTTTGCCAAATAAGCCACACGGAGTCTGAAAACTATTTGACATTTAGTGTACAGTTTAAGAGCGTCTTCTTAGATTCATTCAGAAACAGCTAGTCAGAGATTTCATTATTCCTTGATGGATTAAAAATAATGTAAGTTTTCAAAATAGAATGGAAATCAGTGAAAGCCTTAGTTTGTGCATGAAGTATTGTTCTAATTGTAAATTGGCATTCCAGTTTTGTATTCAGAAAAGTAAAAGAAAAAGGAATTAACTATTGACTATTGCAGAACACTTGATGAGAGACTTGCCAGAACTGGTTCTTTCATTTAAACAACATAAAACAAGAGATAGAGATAAGAAAGTGATCACGTGAGTGGATTAATAAATTGAAACCCATGACCCAAAGTTCACAACACAGAGTTCTGTCTTTAGAAACATCTCTCTCTTCAATTCATAATCATCTTGAACAACTTTCTTCTTCCTCTGTACATTACCAGGATTGCAGTAATAGGAATCAGACTCTACCTTCTCTCCCCTTTAAAAAAATAAAATCCATTAACATTCACTGTCTACTTTAGATAAATCAGCCTATATTGGTATAAGGCATTAAAGGACAGAGCTTTAAAAGCAAACCATAGCTTTACAAATCACAATCTTAAATTATATGGATGTTCTCATTTAACATTTAATCAAGGAGAATACTTCCTCTGGATTAAATCATTATTCAATCATAGAATAGAGAATTATGTCTACAAACCTATTGATTTATAAAGGAACTAAGGACCACAAACACAGTAGTTATAAGCCCAAAAAGACAAATTTTCTTCCCCATTTTCAACATCAATGTAAAAAGCTATTGCTATGCCCTATGTTTAGAATTTTGTTTGTTTTTTTATCACATTTTGAGAAGATAAATTGCACGGTGGCCAGACAAATCAATGGGGCAGAGTAAATGAGATTGCTACAATTGGCTCAGGACAGAAAAATAGAAAGCCAGTTTCTTATCTCATAGCACACTGAATGGGGAAATCATGAAAGATTTAATAGATTAAACGTGTACTTATAAAACAGCAAAACACTCTATTTAATAGAAGAAAAATTCATGGGTAACACCTTGAAATAAAGAAGTGAAGAAACAATTTTCTGAATAAAAACACAAACACATAAGGAATTCAATCAGATTCCAATCAGACACCCCAAAGCTCCCAGGAACAAAAACACTAACCAAAGATTACACATGGAGGGACCCATGGTTCCTGCTGGATATGTAGCAGAGGATGGCCTTGTCTGACATCAAAGGTAGGGGAGGCCCTTGGTCTTAATGCCCTAGTGTAGGGAAATGCTAGGGCAGGGCAGTGGGAGAGGTGTGGGCAGGTGGGTGGGGAAACACCCTCATAGAAGCAGGGGGAGAGGATAGGATCGGGGGATGGAGAGGAAACTAGGAAGGGGGATAACATTTGAAATGTAAATAAAGTTTCTAAAAATATTTAAAAGAATAAATGATTTACCTTTCACAAGGAACATGGTAAGTGCAGCCAAAACTCATATAATAAGTAGAAACTCTTACATTGTGTTTAGTGTGCATCATCACTTGCTTTACCACAATACTTAAAATATCAGGCCAACTATACAAGCAATACTCAAGATAAAACATGTCCAAGGTGATCTTTATAGTAACCAAGAGAGCCCATTTCTTTTATCGTCATGGCATGGGATACCTCTATGGCTGATTAGGAGACAAATTTATGGTATCAAATGTATCTAATGTGGGTCAGATATAATGGAAAAACAACACCTATGAATCATTTTCATTGCTGAAAAGAAAAAACTAACACTGAAGAGTACACAGGAGCAAGAAGTGAACAAAAAATACTCACAAAATTAATAGGAGAAAAAGTTAACATAGGGAGACATGACATTTAAGCAAATGTAGCTGCTTTATATTTCTTCAGTTGGTGTTTTTAAGGTACAGAAGTCAAATCCATAATATGATATAGTAGACCTTGGAAGATCTGAGTGATGATCTATAAATATGGAATTTAAAGTCTTTTGAAACCATTATGGACAATTGTAGAATAATAAAAAATCATGTAAATATTTATTTATACTTTCTTTATATTCCAAAAAATGCACACAAGTGTTCTACAATATTACATAGATATTATAATTTTTCAGTTGGTAATTCTAGTCTACTACTGTAGAAATAACTAAAAGATGTGATAGAAAAACTCACTTGATACCAGTGCATCAAAGGTTACTTTTTACACATCACTATAGATAGTTTTTCAGAAGAATAGAGAATATGCAACAAAATAGAACAAGCAAGACAGAAATGTGTAATACATTATATGTATAAATTAAAGAAAAGATGTCACGTATGATAACCCTTTTATAAAGATGTATGTGGATGATACCTACACATCTCATTGAACATCAGGAATTTGAGTTGGTGTCTGCAAGCATCCTTCATTCTAGAGTCATTGTTGTGGAAAGATACTCTGCAGGCTAATAAAAGAGTAATATAAACAGAAGCCTAGAAACAAAATTTTTGACCTACAATCTTTTCTGCCTGTAAAATATACTAAGGCAATGGTGGTACAGAATTTTCTGGAGTAGCCAACCAGTGACTGATTTTACATGCGATTGAGCCCATATATGACACTTCTTCTCAACTAATAGCTGCCAAATGAAGCTGCATCTTTTCAAGGTACATAATGTGATGTTTAGGAATATATGTGCATTGTGAAGTAGTTATCAGAGTCCAGTGGTATTTTGTTCAATAGTTAAAGAACAAACTATTAAAGATGACCTAAATATGCTTTAGAGTTATAAAAATAAAAGAAGAAACAAAATTCAGCCCTCTAAGTTGTTATTAATACATTACAATATACATATAGGTATTTGTTTATTGAACTAATGTTTCCAGTACTCAATATTATTGTACCAACCAGGAAGCTGTTGGTAGCCAGATGAATTAAAAGGAAGTGCAAAATTTATTTGTGGCAGAAAGAGTACAAATAAGTCAAACAACAAAAGAAGAAAAGAAACTCTAATGAGCATGTGAGACAAAGTGATAAGCATTGATTCTGCATGCCTAATATTTGAAGAGAAAGCTTGTTAGTGCCTTCTAAAGTAGCACATAGGAAATTTACATTATTCATACACACATATGTATAATGTACATGGACCTGTATCTACAGTGTTATTTTTATATACAACTACATATTAATAACATGGAAATATTTTAATAGAATATTTGCATAGGTAAATTAAGAATACTTCAAGATAGGTGATGTTGCCCAGGCTTATAATCCTAGGCTTGGTAGGTATAGAAGGAAGAATTACCATAAGTTTGAGACCATCCTTGCCTAGGAGTCTAGGGTATTTAAGGCTACATAGTAAGAACCTGTTTCAATAATATATAAATAAATACATACATACTTCAGGTCATATCTTCTCCTATATATTTGAGTTTTTCATATGTTAAATTGGACCTGTTTTAATTTTTTATTCCTACATGTTGGTGAGATTTTAAAGATGGCTTGAGGGACTGCTTGCCATGTGTAGACATATGTTTTGTTTTTAATTACTCATTTTATCTTGCTATTTATAACCTAAATGAATATGTAAATAAGTGAATTACTGGCTAGAAATCCCCTGACTTCTTGTCTACAGTATTATAAAATTAAATGTTTCTCTGAGAACAGATATACAGTTATGTATCCTGAAGAAAGTTTTGCTTAGTCTGAAAATTCTTCTGTTTGAAATACTGCCTTTTAAAGCTGTTGTTATTGTTTTTATTTCCATTACACTTGCTGCCCTCCTCCAGGTTCCTCCTTCACATAGTCCCTTACCCTATCTGCCATCTCCTTCTCCTCTGAGAGGGGTGGATCCCCCCTTGTGTATGCCTTCCACCTTGGTGAATCAAGTCTCACTTTCTCTCCCATTGAGGCCAGACAAGGCAGTCTTGTTGAGAAAACGTTTCCATAATCAAGCTATGGTTATAGGGACAGTGCCCACTCCAATTGTTGGGAGACTCATATGATAGCGAGCTGTACATCTGATACATATGCTCCATGGTCCTCAGCCCATTAGCTTTCCACTTTTAACAGCCGATAAATGATATTCAGGCTCAAAGACACACCTTATAATTCATTTGCTATGCCTTGTTAATGGTAAGGATGTCCTTGGTCGCTCAACTTTTCTCAAGTTTACAGAAACTTCCACATAGTTAATTATATTATAACTATCATCGTACTTACTGAAAATTGTCCAGGAATTTATTTCTCTTTCTATTTTGATTAATTCCCCATACAATAAAAAGCATTTGAAATTACTATAACTCTCTATTCTAGTTTTCAAACATGATTTAAGAGTTAGAATTCATTTTTGTCCTTCAATAAATTTTAGACTGAGAAACAATATAATGTACAAACACCATTCATCCACATAATAAATTACAAAATCACACATCCTTGAAAAATGTTCCATTCCAAAGCAAAACAAATGTGTACATTCACACCCACTATAGAAAGCAGCACACTGCCCTATCCTCTATAAAAGATTCTTTGTGTACTTCCAGGATTTATGAAGAAAAGTCCTTTTAACCACCCTGAATGATACCATCTGTGGTTGGAAGTACAGCAGGTATTCAGGACCATGCCACAAAGGAAGCAGAACAAGGAGCTATAGTACAAATTTGTCATGAATTGCTAGATAGTCAGAACGACCATGTAAATGCTTTTTAAGCCAAGTAACACATACACATTCTATCACACAAAGGTGATTCAAGGAAATTGTTCACAATGTTACCATACAAATATAACCATTTTTACTATTCTACATAAAAATAGTGTTATTTGGTCATTTATAAGCATTCATTAAAGGAGTTTTTATTACCACTATCTGAATGATATTTTCAGGGTAGTTTTATATGACAAGTAAAATTTATATTACCCTGGTCATTTCTTTCCCATTTTTATATGAATACAAGTCAGGATTCTTGCATTTTAAAGCATTCCTTTTGATCTTGTGATATTTCTTAGTAATAGAAAATGTTTAATAGTTAAATAGTTATGAGTTTTTCATTAAGCATTAACAGTATGTGGGAAGACTATGTATTTCTATTTTTATATACTTAATACCATAACATCTCATGTAAGTACTGAAACACAGAAAAAAGAACGAACGAAGGAAGGAAAGAAAGAAAGAAAGAAAGAAAGAAAGAAAGAAAGAAAGAAAGAAAGAAAGAAAGAAGGGGGAGGGAGGAAGGGAGGGAGGGTGGGAGGGAGGGAGGGAAGGAAGGAAGGAAGGAAGGAAGGAAGGAAGGAAGGAAGGAAGAAAGAAAGAAAGAAAGAAAGAAAGAAAGAAAGAAAGAAAGAAAGAAAGAGTAAATGTTCTAAGGGAATTAACTCTATAGCCTAATTTCCCTATACAATAACAAGCTCTGTTTTTATTGGTGACATTGGGTATTAATCCTGAAACATATGAAAACTCCATGGGGCAAATGAGAAGCTGTCCTTACATCAGGCTATAGACTTATTGATTCTTCCCAGGCAAATGCCGTATTGATATTAGACCTACTTCTCTATATTAATGTGAATGTCAAAGGCACAGAAGCAGAGAACGTGAGTGGCGATTGTGGGAACGCTCCACAGTTTTCATTAGATTCATTTTTAAATTTCTGGCATATAAGTCATTGCAAAACATATTCTTTGGGAGTTTCCATAGGATACATGGCTTATCCAATGTTATTAGTGCAAAACTTCAAATTAAGAAAAACTTATAATTTGAGATCCAGATGGACATATAACTTGACTCAGTGGTCTTGTCTGTGAGGGAAGATGCTAAACTAATTAAACTCTAGCAGGACTCTAATCTTGACTTCCTATTAGAAAACCTAAGGGTAATGGTTGCCATACATAGGCATCATATATAAGAAATATAATATACATTGTAGTCAGAAACCTTGATCTTGTGTATTTACTTGAAAACATGATTTGAGACGCTTATTAAAATTTTGTATGCTACAAGGACAATCAAGCCCTTTCTTCTTCTCACCAATTATACTGTTGTACTCCTGTTCTGCGTAATTACGGATTTATCCAGTACAGTACTCAACAATGCATCATAAAATTCCTTTTCTCAGTTTTTCGTTGCCACAAACTTTAACTTGCCCAATGTATTATTGTGTAACTTGGAAGGACCTTCATTTTTCCTTCCAAAACTCTTTTTATATATTAGGTATTTAGCTCATTTACATTTCCAATGCTATCCCAAAAGTCCCCCATACCCACCCCCCCCACTCCCCTACCCACCCACTCCCCCCTTTTGGCCCTGGCGTTCCACTGTACTGGGGCATATAAAGTTTGCCAGTCCAATGGGCCTCTCTTTCCAGTGATGGCCTATTAGGCCATCTTTCGATACATATGCAGCTAGAGACAAGAGCTCCGAGTTACCTGTTAGTTCATATTGTTGTTCCACCTATAGGGTTGCAGATCCCTTTAGTTCCTTGGGTGCTTTCTCTAGTTCCCCATTGGGGGCCCTGTGGTCCATTCAATAGCTGACTGTGAGCATCCACTTCTGTGTTTGCTAGGCCCTGGCATAGTTTCACAAGAGACAGCCATATCTGGATCCTTTCAGCAAAATCTTGCTAGTGTATGCAATGGTGTCAGCGTTTGGAGGCTGATTATGGGATGGATCCCTGGATAGGGCAATCACTAGATGGTCCATCCTTTCGTCACAGCTCCAAATTTTGTCTCTGTAACTCCTTCCATGGGTGTTTTGTTCCCAATTCTAAGAAGGGGCAAAGTGTCCACACTTTGGTCTTTTTTCTTCTTGAGTTTCATGCGTTTAGCAAATTGTATCTTATATCTTGGGTATCCTAAGTTTCTGGGCTATTATCCACTTATCAGTGAGTACATATTGTGTGAGTTCCTTTGTGATTGGGTTACCTCACTCAGGATGATGCCCTCCAGGTCCATCCATTTGCCTAGGAATTTCATAAATTCATTCTTTTTAATAGCTGAGTAGTACTCCATTGTGTAAATGTACCACATTTTCTGTATCCATTCCTCTGTTGAGGGGCATCTGGGTTCTTTCCAGCTTCTGGCTATTATAAATAAGGTTGCTATGAACATAGTGGAGCATGTGTCCTTCTTACCAGTTGGGGCATCTTCTGGATATATGCCCAGGAGAGGTATTGCGGGATCCTCCGGTAGTACTATGTCCAATTTTCTGAGGAAATGCCAGACTGATTTCCAAAGTGGTTGTACAAGCTTGCAATCCCACCAACAATGGAGGAGTGTTTCTCTTTCTCCACATCCCCCCCCCCAGCATCTTCTGTCACCTGAATTTTTGATCTTAGCCATTCTGACTGGTGTGAGGTGGAATCTCATGGTTGTTTTGATTTGCATTTCCCTGGTGATTAAGGATGTTGAACATTTTTTTTCAGGTGCTTCTCTGCCATTTGGTATTCCTCAGGAGAGAATTCTTTGTTCAGTTCTGAGCCCCATTTTTAAGGGGTTATTTGATTTTCTGGAGTCCACCCTCTTGAGTTCTTTATATATGTTGGATATTAGTCCCCTATCTGATTTAGGATAGGTAAAGATCCTTTCCCAATCTGTTGGTGGCCTTTTTGTCTTATTGATGGTGTCTTTTGCCTTACAGAAGCTTTGCAGTTTCACGAGGTCCCATTTGTCCATTCTCAATCTTAAAGCACAAGGCATTGCTCTTCTATTCAGGAGTTTTTCCCCTGTGCCAATATCTTGAGGCTTTTCCCCACTTTCTCCTCTATAAGTTACAGTGTCTCTGGTTTTATGTGGAGCTCCTTGATCCACTTAGATATGACCTTAGTACAAGGAGATAGGAATGGATCAATTCGCATTCTTGTATATGATAACCACCAGTTGTGCCAGCATCATTTGTTGAAAATGCTGTCTTTTTTCCACTGGATGGTTTTAGCTCCCTTGTCGAAGATCAAGTGACCATAGGTATGTGGGTTCATTTCTGGGTCTTCAAATCTACTCCATTGGTCTACTTTTCTGTCGTTATACCAGTATCATGCCGTTTTTATCACAACTGCTCTGTAGTAAAGCTTTAGGTCAGGCATGGTGATTCCACCAGAGGTTCTTTTATCCTTGAGAAGAGTTTTTGCTATCCTAGGTTTTTTGTTATTCCAGATGAATTTGCAGATTGCCCTTTCTAATTCGTTGAAGAATTGAGTTGGAATTTTGATGGGGATTGCATTGAATCTGTAGATTGCTGGGATTAAAGACCTGTGCCACCACTGCCCGGCCTCATTATATTTTTACTTAGTATCGTAGTTGTGAGGGAAAATTTAAGATGTCAAAATAATTACTCCTAAGTAATGTTGGATATTTTGTTTTAAAGATGGCAGTGAAAGATTTTTCTGATTTTATTTAAAAAATACCTGTGACCTTGATTTCACTGTAAAATTATAATCATCTCAGAAATATGCTGTTTGTCCTCAGAAAATATTTACAGGATTTTTTTTTCAAGAGATGATTGAATGTAACTGAACAGATGTAAAAAATATGAAGGCAGAAAATCAAAACTGAACCCAACAGTGACTGAAAAATCATTTGAAATGGCAGGTAGATTCCTTCCCCAGTCACCCTTCAGTAGACACATGCTATTTTGAGTATTCACAAAGATGCTGCTGCTGCTGCTGCTGCTGCTGCTGCTGGTGATGATGGTGATAATGATCATGTTAGCAACTATGTTAACAATGGCAATGGTGATGCTAGGTTGTGGTCATGGTAGTGTTGGTTTTTGGTGCTGTATCAGAGTAGGGAAAGGGTTATGATGAGGAGACCCTAATGTAAAAGAGTGGGTATGAGTTCAACTCAAATGCTGTTTTCTCATCATGTGTTTGGATGTGAGAAAAAAATTGAATAAATTTCATTTTAAATTCAGTAAATTCAAACTATTATATGTATAATAGTGAAACAGAGGTCTTATAACCATACACAGATGCATGCCATTCATTAAACTCTATTCTGTGTTTTTAGTGTATCCACCATCCTCATCCATTCTGTACAAGTTCTTTAGGTTGATGCAACAGGACTTGTTGTATTTCTTATAAAGATTATATGGGAAAACTATGAAAGTCCATAAGGAAATAACAATGATGTTGGATATGCAGTATGTGACTTGCAGTACTGGCTTTACCTATAAAGATTAGCTAATAGAGGTTTAGTTTCATATAATAAAATGACATTTGTGACTTTAAACACATCTCTAGATGGCAAAAAGTTAACATCCTACAATGTGTTTCTCTCAATGACATGTGCATGCAGAGACATACACATGCACTTAGGGCCCAAACATACATACATTATACATGAAAAAAATCACACCAACACATGAAAGAAAATTAAACTCCTCCATTAGAAGAATCAACTCAGTATAATTTACATGTGATATATCTACTTAAGCATCAAATATGTGTTTCAAAGTATAATAAATAAGTGTGGCAAAATCACAACAGGTATAATTTATAAAGTAGAATTTTCAAATAACTTAAAATTAGTAAAATTCTATTTATATAATATTTGGAATCAATGGAATTTATATTATAATATTTTGGAAATTCTATCTACTTCTCTATCTATCTATCTATCTATCTATCTATCTATCTATCTTTCTATTTTTCTATCTATCTATTATTGGGTTTTTGAGTCTTACTGTATAGCTCTTGATGGCCTGGAACTTTCTTTGAATTCATAGAGCTCAGCTTGTCTCTTATGAGTACTGGGATTAAAACTCTACACCATCATAACAAGCTTATAATTCTTAATAGACAGGATTTTTCTAAATGCACAATGACTATAAGTTTTCCTATTGATTGAATTTTTTTACTATTTTTCATCTGATATTGATTGAGAATTTTAAGAACAAGAACTAGAACTGTCTCTTTTGTTGACTGCATATTTTTCTCATTCACCATTTTCCCATAATTGTATTTTAACACTACCAACAAGAACGCATTGTTTGGAGTCCTCTTGAATCTATTATTATGAGAATTTCTACTTAATTATATTTACTGATTTGTCTAATTCATTTGATCTTTTATCATTATAGTTGTTACCCTCAGATATTTATTACACATTTTTTAAATTCCATTGAAAAAATACATTAGGCTGTGCTCAGCCCCATAGCAGCTTCGCTTGTGACTACATCACCACTGTGATTGGCATTGACAGCAGTCAGTCACCGACACAAGAGGAAGCCAAAACAAATGGGATATGTGCATTTTGTGTGGTGACCCCTCTGATGTTCTGAGGATAGCTTTCATGTGTGAGTGTGAGAGGCATGGCTCTCAACCCTTCTCACACACATATCACTTGGAAAGTGCCCAGAAAATGTTCACAGAGCCGCTTACATGTATTTCTTTTACCAGCACGGACTTCAATTCTCTGAGATGAGGCTAATCCAGTTACTTGTTTGTTTGTCCTTTGTAATTACTCTGGGATGCAGGGGGCAGGCGGTGTGCTAATCATAGTCAACACAGCAGCCTTTCCTCAGGATCCTTCATCACCCATTGCAGTGAACTCTGCAACATTTTCTTCAATTCATTATCATCTCTCACCTTGAACTTCCCATTCACTATACATTTTCATCTAAATCCTTTTCATGGTGTGACTCTCACGGTCTTTCCTCATCTATGAAATAACCTCTGTAAAAATATATCCCCAAATTTCACTTAAGCTCTTTGTGTTTGGAGAAACTCTTTCATTATTTTTCAATTGGCTGTCAATTTTTTTTTTTCTACACACTGGTTTTAGTATTACCATTGAAATATTTAGGATAGTACACACAGATTTTTTTTATTAATTCTTATTTTAGAGTGTATTAACTAAGCTTAGTAATGGAAGTCTATGCTATTTTCCATGTTGTATATAAAACATCATCTATTCAAATCCAGCCCTCCTTTATCTACCCTCTGCTACCTTCTGTAATCTTCATGCATCCACATCCTACATTTAGATACACTTTAAGTTTTAATTTTTGAAATATTCAGGAGAATATGGGTCACTTGTCTATTGATGCTTGGTTTATTGAAATCACTGTTAAGCTTCAGTCAAGAAATTTCATCAAGGTGGGCAGTGGTGGTGCACGCCTTTAATCCCAGCACTTGGGAGGCAGAGGCAGGCAGATTTCTGAGTTCGAGGCCAGCCTGGTCTACAAAGTGAGTTCCAGGACAGCCAGGGCTTTACAAAAAAACCCTGTCTCGAAAAAACCAAAAAAAGAAAAAAAATTTCATCAAAAATTACTATTTAGAGTCTATTTCAAAATCTTGCTGAATTATTGCAATAAATAAAGTAGTGCTGAATAAACATGGAATATTGTCTTGGGCATAAATGACATTTAAATTGCTCGCTATTCACAAGTAAATTTATTAATATTTTAAATAAAGCTTAACTTACATGTATATGTAAGTACATAAGGCATAAAGTACATGTGAAGGATGGGATACACTAGGACTAGTGTTCCAAATGACTAATTCACTATGTTGGTGCTGGACTCTCAGACCCAATCCTCTATTAGGATAGCAAATACTCTTAACTACTGAGCCATTTCTCCTACCTCAAGGTAATTCATATTTTAAAGAATACTCCATATGAAAAAATACCATTCAGTTTAGAAGATATCACCATAAAAACACATCTATGATTATTCTAATAATAACACAATATATTTAAACAATAAAAATAGTAGGTAAGTCTTACAAATTTAAATTTATTGAAATTAATTTTCACCAACATTCTATTCAGAACCTAATTTAGCTCTGCTCTGTATGAACTAACTTCTTATTGATTAATCTATTTATTGTGAGGCAGGGTTCTTCCTATATCTCTGGCTGGTTTGGAATTCACTAGGTTGACCGGACTGGCCTTGAACTTAGAGATCCATATGCCTGTACCTCCTGAGTGCTGGGAGTAAAGGCGTGCATGCATCAAGAGAACAAGCAGGTTTGTGTTCACTTTTAGTCATTAAGACTGTGAAATTTTTAATATGTTTTCTGTTAAAGAAATAAGGATGTCTTAAGTCATGTTTTTGAGTACTCCTATTAAGAAAAGTATATTCTAGTACTCACAGTTACTCTCTGTAGGAAACCCTCTTTGCACAGGTGATCTTATTTTGTTCATGCTACACTTACTTTTCTTGCCAACATTTTTGTGTAATAAAAAGCTATTATAATATAACATAATATACTGTGAAAAGATAATTAAGAACAATTTGAGCTTAAGACAAATAATTGCTGTAGGTATTTACATGCTCACTAAGGCATATTAAAAATTTTCAGGTTCATTTGAGAATTGTTGTACGTGGAAATGTCAGACAAAATTTCTTTAAGACAGAAAACAGGATGAAATACTTTATTAATTAAAATTTTTGACATTTAATAAATGTATAAAATGTATTCTAATCACACTTCCCTCTCTACTCTGTCTAATTCCTCTTCCTACCTAAAAATCCTTTACCCACATTCATGCCTGTTTGTTTTGTTATTGCCCCATAGACCTCAACTATTTTTGTGATCATGGCTTTGGAATTATATTTGAGGCAAGATTACTATATTTCATAATCCCATAGTCTTCCTTCCCCTTCTGACTTTCACCTTTTAACTTCCTTCCTTCCTTCCTTCCTTCCTTCCTTCCTTCCTTCCTTCCTTCCTTCCTTCCTTCCTTCCTTCCTTCCTTCCCTCCCTCCCTCCCTCCCTTGCTCCCTCCCTCTTTCTTTCTTTCTTTCTTTCTTTCTTTCTTTCTTTCTTTCTTTCTTTCTTTCTTTCTTTCTTTCTTCTTTTTATACTTCGATGCTGGGTTATTGTTAGGGAGGAACATGGAACAGTAACATCAGTGATACACAAAGCAGATGAAGTTTACCAAATCTTAATGATTAGTTTCAAAAGAACAGACGTAATTACTTCCATTAATTTTTCCCAGATATCTAAATTTCTATCCTAATGCAGCCTATGGACTGTGTTGTTTTATAAAATTGTTTAGTGTTTTAGCAAGGAAATAAAATAATGTCTATTTTTATTAAAATAGGTAGCAACAGTGCCCCAAAATATGAGATACGATATGCCTCTTCTCAAAGAGCCTATGGACTCACATGGAAGACCAACAAACTAGTTCATAAAAAACTTATTATTTTTGAAATGCTATATAGTATTAGAAAGTAAGTAACTGGATATAAAATTAACTCAAACAAGTCAATGGCCTTTCTGTACACAAAAGATAAACAGGATGAGAAAGAAATTAGGGAAACAACACCCTTCTCAATAGTCACAAATAATATAAAATACCTTGGCATGACTCTAACTTAGGAAGTAAAAGATCTGTATGATAAGAACTTCACGTCTCTGAAGAAAGTAACTAAAGAAGATCTCAGAAGATGGAAGGATCTCCCATGCTCATGGATTGGCAGGATCAACATTGTAAAAATGGCTATCTTGCCAAAAGCAATCTACAGATTCAATGCAATCCCCATCAAAATTCCAACTCAATTCTTCAACGAATTAGAAGGAGCAATTTGCAAATTCATCTGGAATAACAAAAAACCTAGGATAGCAAAAAAGTCTTCTCAAGGATAAAAGAACCTCTGGTGGAATCACCATGCCTGACCTAAAGCTTTACTACAGAGCAATTGTGATAAAAACTGCATGGTACTGGTATAGAGACAGACAAGTAGACCAATGGAATAGAATTGAAGACCCAGAAATGAACCCACACACCTATGGTCACTTGATCTTCGACAAGGGAGCTAAAACCATCCAGTGGAAGAAAGACAGCATTTTCAACAATTGGTGCTGGCACAACTGGTTGTTATCATGTAGAAGAATGCGAATCGATCCATACTTATCTCCTTGTACTAAGGTCAAATCTAAGTGGATCAAGGAACTTCACTTAAAACCAGAGACACTGAAACTTATAGAGGAGAAAGTGGGGAAAAGCCTGGTGTTCTCTTTAACCCATATACTCATACCCTATTCCCGCGTTAATCTGGTGTATGGATCCACGTGCTCTCTTTTAGTATTATCTTATTATAAGTGCCTTTTAAGATTGAATTCTGACATAGCTAAGCCTTCACCAGTGTTCCAATGTCCTAGAAAGTCCTTGAGCAGAGCATGGGCTTGGAATTCAGTAAGAATGTTGCCTATTCAGTAACATTCAGAATTGCCCCTGGTATTACACTATCACTTTGAATAAAAGCTAAGCTAGTGCCCTACACAGGAATTTACCATCTTCTAGGAAGAAGGAAGTTTGAAACCTAAGGAGGAACCAGAGTAGATACTTAGAACTATAGATAGCTGAGTTACACCCATACACATGTATTTACAATGGCCTAGGGGGAAGGTGGACTATACAATAGACTAAAATAGGAACTATGGCAAGGGCACAAAGCCCTTGACCCTGGCTTCTAAGATTAAGTGGACCTTAGGTAGAGCTCTTTTTGATCCCAGTTGTTAACAATGAATTCTATCCCAGGTGGTTCCTGTCAGACCTTCTGTGTTTGTATTCCTGTTCTGTGTAAGAATCCAGTAACCTCTTTGTACCTTGTTGGTGTGTCACCCAACTTTCCTATTTTCTTCTGTATAAAAAGTTTGATGCTCGATTTGACAAATTACATTCAGATTCTACACAACCTCTCCTGTGTGCATCTCTCTGTCATTCCACCCAACGTTTTGCCCACCTGTGACTAGAGTCCCTTTCCACGCAGACAAAGGGGCCCAGAGGGTCTGTGGCAGCATTCCAAATGTTATCCCCTTTCCTGATATCCCCCCTGGAAACACCCTTTATCATACCCTTTACCCCTGCTTCTATGAGGGTTTTCCCCGCCCATCCATGCCTGACTCCCCAACCTCGCATAGCCTACACAAGCCTTCATAGGACCAAGGGTCTCTCCTCCCATTGATTCCCAACAAGGCCATCCTCTGATACATATGTGGCTGGAGCCATAGGTTCCTCCATGTGTACTCTTTGGTTAGTGGTTTAGTTCCTGGGAGCTCGGGGGAGAGGGTCTGGTTGGTTGATATTGTTATTCTTTCTATGAGGTTGCAAACCCCTTCAGCTCCTTCAGTCCTTTCTTTAACTTCTCTATTGGGAACTCCCTGCTTAGACCAATTGTTGGCTGTGAGCATCTGCCTCTTTATTTGTCAGGCTCTGGAAAAGCCTATCAGGAGACAGCTATATCGGGCTCCTGTTAGCATGCACAGAAAGACCAAAGTGTGGTTGCTTCAGTCCTTCTTAGAAAGGGGAACAAAATACTCATGGGAGGAAATATAGAGACAAAGTGTGTAGAAGAGACTGAAGGAAAGACCATCCAGAGACTGACCCACCTGGTGATCCATCCCATATACATTCACCAAACACAGACACTATTGTGGATGCCAATAAGTGCATGATGACAAGAATATTTTTATAAAGGAAAGAGAAATCTTCCAGTGGATTTCCTTTAGTGTGCGTATGTGTGTGTGGTGCTGGGGGTTACATTAAAATACAAATTCTTAGAAAAGCAATAAGCCTGTATGTTCATTCCTATTACATGTGACACACTCTCCCTGCGAGCATATGTGTCTAATATGCTTTGTTTATCTGTTAGATCAGATGGAGTAAATTTGACCTTAAGCATTATTGTTTTCATAATGTAATTTGCATAGTTTGAATATGATAGACCGTTAAGATTTACTTCATAATTCTAACACAAGAAGAAACCAACCATCCTCATATGGAACCCTGTGAGTTTCATTTATTAGTTGCTTTTAGGAATCCTACAGAAAGTGGTTAACATGTTTATTCCTTCATTAGTATTTATTATATCCAACAGAACTACTAAGTCCTTAGTGAAAACAGTGAAAAACTCCCACATTACTGTGCGCTTGTCAGCACAGTTACCATATGGTAATTGCTTGATTGATGATGGGTATTCAGCAGTTGATGGGCTACACTAGGGTATTTGCAACTTTTAATTCAGCTTGAATGGGTGCATCTCTGCCAAAATAGACCATGATATTGTAGACACTAAAGCTGTCAGAGTTTGATATAAAGCACGTGTGGCCTCTGCTGTTGGCCTGCTAATGGCTCTGCCATGTATTTTATGTCTGAGACCTCTCTCCACTATTTCATGTAAAGATGTATAAAATGACTACGATAATATATGCAGATTCTTGTGGAGCTCTGTGCAGGAAGCACATACAGAATAGTTATTTATATACCTTTGTTCCTACCAGGCAAAGGCTAAACAAAGCTAGTGTATAATAAAATATCCTCTACATCTCTCTGATGTAAGCTGGGGGTCAGCGATGGAGAACACAGTGGTCTGGAAATGAAAGCATCTAATCAACACTTGGAAACATCTTTGAAAAGGCAGCAGGGCAGTCTTTCCCTCCCACAACCACAAGGCTGAAATGTTGAGCTCAGGCTATTAGTCTCTCATTACAGAACTTACTTATGTACCAAGGCTTAAGATCTTAAGATCGAGGTCATTAGTTCGTGTTTATTATATGGAAATGTATTCAGTTTCATTGTAAATGGTGTTTTTCCCCCAAACACAAAATTATATTTATTTTCAATGACCAAAGAGCCACAACAAAGTGAATCAATCTACTAAAACTTAAGTCTGGCATAATTTTCAGCTGAAAACTTCTGTTCCATAAAATTTACAAACAGCATATTAAAATTAATGGCATTGAACAAACAGTGGCTGAAGGTAGCTACAAAGGTGAAACACAGAACAGTAAACTTCCGGCAGAGTTTTGAGATTTGTGTGTAACTTGTTTTTTTGTTTGTTTGTTTTTTTTCCCCACATTGGTTCTTGAGGGTGAAATTTGTGTCTGACATCTTTGACTATTGAAAGGGTAGATTCTCCTACAAGACTTTTAGGGCTTCATGCACACAAAGCTCAGTGGTAAGCAAGCAAGTAGAGGCTATAGAGACTTGGCTCAGAACTCAAAAACAGAAGCCAAGGTAGGAGGAGAGATTTTAAATACTGTTAGCAAGATGACTGTGGGAGTTTTCCGAGAGGTCCCTGGGAGAAGGGAGAGTTGAGGAGTACCCATGCATAAGTTCTGCAGTTAAATCTTATGTTTTTTAATTGAGTAAATTTCATAACATATCCTAATCTAGATTTAAGAACTGACCAACTTATTTTCTTACAAAGATATACAGATATGCATATATATGTGTATATATATAATACATAGATAGGTATCATGTTAAAAGAATAAATGAATTACATGTGCATAGATTGACGTGTATTTTCCTTCACCTATCTATGACACTGAACTATTTTAAGCTTGTTGATAACAAAGAAAAGTCTTAGTTGTGGGAGAAGTAGGTATAAAGTATGAATTACATCAAATGGTCTTTGTAGACATTGTTTATATTATTTATTTATTTATATCAACATTTGTTTGTTTGTTTATTTGATACAGGGTTTATCTGTATAGTCCTGGCTGTCCTGGAACTCACTCTGTAGACCAGACTGGACTTGAACTCTGAAATCCACCTGCCTCTGCCTCCCAACTGCTGGGATTTAAAGTGTGTGCCACCACTGCCTGGATATATCACAATTGTTTAAGGAAAGGCTAATGTGTGTGTTTGTGTGTGTGTGTGTGTGTGTGTGTGTGTGTGTGTGTGCTTGTAATCACAACTACATGTAAATCAATCTTCTTTGAATCAAAATGGAGAGTTTGATGTTGATCATTAGGTATTCTGAGTGTCTGTGATACTAAAGAAATTCAGTATGGAAAAAGACAAATGATACATAATTTTCAATCTAATTTAATTTTATCTTGAATTTTTAACTGCAAATAACATTACCTAAGGTTACAAAATAAATGAGAACAAGATGCTAAGACTGACCAACTCCATGTGAA
This sequence comes from Mus musculus, assembly GCF_000001635.26. Lineage (NCBI taxonomy): Eukaryota > Metazoa > Chordata > Mammalia > Rodentia > Muridae > Mus > Mus musculus. Next base: position 96,349,492 of record NC_000078.6, on the reverse strand, counting down.
ATGTGTTTGGGTGTTAAAGAATCAGTCCATGGTCCAGTGCTCAATCATGTGGTAGGGGAAGCATATTGTTATTATCTGTATGATAAAATGATGTTCAACACTGCCCTCATGCTTGTTCTGTCTCTCACACAATCTGAATTGGTTACTGTAAGAAAATCATGACAAAAATCAGGCTTAAGTAAGAAAATGTTTTTATTTGTAGAGAAGGCAAAAAAGCAGGAAAATGAGTCTGGCTTGATGATTAGGAAACAGAAAGAGCTCATTCCATTCACATACAGAAGGCTGAGAGAAGGATGGGGATGACAGAAAGGGATAAAGGAAGTTGGTCACTGGCTCAAGGCTATAAATCCTCATAGCCCCTTGCCAGAAACATAATTCTTCCAGGATCATTTTACCCCTTACAATTTCCTAAACAGCATCATCAACTGTTCAAAATTATAACCCTATATTGAACATTTCTTTTTCAACCTAGAGTATGATCATCCCTCACAGTTTCATACAACTCCAGTATCCTTTTGATTTTTTCTTTTGTCCATCATATTGTTGATTTGTCCACACAATCAATACATATTGCCATCTGCCTTCATTCTGCTTTGTCCACCTTCCTTCCTTCCTTCCTTTCTTCCTTCCTTCCTTCCTTCCTTCCTTCCTTCCTTCCTTCCTTCCTTCCTTCCTTCCTTCCTTCCTTCATCTGTCCCTTCCTCCTTTTCTTCTCTTCTCTATCCCTTTCTCTTTTTTATTCTCTTTTTTTTGTCTTTCTCCTCTTTCTCCTTCCATGCTTCCTTTCTCCTTTATATCTTTCAGCATCATTAAGGATCTAAAACATATGTAGGTTTCTAACAGGAAAAGCTTAAAGAGAACCAAATAACTCTGTATCACTTACAACAAGTCGTTAAAATTATTGAAACAGCTGATTTAGGTGAGCATATTGAACCCACAGTTAGTGGCCAAAAGAAACTACAGTGTTGTTCACTGTGTAGCAGCTTAGAAATCATGACTTTCAGTGCTAATTGTCACAGTGAGTTTAGAGACTATTCTTTGATTAGTGTAATGGCAAGGGATATACCTATGGTGCAGTCTTAACTATCATTAAAGCCTCCTAGAATGGAATATGTGTGTGTGTGTGTGTGTGTGTGTGTGTGTGTGTGTGTGTGTGTGTGTACATAGAATGACATATCTTATACTTCATTGATGTAAGCCAGTAACTAGTTTTCCTCAAATTATTCCACTTCCCACAAGACTGAGTTGTTTACCAGGTCACTGCCAATCATAGTAATCCAAGAAACCCCCAGGCTAAGACTGTTGCCATAGCTCCATCACCTCTAGTCTCTCCTCATTTACTGAAATTGATCATCCTATTTAAACAGATGCTGTGATGTGGTGTGCTACTTAAAAAAAAAAAATCTAATGTTAAAATTAGCAAAGGTCTGGTTTTGATTTCTGCACTATAAAACCACAATTGGTATAGAAATTAGGACAGGAAGTGGGCTACACATAAGAATCCTCATGAAAGTCAGGTAACCTGGTACTGGTTATCTAGTGAAGTAAAAGTCTAAGACTCCACAATGTGATCATAGGTGGAACAAAATGCTAAGTTCTCACTGGTGATATCCTACATCCAATCTGAGGGCTGTTTCTGAAAACTGAGTGCTGTTGTAAAGTGAGAGGATCATTTAACTCTGAGCAATGAGTCTGTGGGATGCAGCTGTGAGTTGCAGTGATAACACACATAAAAGGAAGTCAGGGGTAGAGTTGGTAAGTACTTTAAACAATGAAAACCTAGATGTCTTCCTGGGCCACAGTAGTCTGTAATATTTAGTAGTCTCAGAATGGAAGTGACATCTCAGCAGACAGTAAGTACAGCAAGGTACTATTAGGTTTTTATATTCAACCATGGCAGCCACTTAATATTTAGTATTTGGTATCCCTTTTAAAATACTGTTTTCAATCCAAACCCAACCTAATTGGACAGCAAAAGTTTACTTGACTATTTTATTGACCTGTTACTCATGCTACCTTTAGAACAATTACATTCATGTTTCAAATAGATTTCATTGGTTTTGTAAATTCTTCATCCCCCGTGAGGAGGAGGACAGTGTTATTACTGACAGGGTAAATAATAGAGTAAAAAAAAAAAAAACTTAACTTATTTCAAATTTTATTTCACCAACCTAAATAACCCCTTAAATATAAGACATAACCTGTAAACTAAACTATTAAAAATAAAATTTGATCCTGATGTATAAACTTCCCATAAAGTCAGAAGAAATAACAAACAATATTTTGACTGACACACCTGGTTTCTATTAATTGTTAATTAATAATTCTATTAGTTTTCACACCCTGTGACCCAGAGATTTATTATACAATTAACATGTTTGTGCTTATCTGTATCATATTACATGTGGGTAGACAAAAAAGAAAAAAAGAAAAAAAGAAACACTTGTTGAACTTCTTAGGTCGTAACTTCACAGTAGAAAAATGTCTTTACCAACAGGCAGGTTCTAACTTAGCTTTTTAAAAACGGGCATAGATGTGTCTGGAACTTTTCTTTTCCTATCAAAATTATATAAGAGTAATTGAAATCCTACCATATTAACAAACATTAACACCACTATCAAAGTTACATTGACACTTGTTCAAGTTCACAGCTCAGTTGGTGAGAAAGTAGATTGATTTTTTTCCCCAGACTATCACAGGATTGTCAATGAACATAATCAGAACCTTAAACTTCATGTCATGCTTAAAACTAGTCAGAGCACCATTTTAGTCATGCCTATATTGATAAGAAGTATGCTCATTTTTCTGTATCTACTCCTGTCATTTGGAAGAATCACAAACCATTTTAGGATTGGAACAGTAAAACAGGATTGAATTGATAGAAGTCTATTTTGTATTTTATAGAATCAATGAAAAGGTTCTAATAATTTTATTTGAAGAATGGACACACGGAATATCCACATGGGACGAGATAAAATTCATCAATATTGAAATATTTTTCATCTCTTGTTTCTATATGTCAAGTGACATTGGTTATATCAGAATATTATTGACTAATTAAAGAATTACTGCTTTTTTTGAAAATATTCTTATTGATTTTGTGCTCAAACATTGATGTTGCCCTTTCTAGTTAACTCACAAGAGTTTTGAAAGAGATGCAATGAAGAGCCCTGCCCCCAAATCTTTCTGGTACTAATTTTGACTGTAAATAATCATCATTTGGGTTTTTTACATACAGATCCAGGAAAGAACAACATACTAAACAAAATCTGTATAAAGTTTGTAAACTTGTAGGTAAGGTTTTGATTTCTCATGCACACAATTACTCTGTTTTAAGCTATACATTTCTGGTCCTTGAAAAGTCAGCATAGGAACTCCTAAATGTGAGTCATTTTCATGCCATGGACTTAGTGATTCTTTACAACCTAAAAGTCTGTCACTATAAATTGTATCAGCATTGAGGTAGATAAGTATCTCATTTTGTTTGTTTCAAAACAAATGAAATTGATAATTGAATCCTAAAACATATTCCAACAATACAAATTAACCTCATGCCTCTGTTACCTTCAAAAGAATTGTTAAGGAGTTAAAAAAAAAGTTTTCATCTTCTGGATGATGGCTAATTGGCTTTTTACACATTGTCATTTCTTATCTTTTTCTTCCTTTGCCGATCCTATTGGTTTTGACTTTTACTTGTTTCTTGATCCCTAAATCAAGGAACAGGATGTCTGTTTGGGGGAGCATTTTGAAAAGTGTCTCTAATTTTTCTGGGTTAAACTTCTTCAAAATTTTTTACAACTAGGCAAATGGAACTGAAATAATTTATCTTTGAAAGTTACAAAAGCTTCTGACTGAGGACCCAAAAACAGAATTGTTAATAAAACTCAATAGCTATTTTGTTTTTATTTTTGTGTTCCTGCTTCCACAGAAATATGCAATCCATTCCCCCAAATGGCCATGAATAATTTGATACAAATGGGTTTTCTGTGTTTCTGGAATAAACATGGAACAGAACTACAAAGGGAGGTACGTCACCTGTAAGTTATTGAGAGGTGGTTGAGTCTTTGGGACTCAGGATAAGGGTAATTAGCAGGGAAGTGCACTCTCTAATTTGCTTGAAGAGAAACAAATGAAAAAATTTATATACTGCATGTCTGCCTCTGCCTGTGTGTTTACATTTTCAGAATGGCTGTTGCTTTAATCTACCAGCATTCAGTTCTTTCTTCATCTTGAGTAAAATGCAGGTGCCAATGCCAATGGCATAACACTTACTTAGTAGCAGCAGTGGGTGGTAACCTTTTTTTATAACCCCATAGTTTCTCTTATTCCTTGCCAGACATAGCAATTGTTCCTTCCATCCACTGAACTCTGCACTGCAAGTCAGATGTAAGACGATTTTGCATGCCTCTTACTTTTCAGCTCCCAGTAATTTGCTCAACAAATAACAGAAAGCCCAGTTATTTGCCGCTAGCAGGGAAGTTGTTTCCATGACTTGGAAGGTTGGGATTCATCATTTAGATCTCAAATCTGAAATATGCTCTTATACTTTCCAACATCTTAATCTTGTTTACCAGCTGTAGTCTAGTGTGTCTTTACATCCCACCTCTCCTTTCAGGTTTGCATTTTGTGTAGACAAGAAGCATTTCATTTATATTTTCCTTTTGAAAAGCTTGACAAATATGTTTATGTCTCATAAACTGGAGATTGTAGAAGAATTAACAAGTGTAAGTGCATGAATCTGCAAAAGAGTTTGCAAATTAATCAAAATGGCAGGCTGCGTTGTGATATGAGATTGAATTCCATTTAATGTGTAAATGTGTCTGTCCATCAAAGATCACTTATATGACTCATAAAAAATATCTTGTAGTATGGACTCTTGACATCTTTGTAAAGTAAATAGTCCATGGATTTAAAGACACTAAAGCTATTTTTAGATAGATTTTTATGCTAAAATATAATTTCAAATATCCTCATTACACTCACAGAGAGTGGCACCAACTGAGCAAACAGAAACATGTGTGATACAGCTGTATCCACCCTTGATCCTTTTAAAACACTCTTCTTGCTTCACATCCTCCCCTGATGACTAGGATTCTGGGGATCATACGTGCTTCACCTCAGCAGCCAATATGATATCAATATCTGTTATATTCTTCACAAGCATGAGGTATGTGAGCATGGTCCCAAGTCCTTCATTTCGGTTGTTAAATCAGTTGATGTCAAAACACATAATGTCTTTCATTGCATTTTCTCCAGGGTGGCTAGAATGTGAGGAACACCTCCTTTTGTGTCTTATTCAAGATGAAAAAATGTGAAGTAGAAGTGCTGTCTCCATCAGTTACTGAGGATACTGATAATTACTGGACAATCTTCCAAAAGAGTTGTGGTTAAGAAGTCATTTATCCTTTACTTTATTTTTCAATATCAAGAAACTAGTACCAGAAGCCAATTCACATACCCTAATAGAAGGAAAAACCATAATAGAATGGGGAAATTATTTATTGACTTTTAAATAAAAACCTGGATTTTCATAATTTTCTTAAAAAACAGAAAATGAGGAAATTATAAAAGAAATGGAATGAGGAACATATAAAATGAGAAAGTATTCAATCACTGTCATACATATCTTCAATAAATTTATATGTTCTAAATATATGCTCACTTTATTTTCCCATTTGGAAAAGAAAGTTTAGTAGTAAAAGCCTCTTGCAATCTCAAAAAAGCAGATATTGATCATTTATATTGTTACTTTTTAAGAGTACACTATCTATGAATCATGTAAAAATTCTCCATGCACAATTTCTGCATTAGGTTTTGAATCCCAAGTTGACAGTTTTCAGTGCATGTCAAAGCCAGCAACACAAGTGGACTCAGTGGGATATAAGTAACTGTAGTGACTAAAGAAGAAGTTACCAATTTGCGAGGGAGTTGAGGGTCTCAGAGGCATTTGATGTAGGATATGGAGGGATGGAGGTTATATGAATACATTATTTTCATACAAAAATTCAGACATTTTAAACAAATTTAAAAATACAGGAATTGCAAAGATTATGTTTATAAAGAAAGATAAAAGCAGCATTTCCATAGATACTGTCAATGAATACTGCTTTCTTATTCTTACATCAAGAGAGAATAAAAGTAGGATAATATATCAAAAGAGTGTTTAGAACATTTGTGGAAAAGAAATTTGCTTTGGTGGCACATGCCTTTAGTACCAGTACTCAAAAGGCAGAAGCAGGCAGTTCTTTGAATTTGAGAATAGCCTGGTCTAAAGGACAAGTGCCAGAGACAGGTTTGCACACAGAAATCTTGTCTCAAATAACAATAATAGATTTAAAAAATAGTGTGAATTGATTTCTGTTATCCAGGATGGCCTGATACTCAACACAGCATCTTTTTTTTTTTCTCACCAGCTACATACTATTTGAATATTCTCTTACTACAGACATCAACATTGAAATTAACATTCAGATATCTAAAGAAAATGGAAGAGTGTTTTCCAAAGCAACAGGAGTTAAATATCAATATATTTAAATAAAAGGGTAAAATCATCCACAAAATAAAGTAAATTTAATTTCACAACTTCCACTCCAAATACAGCTGTTTGACCAGATGTCTAACTTCTTTTGCTAGCTACATTTTATTGCAGTGTAACTGAGTCTTTTCTTAAGAGCTAATATAGTTCAGCTATTCTATGTAAAATGAAGCTAATCTGATACCAACTAGAAATATGTACACACATACACGATAATTTTTTGATAATGACATTAATTTATGATTTACTCTGAAGTAAATTGTTGGAGGTTGGAGAAAATAACGAAATGATTGATAGTATTTTAGCAAGGTCTTTAGAAATCCTTTGGTGTTGTCTTAATTCATTAACATACTTAACAGTTACTAAGTTCTGAATCTCAAAGGCTGGGACACAAAATGCATATAAGTGCCGCAGAGCTTCTTTTTTTATTTTTATTTTTTTCCGGTTTTTTGAGACAGGGTTTCTCTGTGTATCCCTGGCTGTCCTGGAACTGCCACAGAGCTTTGATGAACACAGAGTCATGTCACCTGGAATATGCTTGCCTTCACCTTCATTTTCAGGCTTGGGATCTCTCTCTCTCTCTCTCTCTCTCTCTCTCTCTCTCTCTCTCTTTCTCAATGTCTTATCACTGCTTTTCTTCTTCAAACAAAGAGAAACAGGCCTCCCATGTGATTTATTCCAGGCCTTAAACCCACCTCAAGTTTGGCCTTAAACATTGCCTTTGAAGGTTGACGGAGGTCCAGATGAAAGAGAGACTGACAAGAAAAGTCTGCAGAGAAATGCATTACGAAGATTAACATGCCACAGCCTCTTAATCAAAGACCCAGAAGAAAAATCAACAGGCAGCAGAGCCTACATACGGAAGTTACAGAAATAAGACTGTAGAGAGCAAAGACATCTGGGCAGGAAGCAAAGGATGAAATCATTTCAGCAGCTCTCCCATCTAAAAGAAAGTTAGAGAATAAAAAATGCCAATAAGCAGAAAATAAGTGTTGAACATGTTAATGGAAGTATTCTTTTTCATTGATACCACATGGTTCACTTTGAGAAGAAATTGTTATTTGCATACTTAATATGTTCCTGACACTGTTGCTTGTGGTAGCACTATCCTACCCACTAACATGTTTGCTTAACGAAGTAGAAGATATAATTTGTTAATGTGGACATGAATTTAGAAAAGCATAGTTGTGGAGAACAAGATTGAAAATTCAAACAAGTGTCCTAAAGCATTGGTTGTCTGTAGTAAGTCAAGCAAACACTGAAAACTTTGGCATTTTTTTTTTTTTGAGCTGGGCATCTAAATTAGAGGCTCATTCTTAAACGAGATGAAACTTTGGAGATTGTACTTACATGAACAGATCTTCAAACCTAGGAGAGATCTCTCTCTCTCTCTCTCTCTCTCTCTCTCTCTCTATATATATATATATATATATATATATATATATATATATATATATATTCATATTAGAATCACCTGAACAAAAATAGAAGTATACATTCATTGACCTTCTTTAGACAGACAAGTCCTGTCATGGGATCTTGGTGTTTTGTGCTCATGCTAAGTACACATGAAATGTCTTCGTATATTAATCCTAGCTTCAGTCTGGATTCTTTATTCTAAAAAACTAGAAGAAACACTGAATGATGTAATCAGGTAATGAACATGTCTGAAAGTGGGCTAAGGGCTAAGTAATATAATGGCATCCAGTGTGAAGACAATCGTAAGCCATTATCTCAGCAAGAAGGTACTATATTTGGGAGATAACATAAACTATTTACCTTAGTGGTTATATTAATAGGAGAAGATATTCTAATTAATGTTTGTGTGTGGGCACAAAACAATACTAAGTCCTTGTGTATGAAGGCAGAATAATCTACTGAGAATGAAATGCTGAATTGAGAATTGAGAGATGTCAGAAAGGAAGCAGAGAGCAGAGCCAGTCCCTTGCAGAATTTGATGAAAGGGTTAGGAACCATGAGCCAATGGATGAAACCATTTATTGAATCAGGGAAAAGAACTGAAGCAGAGTCTGCCCTAAAGCCAGCCTTAGAGAATCCTCAGTTTAGTGTAGTGAAACGCTTTATGACATTGACATGCAAAACTGTTAGATGAAATATCTTATTTGTTTAAGCCACCATGTCAAAATACAGTGTTATATCAGCAATGTGATGCTAATACAAGATGAGGTTGAGATGTTTATCTGTATTGGCTTCCCTCTATGGTGTCTATAGTAGGTTTGTGAGAAGTTCTCTTCATGCTTCTTTCCAAAATGTGTGTGTATGTGTGTGTGTATCCTCAGTCATTTCAATATTCCTAACAAAAGGGCTTAGTATCTGGGGATTCTATTCAAAGTTTTGTCCCCATAGTTATCTCATGTCACTCATATTATATCTTCAGTTATTATGCTTTGCTGAGCATACACTGGGAATAATTAGGGATATCCCTGCCATCAGGTTAGATTTTACTGATATAAAACCATGTAAAATTCACATTATACTAAACAGAGTACTCCAAGGAAAACAAGACAATTTTCTAAATGGCTTGTATTTTCCTATTACTATTAATGAGGTGTGGTAAGTGGGAATGAATTTCAGCTATCTCTGGCACAGTTACACACATGAATAATATCCCACTAATGTTTCTTTAAGCCCGAAGTTGCCCTGAGAGTAAATTCCTCGCTGATGTGATGACAATATCTGCTTGTCTCCACAGCTAATTTGTAAATAATTCACAAAAGACCCATAAACTGTTCAGTGTTCTTAGCTTTATATGTGACAGTTGGGGAAAGAACATCTATTGAAACAGAAAATGATAGAGAGCAACAAGCTAATATCAAAATTGCTCAGGCTAGCTCAAGATGTAGCCAGGCTTTCCTGAATACTGGAGACATTATTCAGACCAAGGACAAAAGAAAACATGTCTATGTTAATTCTCCCAAACATTCCATATCACCTGACTTCAAAATTTTCCATGTCTTTCAAAGCAGATTTATTTGAGGATACACAAACACAGGAAAATTAAAAGCAACTGCCTTTCTTTCTGTTTGAACAAAAGTTAAGGTAAATGGTTGAATCTGTATCATCAGTTAATAATAAAATTATTTTATTTTTTATCACTTGTTGACTATATCCATTGATAATTTTGATTGTATTAGTGCTAATGTAAACAAAAGTTGTGGAATGAACTAAAATAATCAATTTAAAGAGTCTTATTCTTAGATAGATTATGGGGACATTTTTCAAATAATTTAAAATCTTACTGTCATAACAAGTAATACATGTTCATTAAATAAATAAACACGAAGAAGGTTATTTTTTTATATTGTCTGAAAAGTTTGGAAACACACACTGAAATATGGTGCCTTCGCATAGAAAATTCAAGCAGGGATATATGTCATCAGTGATCATAAAATGAAGAATGAGACAAAACAAACAATAATGGAGTTCATAAATACATTCACATTGAAACATTTCCGGGATGTATTGTTGCACTCAAACCTCAAGCCTTAGAATACCAAGGTGGTGATCCTACCTATATTTTCAAAGGGCATAGGAACTCCTGACTGCAAAGATGACTCAACAATTAAGAGCACTGCTGGTCTTAGGAAGGACTGCAAGTTACCTGCACCCAGTTAGAATTTCATGCTCATTGTAACACCTATCATAGGTGCTTGATAGCCTCCTCTGGCCTCCACAGGCAACAAGCACTGAATAGATACACATGCAGGCACACATACATATACATAAAATATAAATTAAAAGGTCTTTTTAAAATGTCAATAAAAGTAAATATTTTTAAATGACATTTCTTATTCATAATAAAGAAAAAAAAAAATATATATATAGCCCTGACCATGTAGTTAGAGGACATCTCTTAAGAGATAGTTAAAGGGCCGGAGCATCTGCAGGAAACATCTTGGTTCCCAGATTCCACGAAGACTGGTCTGGGCAGGTGAGAGTGTGGACTACAGTAGCTAACAGCTTCTGGGACAGGCGGGAGCCACAGAGCTTCCGGGGCAGACCCCTTTTCAGGCTCCAGACATCCTGGCACCTTCCCTGCCAGAGGAGAGGTGTCCGCCCTGCCTGGGAGGGCTTGGCCGGAGTACCAGAGAGAGCCATCTTGGTTCCTGGATCCCACTGAGACTAGTATGCTTAAATGAGAGTGTGGACTACAGAAGCTAACAACTTCTGGGACAGGTACTGTTTTGGGCCTTCATCTTCTGGCAGGAAGCAAGTCCAAATGCCAGATATCTGAGCACCTTCCCTGAAAAAGGAGAGCTTGCATGCAGAGAGTGCTCTGACCACTGAAACTCAGGAGAGAGCTAGTCTCCCAAGTCTGCTGGTAGAGAATAACAGAATCAAGAGGGGAAAAGCTCTAACCAGAGTCAACTATAACAACTGACTCCAGAGATTACCAAATGGCTAAAGGCAGACATAAGAATCTTACTAACAGAAACCAAGACCACTCACCTTCATCAGAAGCCAGCACTCACAACTCAGCCAGTCCTGGGCACCCCCACTTACCCAAAAAGCTAGACCCGGATTTAAAGGTATATCATGATGATGGTAGAAGACATCAAGAAGGCCTTTAATAAGTCACTTAAAGAAATACAGGAGAACACTGCTAAAGAGTTACAAGTCCTTAAATACAGGAAAACACAACCAAACAGGTGATGAAAATGAATGAAACCATATTAGACCTAAAAAGGGAAGTAGACATAATAAAGAAAACCCAAAGTGAAGCAATGCTTGAGATAGAAACCCTAGGAAATAAATCTGGAACCATAGATGCAAGTATCAGCAACAGAATACAAGAGATGGAAGAGAGAATCTCAGGTGCAGAAGATTCCATAGAGAACATTGGCACAACAATCAAAGAAAATGCAAAATACAAAAAGATCCTAACTCAAAACCTCCAGGAAATTCAGAACGCATTGAGAAGACCAAACCTACAGATAATAGGAGTACACGAGAATGAAGATTTTCAACTAAAAGGGCCAGCAAATATCTTCAACAAAATTATAGAAGAAAACTTCCCAAACCTAAAGAAAGAGATGCCCATGAACGTACAAGAAGCCTACAGAACTCCAAATAGACTGGACCAGAAAAGAAAAGAAATTCCTCCCAACACATAATAATCAGAACAACAAATGCACTAAATAAAGATAGAATATTAAAAGCAGTAAGAGAAAAAGGTCAAGTAACATATAAAGGCAGGCCTAGCCTATCAGAATTACACCAGATTTTTTCACCAAAGACTATGAAAGCCAGAAGATCCTGGACAGGTATTATACAGACAATAAGAGAACACAAATGCCAGCCAGGGTTACTTTACCCAGCCAAATTTGCAATTACCATAGAAGGATAAAACAAAATATTCCATGACAAAACCAAATTCACACATCCAGCCCTTTGAAGGAAAATAACAAAAAAAAAAAATCCAAGGATGGAAACCACGTCCTAGAAAAAGCAAGAAAATAATCCTTCAACAAACCTAAAAGAAGACAGCCACAAGAACAGAATGCCAACTTTAACAACAAAAATAATAGGAAGAAACAATGACTTTTCCTTAATATCAATGGACTCAACTCCCCAATAAAAAGACATAGATTAACAGACTGGCTATACAAACAGGACCCAACATTTTGCTGCTTACAGGAAACCCATCTCAGGGAAAAAGACAGACACTACCTCAGAATGAAAGGCTGGAAAACAAATTTCCAAGCAAATGGTCTGAAGAAACAAGCTGGAGTAGCCATTCTAATATCTAATAAAATCGACTTCCAACCCAAAGTCATCAAAAAAGACAAGGAGTGGCACTTCATACCCATCAAAGGTAAAATCTTCCAAGAGGAACTCTCAATTCTGAATATCTATGCTCCAAATACAAGGGCAGCCACATTCATTAAAGAAAATTCAGTAAAGCTCAAATCACACATTGCACCTTATACAATAATAGTGGGAGACTTGAACAAACCACTTTCATCAATGGACAGATGATGGAAACAGAAAATAAACAGGGACACAGTGAAAATAACAGAAGTTATGAAACAAAAGTATCTAACAGATATCTACAGAATATTTTATACTAAAACAAAAGGATGTACCTTCTTCTCAGCACCTCATGGTACCTTCTCCAAAACTGACCATATAGTTGGTCACAAAACAGGCCTCAACAGATACAAAAATATTGAAATTGTCCAATGCATCCTATCATATCACCATGGATTAAGACTGATCTTCAATAACAACATAAATAATAGAAAGCCAACATTCACATGGAAACTGAACAACACTTTAAAATGATACCTTGGTCAAGGAAGGAATAAAGAAAGAAATTAAGGACTTTTTTTAGAGTTTAATGAAAATGAAGCCAAAACATACCCAAACTCATGGGACACAAGGAAAGCATTTCTAAGAGGGAAACTCATAGCTCTGAGTGCCTTCAAAAAGAAACTAGAGAGAGCATACACTAGCTGCTTGACAACACACCTAAAACTCTAGAACAAAAGGAAGCAAATTCACCCAAGAGGAGTAGAGAGCAGGAAATAATCAAACTCAGGGACAAAATCAAGCAAGAGGAAACAAGAAGAACTATTCAAAAAATAAACCAAATGAGGAGCTGGTTATTTGAGGAAATCAACAAGGTAGATAAAGCCTTAGCCAGACTCACTAGAGGGCACAGGGACAGCATCCTAATTAACAAAATCAGAAATGAAAAGGGAGACATTACAACAGATTCTGAAGAAATCCAAAACACCATCAGATCCTTCTACAAGAGGCTATACTCAACAAAACTGGAGAACCTGGATGAAATGGACAAGTTTCTAGACAGATACCAGGTAACAAAGGTAATCAGGATCAGGTTAATGATCTAAACACCTATATACCCTAAATAAATAGAAGCAGTCTTTAATAATCTCCCAACCAAAAAAAGCCCAGGACCAGATGGGTTTAGTGCAGAGTTCTATCAGACCTTCAAAGAAGATCTAATTCCAGTTCTTCACAAATTATTCCACAAAATAGAAGCAGAAGGTACTCTTCCCAACTCATTCTATGAAGCCACAATTACTCTGATACCTAAACCACAGAAAGACACAACAAAGATAGAGAACTTCGGGCCAGTTTCCCTTATGCATATTGAAAAATGAATATTGCAAAAATACTCAATAAAATTCTCACTAACTGAATCCAAGAACACATCATAACAAACATCCATCCTGACCAAGTAGGTTTCATTCCAGGGATGCAGGGATGGTTTAATATACGGAAATCCACCAAAGTAATCCTCTATATAATCAAAGTCAAAGAGAAAAACCACATGAACATCTCCATCTTCTTAGATGTGGAGAAAACATTTGACAAAATCCAACACCCATTCATGATTAAAGACTTGGAAAGATCAGGAATTCAAGGCCCATACCTAAAAATTATGAAAGCAATCTACAGCAAACCAGTAGCCAACATCAACTTAAATGGTAAGAAGCTGGAAGCAATCCCACTAAAATCAGGGACTAGACAAGGTTGGCCACTTTTTCCCTACTTATTCAACTTAGTACTTGAAGTCCTAGCCAGAGCAATTCGACAACAAAAGAAGATCAAGGGGATACAAATTGGAAAGGAAGAAGTCAAAATATCACTATTTGCAGATGATATGATAGTATATATAAGTGACCTTAAAAATTCCACCAGAGAACTCCTAAACCTGATAAACAGCTTCGGTGAAGTAGCTGGATATAAAATTAACTCAAACAAGTCAATTGCCTTTCCCTACACAAAGGATAAACAGGCTGAGAAAGAAATTAAAGAAACAACACCCTTCTCAATAGTCACAAATAATATAAAATACCTTGGCATGACTCTAACTAAGGAAGTAAAAGATCTGTATGATAAGAACTTCAAGTCTCTGAAGAAAGTAACTAAAGAAGATCTCAGAAGATGAATAGATCTCCCATGGTCATGGATTGGCAGGATCTATATAGTAAAAATGGCTATCTTGCCAAAAGCAATCTACAGATTCAATGCAATCCCCATCAAAATTCCAACTCAATTCTTCAACGAATTAGAAAGGGCAATCGGTAGATTCATCTGGAATAACAAAAAACCTAGGATAGCAAAAACTCTTCTCCAGGATAAAAGAACCTCTGGTGGAATCACCATGCCTGATCTAAAGCTGTACTACAGAGCAATTGTGATAAAAACTGCATGTTACTGGTATAGTGACAGACAAGTAGACCAGTGGAATAGAATTGAAGACCCAGAAATGAACCCACACAACTATGGTCACTTGATCTTTGACAAGGGAGCTAAAACCATGCAGTGGAAAAAAGACAGCATTTTCAACAAATGGTGCTGGCACAACTGGTGGTTATCATGTAGTCACAAGAATGCAGATTGATCCATTCCTATCTCCTTATACTAAGGTCAAATCTAAGTGGATTAAGGAATTCCACATAACACCAGAGACTCTGAAACTCATAGAGGAGAAAGTAGGGAAAAGCCTCAAAGATATGGGCATAGGGGAAAAATTCCTGAATAAAACAGCAATGGCTTGTGCTTTAAGATCGAGAATTGACAAATGGGACCTCATAAAATTGCAAAGCTTCTGTAAGGCAAAAGACACTGTCAATAAGACAAGAATGGCCACCAAGAGTTTGGGAAAGGATCTTTACCTATCCTAAATCATATAGGGGACAAATATCCAATATATAAAGAACCCAAGAAGTTGGTCTCCAGAAAAATCAAATAACCCCATTAAAAATGGGGCTCAGAGCTAAATAAAGAGTTCTCACCTGAGGAATACCGAATGGCTGAGAAGCACCTGAAAAAATGTTCACCATCCTTAATCATCAGGGAAATGCAAATCTAAACAACCCTGAGATTCCACTTCACACCAGTCAGAATGGCTAAGATCAAAAATTCAGGTGACAGCAGATGCTCGGGAGGATATGGACAAAGAGGAACACTCTTCAATTTTTGGTGGGATTGCAAGCTTGTACAACCACTCTGGAAATCAGTCTGGCGGTTCCACAAAAATTGGACATAGTACTACTGAAGGATCCTGCAATACCTCTCTGGGAAATATATCCAGAAGATGTTCCAACTGGTAATAAGGACACATGCTCCAGTATGTTCATAGCAGCCTTATTTATAATAGCCAGAAGCTGGAAAGAACCAGATGCCCCTCAACAGAGGAATGGATACAGAAAATGTGGTA
This sequence comes from Mus musculus, assembly GCF_000001635.26. Taxonomy (NCBI): domain Eukaryota; kingdom Metazoa; phylum Chordata; class Mammalia; order Rodentia; family Muridae; genus Mus; species Mus musculus. The sequence goes on along the minus strand of NC_000078.6, from coordinate 96,333,740 downwards.
CAATTACACAATTGAGTACTACTCAGCTATTAAAAAGAATGAAGTTATGAAATTCCTAGGCAAATGGATGGACCTGGAGGGCATCATCCTGAGTGAGGTAACAAAAGAACTCATGCAATATGTACTCACTGATAAGTGGCTATTAGCCCAGAAACTTAGAATACCCAAGATATAAGATACAATTTGTGAAATACATGAAACTCAAGAAGAACGAAGACCAAAGTACAGACACTTTGCCCCTTCTTAGAATTGGGAGCAAAACACCAATGGAAGGAATTACAGAGACAAAGTTTGTTGCTGAGACAAAAGGATAGAGCATCTAGAGATTGCCATATCTTGTGATCCATCCTATAATCAGCTTCCAAACACTGACACCATTGCATACACTAGCAAGATTTTGCTAAAAGGGCCCAGATATAGCTGTCTTTTTTGAGATTATGCTGGAGCCTAGCAAACACAGAAGTGGATGCTCACAATCAGCTATTGGATGGATCACAGGGCCCCCCATGGAGGAGCTAGAGAAAGTACCCAAGGAGCTAAAGGGATCTGCAACCCTAAAGGTGAAACAACAATATGAACTAACCAGTACTCCCCAGAGCTCTTGTCTCTAGCTGCATATGTATCAGAAGATGGCCTAGTCAACCATCAGTGGAAAGAGAGGCTCATTGGACATGCAAACTTTATATGCCCCAGTACAGGGGAACGCCAGGGCCAAGAAGTAGAAGTGGGTGGCTGGGGGAGTGGGTGGGGAGCGTGTGGGGAATTTTGGGTTAGCATTGGAAATGTAAATGAAATAAATACCTAAAAAAAAAAAAACAGGTTTCTTTTGGGAATGTTTTACATGAACGTATATTCCTCCTATCCAATTTAGTGTTTCAAAAATAACTAAAATGTTGAACCAGTGTCGTACAGTTTAACATGACCAAGTCTAAACTATTTCCCTTTTACATTTCCATATTTATCTACTATTATATTTTATATTTCCTGGTAAATCTAATATTTAAATTTTGTTAGATTTTTTGACAATAAAACAGTGTTTTAAACAGTGAAAAAAAAGAGATAGTTAAAGAAGGAAAATAATTTGGAGTTTACTATACTTATTTAACTACAATTTGAATATATTTAGATTTAAAATATGTGGACTTTGCTAATTTTTGCTATTATTTAGATAATAATTGTATATCTTGAATAAGGACTAAATATGTGTTTTGAAATGTGCTTATTCATAATTTTAATGTTTAATTACCAAATATGCCTGGCTAGTTTATTATTACCAGAAACTAGCATCAGGACTTTGATCATTAAATAAGCTATGCAATATAAGGATATGGTTCAAATGTTTAAAAAAAAAATAAGTAACACTCTGGAAATATTTTCTACTAAAGTCTTGGTGTCTAATTTACAACATACTTTCACCTGAGATTATTCTGTGTTTTCATGATTATACCAAGCTTAAAAGCACATTTTTATTTTTTTAATTGATAAACAAAGTCCCCCCCTCTGTTTCTATTTCTCCTCTGTACTAAAGATGGAATGCCTGCCTGCTTTTATCTGACTCCACCCTCGGGCCTTCCACACAGTCCTCATTCAAGCAGTTCAGCTGTGGTTCCCCATCCAGACTTCCCTCATTCTCCTTCTAGACCTCCTTGTTTTTCTTTGACACCAAACTGAATCATAAAGGCCTCACTAAACAACTTTCCTCATTTGCTCTGAAATGCTTTAACTCCTTTCCATTTAATTCATTCTAAAATAATATCCAAAATGTATTGCTGATAAACCTGAATCTGAAAACCCAAGCACTTGAATGGACGTGTCAGAAAGAAGGAGAGATATAGGTTCACATGTGCGTTCCATTTGTATGACTGAAGAATCAGAAGACAACTTCCTCTTTAGAGCCCATGTGAACAACTACAACATGTAATGATGTAGCAAACCTCAGCCCCCAAATTGTCATCCCAGAAAACTGACAACTGGGCCGCTTCTGGGATGTCAAGGCAGAGGATGACCGAGCCTGCAAAGATCTCAGACGCTGCTGTCAGGCGCAGAATAAATGGACTCCAATTTCATGTCTGTTCCCTGATCTGAGTGTCAGTAGAAGCTGTCACCCTCTTCCATATTAATTAGTAAAGTCTGCTGTGAAGAATTTCAATAAAATGTTTCTTCAAAGGGGGAAAAAAGAAACATCTGTTCCAGTCCCTGTATCCCCTCAAAGTGTTTAAAAGGTACATATGTAGCTTGTTGTTTTTTCAAGTGTTAAATAATATAGCTTACATCTATTTAAACATCATTATTAAAAACAATGTTCCAGAACCCTTATGTGGACTATTATGTGTTATGATTTTCCATGATGTTTTACCAATATTGGTGTTAATGTCTAATTTAATCCATTTTATTAGTTCTCACTCTCACTCTCTCTCTCTCTCTCTCTCTCTCTCTCTCTCTCTCTCTCTCTCTCTCTCTGTTTTTCCTCTGTTTCCTTTTCCTTCTTTTTTTCTGTAATCTGTTTTAAGTACAATAGATATTCTCAGGCCATGGTTTATTTATTTCCCTTCTTTTTTTTTCCTCATTTATTTATGTGCTTACTCACTTTACAGCCTAACTGCAAGCCTCCTTCCTTCTTCCCTTCCTTCTCAGCCCACCATCTCACCTCCTCCCTCATTCCCCAGACACTATGTGACTATCACTAACAGACATGGCTATAAGCTTAAAGGGAACCATGGTATACTGTGAAAGTCAAGGAGCCTGTTGCAGAAATCAATCACCTTGGCTTTTTAAATACAGCCATTTCTTCCTATTCAATCTTTTAGTTGACAGTTACATGCTGACTAGGAAAAAAAGAGAGAGAGAGAGAATGGACACAAGCTAGCATAAATCCTAACCCAATGTGCCATTTGTTACTTAAAAAAATCCATCATATCTATGTTTTCAGGAGTTGGTATTGGAAAAGTCAATGTTTGGCCATCCCTAAGAAAGCCTGTCTCCCACTCTCAACACACATACAAGTAACATACATTATAGAGACAAGGATGATCATAGTTGTGTATTTGAATATGCATATATATGTATATATAAACAATTAGTGAAAAAGAAGAAATGGATTTGAAAATGAACAAAAAGATGTAGGTAGGACAGTTTGAAGAAAAAGGGTAAACAATGCAACTTATAGTCTCAAAAAAAAAAAAGCCCCATTTGATAATGAAGTGATATAAACAACTCACAAGGACTAGAGCTTGGGCTCCAGGATTTTCCATCACAGTGGAAAACTTTTTCAGTCCTGATCACAACAGTGAGAGATGATGAACATTTCCAAAGGCAAATCAACTGAGTTTCAACAGAACAACTTAGAACTTTCAATTTTAAAATCTAATTACTGAGAATTTTTATTTATACCATAATTTCTAAGATATTATATCACTGATATAAAATTCCCAGGAGATATGCATCAAATCATAACAGGATTATTCGAAGGACTAATGCAGATACAAATCCTCTCAAGAAATAATTATAAGAAAGCAAGTTATTATGATGTTCTTGCCATTTGTTTAAATGACATATTAAGGAAATTTGGGAAAATTTAAACAGAAAGATCTGTTGAGGCATTAATATCAGACTACTTTTAGATCTACTATACTGTAAGATTATAGCGTTTATTTTATAAAATGGTAAATAATGGTAATGGTAGGTGAGTGGTGTGTCCACCATAGGAAGCATCGCTCATCTGAGTGGATTATTTTTATTAGATATTTTCTTTATTTACATTTCAAATGCTATCCAGAAAGTTCCCTATACCCTCCCTCAGCCCTGATCTCCTACCCACCCACTCCCACTTCTTGGCCCTGGCATTCCCTTGTACTGGGGCATATAAAGTTTGTAAGACCAAGGGGCCTGTCTTCCCTATGATGGCCGACTAGGCCTTCTTCTGCTACATATGCAGCTAGAGACACTAGCTCTGGGGGTACTGGTTAGTTCATATTGCTGTTCCCCCTATAGGGTTGCAGACCTCTTCAGCTCCTGCTGAGTGGATTATTTTTTCTTTTTCCTTTTGGTTTATCATTCTTTATTCCTGTTAACCCACATACAAAGTTTTATACCTCATACATTGCTTAAAATTATAATTCACTATAATATCCTTTTTTACAAGTAGTCTAAACAAGCATACCCTCTCCATGACATAGGCCAGAAAAAGGCTTTGAGAATTTCTATAACACTTCAATGAATTCTACGCTGTTTAGTTAAAAGTCAATGAAATAAATCTAATTACAAGTGAAATCAAATATTATTTTTAATTTGATTGTGTTAAGTATAGCTAAATATAAGAGGATTCATTAGCTATATTTCTCAGGAAAGAGTGATCACTCTAGATAGTATTTAGAAGCATAAATTCTTGGCAAAATTTTTGATTGCCTATTGAAATCTACTTTATTGCCATTTTAGATATGTGCTTACCACTCTTTAGTAGGCAAATGATAGCCCTTGTTATGCTCATGCATGGTTCAGGTGGCTGATAAACTAAATTTTAGCACAAATTTCTTAAGTGTGTAGTTTCTACTACCCACTTTAAGCTCCAGGCAGATTGTATTCCCAGCACTGCCCAGGTTCCCTTGGATCCATGGATGTAACATAAATACAAACACACACACACACACACACACACACACACACACACACACACACACACTCACACACACATACACACACAAACAGACTCAGGCGCACACACACACACTCACACACACACACACAAAGACTCAGGCACACACACACACTCACACTCACACACATACACACACACACACTCTCTCAGGCACACACACAAAGTTCATCTTTAACCTACTTTACAGCCCAGTGGCTAGGCACTTCTAAGCCTCTCATGGCTAGTGTGCTCTTTATTCCTTTCTCAACACTCTAAATCTGCCCTCAATTTAGTTGTCCGGTTACTTTCTCTTGCTCAACACCCTAAGTCTGCCCTCAGCTTACTTGCATTTCTAATATTCGGCCTGCCACCCCAGGCCCAGTCAGGAAAGTAGCCAATGATCATTCCATCCTAGATCTCACAGGGATGGTGGTTCTCTTTCCCTCTGAAACATGGTAAATTCCCTTATCTCCTCCTGCTTCTCCTACATGTCTCGGGGAACCTGGAAATCCCACCTCTTGCACCCAGACATTAGCCACTTGCATCTTTATTGATCTATCAAGAACCAATTGGGGATTAAGACCTTCAGCTTTCACATGCAGATTCTCAATCCAAGCATCATAATCACTCCCTAAATCTTTCAGCCTAAATTAATCAAGAAGTGAAAAAAAAAGCAACAAAAACAACAAGACCATCAGGATAGATGGGTTGTCCTATACTCATTGTGAACCACAGATGCTAGATGACTCCTTCCCTGTGTAAGAATGATGAAGCAGATAATACATATCCTGGTCATAAGAAAGAAAATGGACACCAAGCAAATGCGAGTTTAGGACAAATGTTTGGCCAAATGAAATAATCTTTCTTTAACCTACAGTTTATTTGACTAAATCCCAATAATATTCCAACTAAAATAAGAGTATGACATTTGCATAGAAGTCAAAAATGGAATGGCTTAATTTTAAATCATAATAAATATAATGAAAATTTAAGCTTGATCTACAAGCAAGAGAGGAAATGAGTTAATTAATTTAAAAACTACAGTTAAATCTGCAACTGACATCTCTCTGAGCCCTTTGAAATGCATATAAGTATTTATACATGCTGGTACACTATGCTTGTGAAATGCAAGTGAGTGAGAAGACCTATATATGATACCTGGACAAGCTGCAAATAAAAACCGCCGCACTACTTTCATCTGGTCCATTCCCCAGGGTAATTGTGCTGAGCTCAGTTTTAATGATGTTTAACTAAATAAACTAAAATAAAAGTTTAGGACATGATTTAATTTTCTTCACATCAGCATCTCTGATAATTTAAGTTTGAAATTAAATTACATTCTGTAATATCAGAAAAGTGGGTGTTAATCTAGAAATTTGAGTGCTGACATTATTGGGTTCTATTTATAGGTGCCTTGCCTCTACTTTCTCATGTCAGAAGACAATAGAGGAAGATGATATGATGCATGTATAACTTTTTATAATACACACACACACACATTACACACACTCACAGGTTCAATACTTTCATGATACAATGGATAGCCATAATACCTCTTCTAAATTACATCATCTCCCCAAAAAACTGTCTCTCAATAGCATAATGTTGGAAGTTATTGTTGATTATGGAGACAGTTTTTTTCATCCTATCAAATTTGTTTAATTTGTTTCTTTAAAGCTTTCCTTTAAATTGAGTTAAATTGAAGGAGGGGCCTCAGGAATAAGGTTATGTCATAAAGACTTTTTTTGTTTGTTTGTTTTTGTCTTCATGACATAGAGACCTTAAGGAAAAGGCAGTCAAGGATGCTGAAGAAATGCTTCATACATTCTGCTATGAGAAGATGGGAAAAATCAGATATTTAAGAAAAAAAATGGAGCCTCTCTGGATACACTTGGCTAGCACAAATTCCAGAATGATGAAGTACGCATTTCTTCTGTTACTCTCAAACTACATAATCAGATGCTATAGTACCTTAACAGTCTAAGCTAAAAAGTTAGATTATGCATTCTTTTTTACATTAATTTAATTTAATTTTTTAAATTATTCATTTTACAACCCACTCACTCCCCTCTTCCTGTTCACCCCTTCCACAACTCTCAGGCCCTCTCCTCTTCTCCTCTGAGCAGGTGTCCCTCTCCCTCTAAATCTCTGCTCACCCTGGCACTTCAATTTTCTTATTGAAGCCATACAGGGCATCTCAGTTAGAAGAATAAATCCAACATACTTGGCAACAAAGGCAACAGCTTTTTGGATAACCCCCACTACATTTGTTTGGGACTCACCTGAAGACAAAGCAGCACATTTGCTACAATATGCAGGGAGGCAAAGATCCAGACTTTGTCTGTTCTTTGCTTGGTGATTTAGACAATGAGAACCCCAAGGATCCAAGTTAGTTGACTCTGTTGGTCTTCCTGTGGAATTCATGTTCAATCCTGCCTCCTTTTCATCCATTAGAATCCCTAAGTTCTGTCTGTTTCTCAGCAGTGGGTGTCTGTATTTGTCTGAGTTAGCTTCTGGTTGGAGCTTCTCAGAGGGAAAATTGCTCCTATCTGGATGCATAACAAAGTATCATTAGCAGTACTGGGGACTGGTGCTTGCCCACAGAGAGGGGTCTCAAGTTGGGCCAGTTATTGGTTGGCCATTCTGTTAGTCTCTACTCAACTCCCCCTTGCCTTCATTTCCTCTTTTGGTTCCATATTCCCAATGTAGTGAGTCATAGCTCAGGTCACCTTCATTGATTCTTGGGCACCTCCCTTATTCCTTATCGATTTATTATTCAATAAATGGAATTAATTTGTATTTTCATGCTTGATATATAAGCATAGACCACAAAAACAATTTACAAATTTGGTAGTATAAAATCAGTGGAAATCTCTTTACCCTCCTCATTTATAGTGAACTTTAATAAATCTTCAGCCATGAACAATAAAATACATTATAAATATTAAAATTATAGGTTGGTAATGTCGTGGTTTGACTAATATATCATGTATTTGCAATTAAACTAGGTTGAAAGCCATCTAAGTATAAAATAATTGTTCTTATGCTTTCTTAATTATACCTATCATTATCAATTTCTACTTCTGAAGAACTTCTCTTGGGTAAAATCAAACCAAATATTCCTGCTCACAATATTATACCTTAAACACAAGGATACTGAAGGAAAGTGGCCATTTATGACCAAAACTCATTCATATGTCAGCAAAAGAAAGCCATATATTTTATTAGTGTAATTTCAAGTAGTGGAATAAATTAACTGATATTAGCAACATTTGCTTATTAACTTTTCTTTTTATCTTTGTTTCTATAAATCTCTAACAAAGATGAATGAAAGGCTAAAAATGGATCATTTTTACAAAAAATGTGTATGACTTTATTCATCATGATATAATATAATCCTTATATGATGTTATCCTGATATTTTACTGGCTTAAACAAGACAGGATTGCTCCTCTAGAACTCATCACATCTTATATGTTATAGAGAGCTGAACCTATGAGATATAACTTTATGATCACCTAAACAAGACCAACTAAGTGATAACATCAGTTGGCATAACAATGTAAATGTGAAAAATCTCACAAGGACCTACCCCTGTGTGAACATATACAGACAATTTAAAGCTGCTTAGAGTGGGGGAAGCAGTTTTCTCCAAGGAGGAGATTTCTCATAGGTTATCTATTTGCAAGTGGTAATTTCCAATCACATACACATACACCAAACACACACACACACACACACACACACACACACACACACACACCTACATATGAACAATGCTAATGGAATCAGTAGTAAACATATACATTATTTTATGTGCCTTCATTATATGTTTATTTCTTACTGTATATTGTGCATATTATAATAATTTGTGCATATTATAATACATATAACTATGTGATATGTACTCCCTGTTAGACACTCTTCTTTCCTCTTGTAGCATCAAAAATTTAGAGAAGAAGCACTTTGACATCAGACATTCTGGAACAAATGCTAACCATTGCTCATTATGCACATACAATTCTAAGACTAAAAGAAGCCTATCATGACTGCCCTCTGAAAGACTCAACAAGTAGCTAAAAGAGTCAGATGCAGATGTTTAAACCTGAACCGATGGACAGAAGCTGCTGACTCCTGTGGTTGAATTGGGGAAAAGCTGGAAAATGCTAAGGAGGAGGGTGACCCTGTAGGAGGACCAGCAGCCTCATTAAACCTGGACCTCTGAGATCTCTCTGACACTGGGCCACTAAACATGCAGCATACACCAGCTGACATGAGGCTCCCAACACATATACAGCAGAGGACCGCCAGGTCTGGACTCAGTCAGAAATGATGCACCTAAGACTCAAGAGACTGGAGGCCTCAGGGAATGGGGAGGTCTAGTGGTGTGGGGGTAGGGTCATCCTCATGGAGATGGAAGGGAGGGAGGAGGTATGGGATGTGGAACAGAGGTTGGACCTGGAGGGGGATAAAACCTGAAGTATAGAAAAAAAAGATTAAATAAAAAAAAATTAAAGGGGGAAGCTTAAAATCTCAAAGCAGAGTATTGTTCTACATCTTAACAGTAGAAGGCTGAATAACATAAGACACAGGCAGTATCCTTTATATGAATATCTCATCTGATATCTATTATCCTTCACACACACCATATGGAGTCAACATAACTAACACTCCTTAAGTTTGATTTTCTCAGTATTACCATCTGTTATGTTAGGTCTGATGCTCACATAAGTAGAGTGGTCTATCTTGCTGCCAAATTAATGGTACCTTGGTCATCTAGTCCAATGTCAGTAGAAGTGATGTCAATGTTCCACGTAGATGTGGATATTTAGAATAATGAACTCTGTATTAAACAAACATACTCTTTGTGCTATGGATAGACTTTATCAATCAGTTCAGAGTCTTTAGAAAAAAAGACCATGATCTTTTTATAAGGAGGGAATTCACTACCGCATTATCTTCCTAACTATGATTTCACAAAACTATTAGCAGGACCAATTGCTTAAGATGAATCTGTATCTCATCTGCCTCTGTCCTTTCTCGGGCCTCTTTTCCTGCATGGATTCAACAGTCACCTACCCTTCCTCGTCTGCCTTTTCTTTGCAAAATATCTAGGTATATATTGTTTCTTGGAGTAACAAATGCTAAATAATTCTAAATGTTTTGATGTCTAATATTCAAAGTCTTGCAATTGTTATAGAACTGAGACTATTTCCAATTAACCTCTTGGAAAAAAGAGAATCAGCACCTTAGAAGTTTTCTACTAGAGTAAAGAACACTATCCTACAGTGATAATATAGGAAAGAGTCTAGCCTTTTCCAAGCAGCTTTTTGGATATTTTGTCTTGTATCAAAAAGAAAAGAATGAAGAGGCAAGTTTTGGCTCTGTGGCAATCTTTGTTCAGTTTTCCACTGAGGATATGATCGTCAGAGTGTGAAAGCGAAGCTTCGTACTGATGAAATTCCCTGTGAAGTTTGCTTTTCCCTTATTTGGTTTATCTTTGCCATTTCCTATAACATGTCATATCGTTTTCTCTCTGCACGTTTCACATGGTTCCCAGATTTCATTTTTGTCCGGTGGGAACACTCCATTTGCTTGGGTTTGAAGCCTACCATTCTCTTTGGATACTAACCATATGTTTTTACAGTATATACATTGGGCTGAGTTTCTGTTTTCTGAGTGCTCATTTTTGTACGTGGGGGTTAAATAGCATAAAATGAAGAGATTAAATTATATTTCACTCATTCTCTGGCTTACTTTTTCCCTTGAATTCGTTTCCAACAAAATGCATCATCCCATTCATCTCTCTCCATTCAACTACATCCCATGGTTCTGTGCCATTTAAGCATCTGGTAGTTTTCCCTCTTGGCAGATTCTTGGCCTCAGAATAGCTATTTTAGTGTTTTAGTAGAATTAAGAACATTATTTTTTTTTCAAAGGTGAGGAGGGCTTAGACGAAAACTTAATGTAACTTATATTCCCTGCCAAAGAAACGCTCTGAGTTTAGGAGGTAAATCTCAGAGCTCCTGCCCTCCCCTTCAGGTTTCATGCTTGTTACAAATGTAAATCTCCAGAGTGCATTTGTGTGGACTTTGAATATGAGAGCACAATGCAGTTATTGCCAGAAGATGCCAATAAATAGCAGGATTTTTAATGTCTGGGTAGTGTTTCCCTCACAAATGAAGTTCAGTACACTCAAAAATATAATCCTTGTCATGCAGCAGCAAGGCGTCTAAGGTTTTTGTGTGTGTCTTCATACATTATAGGTGTATAACTTAAGAAAAAATGGCTTCTAACCATATATCTTTTCACTCAAATATGATACTACCATGCCATGTCGTCTCCCCAAAGTAATAACCATCCTTATCAATGTATTCCATAATTCAGCAATTTTTTCCTGTACAGGGTTTTTAAAAATCAATTCTATCAATACTCCCTGCTACAGTTTAAGTGGTGAATTAAGAACAACAATGATGAAAGAAATCTATTAGCGCTCTCTCTCTTTTTTTTTTTTCCTGCAGCTGGCAGATCCTACAATATTATTAAGCAGAATTCCCCATTAAGGTGGATTTTACTCCAAGGTTAAATATTTCTGGGTACAAATCTCTCATCAAACAGAAAACAACAAGGGCGAATTATGAGAGGATTTTTAAAACAGCTCCTGCAACCACAAATATAATATGTCCAATTGTAGCAAGCATCACACCTTTCCAACCACATCCACTCATTGATCACAACCGCAGTCGGCAACATTGACTTTGAATATAACAATACTGCCGGTGTGTATACTGCCATGGGTGCATGCGCATGGTATATCTATTAATTCACTTTGAAATGTAGCATTCTGATAGACTTAATATTTTTAAAAAATATGTTAAATATGGAAGAAAATTGTCTTCCATGGCTGATTGTTTCCTATTTGGAAGTCAAAAACTCTGAGACCTATTGCTGCCCAGAGTCTTAGTATTTGTTTGACCTAGGAGGAAACAGCAGCGTTGTGAATAGCACTACAATACATGTAAAACCCATTCCACAATCACATGAAGCTACAATACATGTAAAACGCATTCCACAATCACATGAAGCAATTTACTTCAGCATGATAAAAGTTTCCTATACACTGGCTTAGTAAACAAATAAAAGTTCGTGTGTCATTTTAATAACTTAAATTTTAAAAACTTAAATTTTATTTAGACTGATATATACAATATATATATATATGTTAAAAATCTATGCATTATCTCATATCTCATTTTAATTGATTTTGTGCCATTAAATTATCTCTGCAAACATATATTTAGGGAATTTATATGTACTAGAAAGTAAGAAGTCAGGTAAATTATCTTTAATGTGATCCTACATACTCGTGCTGCATAATCCAGGAGTTTATAGTTATGAAATTTATAGTCTCATTAAACCTATGTAATATTAATTTTACATATATAAATTTATCAGTTTTAAGCACAATTAAAATCTACCTGCATGCTTTTACATAACAAAAATCTCTGCATCCATATTTACTCCAAATAATGAAACCTGAACTAAAAAGCTTGTCCAAAATAGTGGAATAAAACTTTACCTTTATAGGAAGTTTAATTAAAGGATTACTTGGAAAGCTAAGGGAGAATAATTCAGAGTGTATTGAATTATTATTTTAAATATTCGTATCCAAAAGTGGCTGTCTTCTTTAAGTACTTGAAGACTCTGCACATGGTACATGTGCACAATTCTTGTCAGGAAGTTCTGTTTTCTCCCCAGAACTGAGAACGCATTATGAGTGAACCTTTTGTTTCCTTCATGAAAGGGATAATGCTGTCAATGAGAGCCTTATAGATTGGAGCTTTTATCTTTTATGTTACTGGGTGGTGATGTGTTTGGTTTGGTAAAGGTTGGATGCTGAGCTGCAGACAGCAAAAAGAAAAGTCACATCAAATAACACAGCTGGAATATACTGGAAATACAATAGAGCTTGCCCCATCTATGTTCTGCTTGTAAACTCAGACATAAACCTTCAATTCAATAATTCTGTAAATATACCACAAAGTACTTTTAGATTGCTGGGAAGACCAGACTTAATAAAGTCCAATAGAAAGACATTGTTGTCACTGCAAAACTGCTACTGCCATAGCGAGACCCTGGCCTTCAGCAGTGAACCTGAGCTTTCTCAATATTATTCCCATGATTAGGCTCATTTTTGTTCAAATTGATAATTGATTCCACTTAGCACTTCTATATGTTCTAAAGTATCCTATTCTTCCTCTCTGTGTTATGCCTAGGGTTTTCATAAAATATAAGCTCTTCTAGAAGGCTGTGATAGTTTGCCTCCTTTGAGAGAAACACAATGGTGCCGGCACTAACTCGACGATTTTCTTAAGGGAACGTTGGTGTGATGAGAGTACTTTAGTCTTCAGTGTCTTATCCTAGCTACAAAAGAAAGGGAAGAAAGGAGAGACATAACAATTCAGGAGAGCTTATGAGTGAATCAAGCTTTGAAAGAGCTTCGCAAATTCTGTAGCCAAAATCAGCTATGTCAAGTGCCTGATGTCTTGCAGACTAAGCTTGCTGCAGGATTATTGTCATTTTTTTCTTAGAATTTTAAAATTATTTTAATTAATTATTTCATTTATTTACATCCCATTTGTTGCCCCTCCTCCTGTGCCCCCCTCCCAAATGTCTTCAACCTATACATCCTCCCCTTTACCTCTAAGTGGGTACTCACTCGCTCCTGGCATCCTTCTTCCCTTGGGCCTAAAGTCTCTACAGGCTTAGGGTTATCCTCTCCCACTGAGGCTAGACAAGGTACTCCTCTGCTATGTATGTTCCTGTATGCTCTTTGGTTGGTGGCTTAGTGTCTGGGAGTTCCCGGGGTCCAGGTTAGTTGACTCTGTTGGGCTTTCTATGGGGTTGCCATCCCTTTCAGATCCTTCAATTCTTCCCCTAACTCTTCAATAGGGATCCACAACTTTAATCCAATGGTTGGTTGTAAGTATCTGTGTATGTCACAGGTACCTGCTAGTAGAGCCTTTCAGAGGACTGCCATACCAATCCACTGTCTGCAAGCACAAAATAGCGTCAGTAAGCATGTCAAGGTTTGATGTCCACCCGTGGGGTGCATCCCAAGTAGGGCAGGTCACTGGATGGACATTCTTTTGGCCTCTGCTGCATTTCTTTTAGACATAAACAATTCTATGTCAAAATAATTGAAGGTGACTTGGTGTCCCCATCTCTCCACTGGGGGCTGTGTCTAAATGCTGCATGTGGTCTCTTCAGGTTCCAGCACCCCACTCTTGGGCAATTTGGCTAAGGGCATCCACACTGAGTCCTGGAGCCTTTCACATCCCAGGTCTCTGGGACTTTCTAGAGGTCCACCCCAATCCTACCCCCTACCACCAGCAGCTGCATATATTCCAAAAGCAGCTATGTCATGAGTCTGGTGTCTTCCACACTAAGCTTGCTGCAGGATTCCTGCTATTCTTGACATAGCAGCCTGGAAGGAAAGTAGTGATGGAGAATACGTGATATGTTCAGTAACATCAAAGATTCCTACTAAATAAGGCTGGTGGGCAACTACAGTCCTACCGAATTCCATCTCTTTCTCCCCCCCCCCTCTCTCTCTGTCTGTCTCTCTTTCTCTGTCTCTCTCTCTGGAAATTGCAAGGATAATCATTGAGACTCTTGTAAATATCATATATATTAGAAGTACTCTTTTTAGATGACCAGCCAAAGACAAAAAAATAAAGTTCATGAGCATATAGCACCAGAAGAAACATCACCATTTTATTAATAATGATAACATGTCACATTACCTGAGGTCACACTGCTGTTACTCACTTGTAATGCTTTCTCGTGTGAGAACAACAACTCACTGATGGATGGCAAACTGGATCAGTAGGGAGAATACATAGCCTCTTTGAGGACCTGCGTTTGAACCCCAACACCATTTGTAAAAGATGAATTTACAGCATATATTTATAATCCCAGTGCCACCATGATGGTATGGCAGGCAGAAAAAAAAAAGAGAATCACTAAATGCTTGTGAGACATGTGCCCTTCTATAAACAATTAAGAAAAAATGAAGGCAACACCCTTTATCAAGCAAGAAAGCTGAAGTCTGACACCTGATGCTGTACTCTGAAATCTAATGGTGATACTTAAGCATTAAAACAGGCACACAAACCTCTCTCTGTCTCTGTCTCTCCCTCTGCCTCTCTCTTTCTGTCTCTCTCTTACTTGCTCTCTTTCTTTCCCTCCATTCTTCTCTCCCTCTCTCCCCCCTCTCTCCCTCTGTTCCTGTCTCCTCTCTCTCTCCCTCTTTCCCTCTCTCTCCTCTCTTTCTCTCTCTGTCACTTTCTCTATCTTTTTCTCAAATTCAAGTATTCAAGTATGGGGATGGCAATGGAGTTTCTAAAATAAAGCATGAATGTAAATGTTTGGAAAAAAGAAAGAAAAATAGTAATCCTTATATTAATAATCTCATTATTAATCAAAAGGGATGTTGCTTAGTCAAGTCTTTTGCACTGGTAAACTTGTAGTTTTCAACATATATATATATATATATACTGTGTATTCTGGGAGGTAAGACATCAAGAACAATAATAAAGTTTGCAGGGAAAACAATGTTTATTATATTCCCCACAAAGAAAATCAGTTCAACTATGTATTTATTTAATAGTTATGAATATTTTAGAGCTTTAGAAAAGACTCTCTTGATATTTCTTCATAATATTTGCCTAACTACCTAAAAACAATAACCACATGAAGCCACAAATCCATGAGAAATTGATATGAGGTACCTTAATGTAATTAGTCCTTAATTCCCTCCTTCGTTTCCCTGGATCTGTTTAAGTTTTGAAACCAATTCAAAGCAATATTTTAATCATTACAACATGGAACTTAATGGGAGTTCTTCTGCATCAGAGTACAAACACCTAACAAATCCTTTTTGTCCTAACTCTCTGATGTCTGTATTTAATTTTCGACTTTTCCAAACCAGGCATGCATTTACCACAGAGTCATGAAGCAAGATAATCATTGTCACCAATTAACATTCAGCTTGGACCTTACATTCTGTGTCCCAGGGGGGAAAAATCGTATCTTTTTTTTTCCAGAGCATTTGGAAGTGGCAGCCATGAACTAGCCATTGAGGATTTCTCTTACAATTTCTGCAAACTGGCTGACTTTTCATTTATCATGAACATCTACTGAATGGATGTGATCAGAATAAGAACATTCAACATGACAGCTGACATGCTTTTCAATGGATAACAGGATCCTGTTGGTACATGTAACCAATGAGCTGTTATTCAGACATCTTCCAAAATATTATAAGTCTTTTGATCATGTGGGTATGATCCATGACAGTGATTTAAGTTGACCATGGGTGTGAAGCTGTAAAGTGTTCTTCAAATGAATTTTTCATGAGTTATTTGGAAACAAACAAGGTTTTAATTCATCATATTTTTCTTCTAACAATTGACATCTTGTCATAATGGTAAATTAGGGACTTTCTTCTCTTAAAAAAAGAGAGAGAAGAAAATTTTAGCTAGGTATACCATCAGAATTCTATCTTGAGAGGTCAATAGACCTTATAAATGGATGAACAGACTCTAACATACTTTAGTATAGTAGTAGTAGTAGTAGTAGTAGTAGTAGTAGTAGTAGTAGTAGTAGTGTGCATAGTTGTGGGTTTTTGAATAATTCTCAACTAAAACTCCCTTATGTTCAACAACAAAGAAAATTCTTCAATAGCATCAAAAGTCATACCCAAGTTATCTAAGCAAACAAAATACCCTCATGTAGTTGCCCAGAGTAATAGGCTCTACTGTTATTACTTATCCATCATAAAGAAGGAATCCTGCCCTTCTATATAACACTCATCATGAGACAACATTATGCTCAGTAAAATAAGCTAGACAGAGAGAGGCAAATACCACATGATATCAGTAACATGTAGAAGGCGAAAGGGATGAACTCAGAATCAAGAGTACAGTGATGTCCAAGGCTCAAGAGAGTGAAAGAAATGGTAAGCACGATAGCAATACATATAAACCTTTGCCATGAACAGATGTTTCCTTACTTACAAATGAGAAAGTTGGAGAACACATTTTTCTCCAGTCAAGGCTTTATGTGAGCACACAGCTGGTTGATGCCTTGGCTACAGTACTATATTCAGTGGAATATAAAAGGTTAAGGAAATATTGACTTAGAAACTTTGCCGGAGGGTATACTTACATACTAAAACTCTGAATTTTGTGATATTTTTGGTATTCTAGACAGCATTAGATAGCAATTAGAAACTCCTATGATTCTGAATCTTTCCGTGTCTCTCTGGAGTGTTCATTTAGCTAACTTCACCACATTCAAATATGCTGATGGTTTTCTTAGTGCACTGTCAGCCTGAAGTGGTATGCAGGAAACTTAAATGGTTCAGCCAGTAAGAACACTGCTATGCAAGTGTGAGAATCTGTGTTTGAATCCTTAGAAACCACATAAATTCTGTGCATTGTCTTTTATTACTCAAACCTCGGTGCTCATGAGAAGGCAGATATAACAAGCTCTTATGACCAAATTGATCAACAGGTTCAGTTGAAGACATTGTCTCAGGGAATAAAGCAGAAAGTATAAAGCTGACATCCTCTCCTGGCCTTCCACTTGTGACTCCTTCTGGTCAAGCATACACATGCACATATACACACATCTCCTGACACACCCATATACCACACAGCACAGAGAAGCTATTGCAGATGGATGCAGGGAACCCATTCTATTTTCTTTATCTTTACTATAAAGAATGCTATGTAAAGTTAAATAAAAGAGGCACACTAGGATTTAAAGTACAATGTTGAATAGTAGGGAAAAAAGTGGGCAGCCTTGTCTAGTCCCTGATTTTAGTGGGATTGCTTCCAGCTTCTCATCATTTAATTTGCTTTTGGCTACTGGTTTGCTGTAGATTGCTTTTTTAACATATTTAGGTATGGGCCTTGATTTCCTGATCTTTCCAAGACTTTTATTGTGAATGGGTGTTGGATTTTGTCAAATGCTTTCTCCACATCTAAAGAGATGATCATGTTGTTTTTATCTTTGAGTTGGTTTATATAACAGATTATGTAGATGGATTTCCATATATTTAAACTGTCAAGTAACTCCACGTAAAACCAGAGACAGTGAAACTTATAGAGGACAAAGTGGGGAAAGCCTCAAAGATATGGGCACAGGGTAAAAATTTCTGAATAGAACAGCAATGGCTTGTGCTGTAAGATCTAGAATTGACAAATGGAACCTCATAAAATTGCAAAGCTTCTATAAGGCAAAAGACACCGTCTATAAGACAAAAAGACCACCAACAGATTAGGAAAGGATCTTTACCTATCATAATTCATATAGGGGACTAATATCAAATATATAAAGAACTCAAGAAGGTGGACTCCAGAAAATAAAATAACCCCATTTAAAAATGGGGCTCAGAGCTAAACAAATAATTCTCACCTGAGGAATAACGAATGGCTGAGAAGCACCTGAAAAAATGTGCCTTAATCATCAGGGAAAAGCAAATCAAAACAACCCTGAGATTCCACTTCACACCAGTCAGAATGGCTAAGATCAAAAATTCAGGTGATAGCAGATGCTGGCGAGGATGTGGAGAAAGAGGAACACTCCTCTTTGTTGGTGGAATTACAAGCTTGTACAACCACTCTGGAAATCAGTCTGGCGGTTCCTCAGAAATTTGGACACAGTAGGACCGGGGGATCCTGCAATACTTCTCCTGAGCATATATCCAGAAGATGTTCCAACTGGTAAGAAAGAGAGATGCTCCACTATGTTCATAGAAGCCTTATTTATAATAGCCAGAAGCTGGGAAGAACCCAGATGCCCCTCAACAGAGGAATGGATACAGAAAATGTGGTACATTTACACAATGGAGTACTACTCAGCTATTAAAAAGAATGAATTTATGAAATTCCTAGGCAAATGGATGGACCTGGAGGGCATCATCCTGAGTGAGGTAACCCAATCACAAAAGAACTCATGCAATATGTACTCACTGATAAGTGGATATTAGCCCAGAAACTTAGAATACCCAAGATATAAGAAACAATTTGCAGAACACATGAAACTCAAGAAGAATGAAGACCAAAGTGTGAACACTTTGCCCCTTCTTAGAATTGGGAGCAAAGCACCCATGGAAGGGGTTACAGAGACAATGTTTGGAGCTGAGACAAAAGGATGGAGCATCTAGAGACTGCCATACCCAGGGATCCATCCCATAATCAGCCTCTAAACCCTGACACCATTGCATACACTAGCAAGATTTTGCTGAAAGGACCCAGATATAGCTATCTCTTGTGAGGCTTTGCCGGGTCCTAGTAAAAACAGAAGTGGATGCTCACAGTCAGCTTTTGGATGGATCTCAGGTCCCCTAATGTAGGAGCTAGAGAAAGTACCCAAGGAGCTAAAGGGGTCTGGAACCCTATATGTGGAACAACAATATGAACTTACCAGTACCCTCAAGAGCTTGTGTCTCTAGCTACATATGTATCAGAAGATGGCCTAATTGGCCATCATTGGAAAGAGAGGCCCATTGGTCTTGCAAACTTTAGATGCTTCAGTACAGGGGAACACCAGGGCCAAGAATTGGGAGTGGGTGGGTAGGGAAGTAGGTGGGAGGGTATGGGGGACTTTTGGAATAGCTTTGGAAATGTAAATGAGGAAAATACCCAATAAAAAAGTTAATAAAAATACATAAATAAAAGAGGCACAAACTACAATCGAGTATTTAATAACTTCATGTTTTCTAAACATATAATTTGAACTTTCTTGGCTCACACCTTTTAGGTGTAAATCTGTCTAAAGTTGAATCAGTAAACAAAAGTGCAATGTTTAACTAAACATGTACAAATTGGTCTTTGTCTCATGAATATCAATTGCTTTGTATCTCTATTTGAAATTTATGACCTGATATTTCTCAAAAGTTTCAAGAAGGTGTTTTGTTGTTGTTGTTGTTGTTTGTTCTCTTTGTTTTGTTTTTTTGTTTTTGTTTCTAGGTATTGTTTCTAGGTGTTTCTTTCAACTATAAATATTTGGAAAGTTTTTCACAGAACAATTTCAAACTTACTAGAAAATCAACCCTGTTTTCTAACATTAGACTCAAAGGGGATAAAAACATATATTATTGATGCACAAATAGAGTTTCAGTGAGTAGAATATGGATCATTAAAAACATTCAAAATACCATGAACTGTTTGGTAAATTAAAAACATGGTCAATGGAAATAAATGTTGGAATCTATTTGGCTGGACAGCCTTACCACAGACCACTGTGGTCAAAGATGATCAACTTTATTCAATTATCCCTGAAGCAACTTGATTCTAAAGCATGAAATCAAGAATCCTGAAGTGCAATCAGCAAATGCTTCCAGACAGTTTTTAGACATTGCGTGTCTGCTAGAGGAGTGGTTGCTCTATTTCTTTCCAGAAACAGCTCTCTTTGGAAATTTAATTTTATGTTTTAAATGAAATAGAATCACATCACTTGCTCATTCTCTTTTCTCCTTCAATCCACCCCCAGCTACCTTACCTTGAACCCCTACCATGCTCCACCAAAGGTCTCTTTTACTTTGACTATATTTGGGTTCTCTCTCTCTCTTTCTCTCTCTCTTCCCGTGTGTGTGTGTGTGTGTGTGTGTGTGTGTGTGTGTGTGTGTGAGAGAGAGAGAGAGAGAGAGAGAGAGAGAGAGAGAGAGAGAGAGAGAGAGAGATTGTATGCATGTGTGTATGCATGTGTGAAAGAAACAGACATAGATATAGAGATACACAGAGAGAGAGAAAGAGAAAGAGAAAGAGAAAGAGAAAGAGAAAGAGAAAGAGAAAGAGAAAGAGAAAAAGAGAAAGAGAAATTTTATATAAATAGTTCCCATTAATGCTATGTCTGTAGCCTGTGTGTGCCTTGTTTCAAGTTTGACCAGTCTCCCAAACAATATAGATTATAGCTGTAGCCTTTTTTGTTTCCCAGGTTATGTATGGGATTTACTACTGAAGATATCACACATTTATGAAATGTGATTGAGATGGTATAAGTTGAAACTGTTCCCAAATTATCTTTCTGTGTTTTAGCTTTCGTGGATCCAGAAAATACCAAGCAATCTCACAAAGAAAGGATGTAATTAGACATATCCACCTACCTACCACACCTATAAACCAGGAAAACTATTATCGTGACAAGGTATGCATAAAGTTTATGGAGGAGGACTTGTGTCAAAGGGAAATGAAAACAGGAGAAAACAGGAGGGAAATCATGCCTGGTACTAGAAAGTTAGCTGTGATTTCTAGGGACTAGTGACACTATGGAACTTAGAAGAGATGCCACAATTACAACTTTGCTAGGATAGTGTACTTCTTCACTATATTCTAAGCCTTATATACAATGACAAATGGAGCTACAGCTGCTCACCAGAGAAGTCTCTCCTTACAGAAAATGGAAACCAGCAGTGTCTCCATACTCTTTTCAGCGTCTGTGAATTTCTCTTTTTTCTCTTTTATGTCTCTATTAATACTGCACTAAACTTCACTATCAGAGACATTGCCTGATAGTCTGAAATGTTTAAACACTCCCCAAACATTTCATATTTTTATAAGTATAAGGATAAAGGATGATGTTTTAGGAATAAAATGTAATAAGATTGTTTTATCCTCCAATAGTCTCAAGATGTATTTGCATAGAGTCAAGTTCAATGTCATCTTATTAATAAACCACAGCACTTCGTTGTGTTATATATAGAACCTACTAATCAATTAATAAGAATTTGTTATAAGCTCATCTGTATCTATGATATATTATGTTTCTTTGGATAATAATGTAATTTAACGTATCTATTTAATTTATTCTTTGAGATGAGGTGCTGTTCTCTACTTGGTGATCATGTACATACAGAGCCCTGTTTAGAAAGGTTGTGGATGACTGGGATTCCTAGAGTCTTCACGATTCTTAGCGTTCAATAGCGACTGTGTGCACGTTTGGTGCGTTTTTAACACTTGAATTGTTAAATACAGAAGAAAAGCATTATTCTGGAAAAGCTTGTCTGAAGTTTATGAGCGTGTCCACAAACTTCCTATTTTGATGTCCTTACTGGCCTCCAGAAAACCGGAATGCAAGTAACAAAGATAATAATTGCAAAAATTCATATTTAAATCAGATCAGTCCAACATATAAAGCTTTAGGTTTATTGGTTGCTCACCAGTGGCTTTTGACACCATAATAACTATATTTAAGAGTCAGAGACCTAATTAAAAATAGAGAAAGATATGTGTGTGTGTATGTATATGTATATATATATAAATATATATATATATATATATATATATATATATATGTGTGTGTGTGTGTATATGTATGTGTATATATATATATATGTATATATATATAACAGAAAGATGATAGACAGAAAAGTAAACATAAATAAAACATTTGGTATAAACTACAAATTAAGAATTCACATTGCAATTTGCATATATACATACATAATCACAAATGAATATGAAAACGCGTAAAATTGGCATTTATTTACACTGCAAAGTCAATTCTTAATGCCACATATGGTGTATTGGTAGGGAGGTTATGTCTCACTGTCAGTACAAAGCAAGGATAGCAAAGATATCTTCATTGTCCAAATGAATTCTGACACAATAGATTCAATGATATTTATGACTATGCAAACTACCCTAATAAAATTTTGTTTTTTGACAATACCCACCAGGGGGCGCTGGCGCACAGACACTGGACTGCAATGGACACTGGCTATCTAGCCCATTAAGTCAGTAATAACAACTCTCTTTGCAGGATTTTATTGTACAGTGATGACCCTGGAAAAAATAAAAAATTGTAAGCCATTTAAAATTTACTTCTTTAGATGAAAAGACTCTGTCTTCTTAAGTAAATTTGAATGAAAACATGTATTTTTCAAATTCTTGCTAACATCATTTATTGTGGCATGAACTAAAGAGCTTTCCTTGGGTTCATGATAAATATCTCAAAACAAAGAGGAGTGTTTGCTAAGGTATTGAAAATATATACTCAAATCACAATTGCCCCCCATATTGGGACCTGAATGAGCTATGTTCTTGTTAGTAATTAACTGTTTGTAACAATATAAGTAAGTAAGGTAACTATTTTTATTGAATTTCACTTAATCTGTAATCAAATAATTGCCAATGTCAAAAAGTAGTCAACTCAGAAAGTACATTTATTAAGTTAGATTTATTGAAAATTTAATCTCAATATGATGCAAATGTTATTTGTAAGAAGAACATTTGATATTGGAAGTATGGCACAAGTTTACAATCTTCAATAGAAACTGCCTCTTTCCTCTGCTACAAAGGATCATTTAATCCTGGAACACAGACCATTTTCTGACATTCTCCTATTTAAGAGTGTATGCTCCTTGGTTCTTGCATCTTTCATCACAATATTTCCAAAGTTGGGAATATGTTCCTCATTTTAAAGTCTTCCCAAAATATAGACCAGAGGATGCCATTAGATAATTGTACTATCTTCCTAAATGATGACCTTCCTTTCTTGAAAATGTATGAGAATAGAAGAAGCACTATATACGTTACCATCATCATTTATTTAGAAGAAAATGTGAACGGCGTTTTTGAGAGAATATTGTTTCCTTCCATAATGCTAGTCTCAAATAGGTATGGATAAAATTTCCATTCAGAAGTTTATTACTGATTAGCTTAATGACTCAAAGTCTTTTCTCTAGGTACCTCATGGTCTATCATTTTTCACCAAAAAGCTTATTGATATGTGTGTGTATACATACATATATGTATGTGTACGTGTATGATGTGTGCTATTACAATGGTTTATATACCACTAAGAGTCTGAAGCTTAGGGATCTAGACATTAATTTGTGAAAAGAGGAAAATGTGCATTCACACCATACGGATACTTCAAAATCTTATGAATATTCCTGAATTCTTCATTTTTCCCATGTCTCACACAAACTATTCATTGCTATTCTCGTAGGCAGTTTTTGTGTTTGTTGACATGCAGTCAATTCGCACACCATTCAACCTATATAGTATTTGCTAATAATATATTGTCAGGTAATAGAGGATATGGAAATAAAATGAATGCCTCCAGCTATTGGCTCTCCCGTCTTTTGTACCACACGTTTGTGTAAATATCTTCTAACCTCCCAGCCTGTCTTATTCAAACTTTGCATTAGTTTATACAATCGTATTGTCATCGACTGATGACATTCACGACCACACTTGCAATCTTGTATAGCTTCTCTACTCCTGGTGAGTGCTCCATTGGCTCCTGTTTTACTTGGTAAGTCAATAGCATTCAACAGAATCTACTTTCTAGTTCACAAAATACTAAGTTTATTCACCTTGTTCCCTAGAGCCTAAAGTCATTTCTCTTGCCTTATGAGCTACTCTTTCACAATTTCTTTATATATTATCACCTTTATCTGCTTTAAATCAGGAATCCCCAAAGACTGAGGCTGGAATCATATCTTCCCTGTGTGTCTACCCAGGAATCATCCCCAAATGAAATATCAAGAAACAGGAAGCTCCTAGTTAACTAAACTAATGTTTACTACTGCCTAAACCCTGACATTGCTAACTTTTTAATGTGGTCTCAATATTTGAGGAGAGACATATTATAGCATATGTGTGGTAGTATTCATTGATCACACTTTTCTATAAAAATAACTTCCAAATTGAAGCTGCATTTTATCAAATTGGAATTTCCCTTTTTTCCACATATGTTCTCAATATGCCTCTATGGTCACTAGGGTATTTGCAATTACATCTACATACAAGACAAGTTCAGGTGAGAACAGTAAAGTCAACATATTGTAACTTTGTGCTTGTATGAATTTGCTTTATATATCAAAGCATGAAAACAGCACTATTGTTAAGAACGATCTTCTTCATGACCGCTATGAAATTTTCTCTTACATATACCTCAAAGCAATTACAGTCTATTGAATAAAGACTGAAAGTGTGTCCTACTATGTGCCTAATCTGATGATGAGAACTGAATAGCTAACAATGTTAAAGACATGTGATATGAAAAGTCAGTGGAGAAAGATGGCGGTGAAGCTGGCTGGTTGGAAACGCTTGTCCATATCGTCCCAAACATTCCCTTCTGCTTTTCCCATGTGTGTTTTAGTTAATTATTACTACTGCTTATCTTGTGTTTTGTTTTGTTTTGTTTTCTGCACACTTGTTTGAACCAGAAAGTGCATTAATTTGGTTTTACAGACTTTTTATTGTTGAGGCCTGCCAGCGACCCACATGTCCGGGTTCGAGCCTGGAAAGTATCTTGGAATCTGGAAGAAAAGAGGGAAACTAGGCGGCGCAAGAAAGGATGGAGCTAAGACAAGGGTCCTGATCAAAGCTCAATTTTACTATTCAGAGACACGGGGTTATGAAGAAGGGGGAGGGGCCCATTCCCGCCAAATCATTCTTGGAGTACAGTTGCAGGTGACCACGTGTTGGCTCCAGAACAGCTAGGCAGCAGGTAGTAGCAGTGGGAGTGGCAGAAAAATAGGGTGGCAGGCTCCACCCCGATGCTCTGCTGGTGCTAACAGTCAAAACTGATCAGCCAGATTTCAGGCTGAGGAGGTGGGTGGGGGAGGTTATATTTATTTTTATTTTAAGTTTGTGTCTGGTGTGGGTATGAACAGGTGAGTATATGTGCCTTCTGAATCCAGAAGGGAGTGTCAAATGCCCTGAAGCTAGAGGTACACAGGCAGATGTGAGCCCTACAACTTGGATGCTAAGAACTGAATTTGAGTCCTTTCCAAGAGCTTTTCACCACTCTTAAACGCTTCTCCTTTCTTCTGTCCCTCCCAGGATATTCCTCTTCCTCTTCTTCTTCATCTTCTTTCTCCTTCCCTCCTTCTCACAGATCTTAGCTGTGTATACCAATTTCCTTATATTTTTCTGTAGTTCTTGTTTTTCGCTAAACTGGTCAAATATAAATAGATATCTAATTGATGTCCTGCAAGTTTCACTCTTCATCCTATCCTCATCAAAATGTCAAGTGTTTTTTGTCTCAGAATAATCACTGATAAAGGGAAGTAAGCCTAGTCTTCCATAAAGACTAAGACACATTCCTAGCTAAACTGTACAGATTACTAACCCATAAACAGGTGATGTAGACTAATAGACTGAATGCATGCATTTACTCGAATTGGATCATGGCATCCTCTTTTCACAGAAGAGAGAAACAATGAGTGTGTGGAGTCACCAAATAACATTTGTGATGAAGGTAAACACAAGTCATGATAAAGAACAAGGGAAAGAACAGATCAGAAATATTTCTCAGGGTTGGACATCATATGGATAATCTTAATTTATAATGATGAAAACAGGAAATAAATCCAGTAATAGTTGAAGGAAATTCATATGTCACCAGCCACAAATAAGTCTGGATATCATGCAGCATATGAGTTGCTATTAGCATGCCAATGTGTGGATACTGTACATTAATAGGACCATCAGTGTAAATGAGCAGTTTTGATATGATCCTTGAGGAGAAGTGTTTGATTCTAATCTAATGTATATAGTATTCAGTAATGATATGAAATTCATCTTACCCATGGTAATATTTACATATCTATTTTCTTGTTTTAAAACTTTATTTTTTAATGATCACTTTTAAAAGATCTACCAGATTATTAAGGTTTAATTCCAGGTCACCTCTAGGAGTGTGTTTTTAATTATTTTGAGTTTATTATTCATAATATTTAAGATTTCTCATGTGAATTTATTTCCATGCATTCTTAGTTTGTCTTGTGCTTAATTGGCTTATTTTAAAAATAGTGACATTCATTAAAGCTTAGTCACCCTTGGATATTAAAACCACATATCTTTCCATATTTGTTTAGTGTTATACTCAATATTATATAGGTTTACAATGAAACAAGTATTCATACAATTATTATAACATTTATAAAATTTAAATGATAATATTTCTCCATAGTTCTCTTAATATAATTTGATCACTATATATTAAATCTCCAAATAATTACCGTTCTTCATGTCATAACTGAGAGTATGGGATATTCTTCAGTATATTTTTTTTAAACTCAGCATTTTCTATTCATGACAATGCATTTGAGTTGTAAGTTTGAAAATCCACTGCAAGTCTCCCTTGAAAATTTGTTGAAAGTATTATTTGGAGTTATGCCAAAATGATCTATTCCTATTTTTAAAAAATTAATGAATAATTGTCTTCATAGCATTTATCTAAGTAAGGACAGAGTAATTTCTGAATTTGCATGTTATCCTATGTGTGCTACAATATTAATCAATAAATTGAGCAATCAGTACATGACTAAATATTTAAGGGAGAATTGATGGATAGACAGGTAGATTACACACACACACATATATAAAACAGACAGATTACAGTTCTATAATAGATGTTATGGTCCATAACAATGTAAAATTAAACAACATTACAATACCATACAAATATTTCATAGGCCAGGTTGACACAACAAGATCCAGTATTCCAGTCCATTTTTAGATACATAGAAGTTCAAAGCCTGAGCTCATATGACAGTGTCTCAAAAATAAAAATAAAACAAAACAAAAATGCAACACTGGAGAATACAGCATCCAAAGAAATTATTATAAAGTTCTACTGCTTTATAAGTCATATCAAGAATATCTATATTGGCAACAGATATTGCTCACTTACATCTTCAAGGCTTTACAGAATGAATAAGAGGCTTGCCACCAGAAAAATCTAAAGTGTGGTGCTATGAAAAAGACAAGTGATATTGAATCTGAAACCCCTGTTTAGGATTTCCTTCTCGTTCTTATTTTTAACCTTGGGCACATGGTTTTGCTTGCTCAGAGGGAAGGTAGCAACATGGCAGATCCCCAGGAAGTCTTATCAGGCACTTTTTATGCCGGTTGAGTAGTTCCTTTTCCTCCCTGAGCTTTGTCTCCTGGATGCGTAAAATATTGAAACAAAAACTTAAATTCAGGACTAATATGAAAGGGAAATACAAGTTTACATGTTGTGCATAATAGTTCATATATGCATTCTATATTTATTAACTCCATTATTCAATTTCTTAATCAACATCATTTGGACTTTAATGAAAATGTATGTCATAAAATTTCCAGGTGTTTTGATGTTATGAATATTAACATAGTGGGATAAGTCCAACGGGTAGTCTTGCCATTGTAATAACAAAATAATTTATTTTAATAATACATTACAATAGAGAGAGTCTGGCAGTATAAAAGGTACTTAAATAGTGGTAAGGCTGATGCTAAACCATCAACATGTAATATTGCAAAACTATCATGCATAGAGTGTTCTATTTTTCTATGGTATTCAGTTTCTCCATTTTATCATTTTACAGTTGAAAAGTAAGCATACAATTTTACATTAAATATTTTAGTATATAAAAACCTCTCAAGTTGTGATGAAGGCACTAAGTGACTACCATTTTTCATTGAGCTGACTTCTAGAAGGCCATTACTTATGATAATACTCAAGAAGATGTCTGCAAGAAACCTCCATTAAAACAGTCCTACTGATCTGCCATTTGCAGTCATTGTTTTTCAAACCAGAAACTTTCAAGGCAGATGGAAACATTGCTTGAAAACTTTGCAATACCAACTAACAACTGAGTCTCTCTCTCTCTCTCTCTCTCTCTCTCTCTCTCTCTCTCTCTCTCTCTCTCCCTCTCCTTCCCACTTCCTCCCCTCCTACCCCCTCACTCCCTCTTCCCTCCCTCTCCATATCCCCTGCCTCTCTTTCTCTCTAATTTAATTCCTTTTCTTCCTAAAATTGTTTGGTTGCATTTTGAAATGGGGATTTCATTTGAAAGTATACCTAAGGAAATGTTAAATATCATGTGCGTGTTACTTTTGTATTCATTATTCAGTGCTAGTTTCCTGCTTTCTCTCACATATTGATACTGTTCTTAGATGCAGCATAGACATTGTAATGCAGACACTATGCAGCAAAACACAGCCTGACTACAGTTTCTAGAGATGTAAGATCATCACCTGAGGTGACCTGATGAAATATTTCTCAATACTTTAACTAAAATCCACAAGCTTTATTCATTTGTACCATCAGCAAACTAGCCATCAGAGGGAATAATGCCCTCTGGTGTTATTAAAGAAACATTGTTCAAGGTTACAATAGAAACATACACACACAAAAATCATTTATCATTTTTTCTTCTTATGTCTTGACTTCTCACTGTCGTTCTCCAATCTTCTGGTTGAAGAAAACTGGGCAAAAATCACATTTGGGATTCAATCTGACCTTGCAGGCAAGCCTGAGAATCAAAGACTGCCTGGTCAGTGCTAGTTTTTTTTTAGTTTGTGGTGACATCATTGATGCACATAATAATTCATTATAATAATCTATCATTGTAATCGCTGAGGTATGCAGAGTCTATTCTAGCCCGAGGAAAACCCATGCACTCTTCACCTGATTTTATGATAAGTCACCTCTGAGAATGAGACAATCAGCAGCAGCAATCAGGAATAAATTCAAAAAGAATGAATTCTGAATGGAACAAACCATTCAGGTTAGCAGACAGAAAAGTGAGGAGGACAGATTGACATACTAGCCCATTACATGTTGGATTAATACATTAACTTAAAAAAAAGCCATTCTATAACCTTAAAAGGCTGGTTTTCCAATGTTAAAAAAATAGCCAAATCAAATAAGTAGTATGAGAATGTAATCCTATTTTTCATTTATGACCATTATTATTAGGGTCATTTAAAACAATTTTAAAATTAGTTCATTTTCACCTTAGATTCAGAAAGCTTTATATAACCATCAATAAAATAATATCACAAAAACATCAATGACAATAACAATAATACTACTACCAACAATACTACTAATAATTCTAAAATATAGTTAGACGTTTTCTAGGCTGAAAATCTAGCTGTGAAATCTATATCTCTGACATTAATGGAGATGTTTATATGTTCGTTTGATAGGATCCCCTTTCTCCCATCATTTTAATTTTGCTTTTCTTTATTCTCCGTCCTGTCCCCATACAATTTTGAGCCCCTCACGAGCATCATCCTATCTTTTCTTATGACAGTGTCTCAGCTATGTCAACAGCAATTACTACTAACCAGGAATACCTGGTTAAAGGTTTTTAAATCCCTGTACAAATAAACAAAATGTGACAAGGGGACTTCTGTTTCAAGAAGTCCACTCATTGTTTTAATAGCCCTGAAATGCAATTTAACAAATGACTAATTCATAATAACAACTTAAGGTTACCTAAGACCTTAAAATGTGTAAAGTGCTCTTGTACAGATGACGGTGTCTGATCTTTGTTACCATCACTGAAAACCATTGAAATAAAAGTGGTTTATTTAGACAAAGACATTAGAACACTTAACAAATTTTAAGTTAGTATTTAAAGTTCAAAACTGATATTTTACATTTATCAATTTCTCTTTTTAGAAAGCTATGTTTACTAATGTCACACTCTGGAGAGTACTTTGTAATGCTACTTTTATTTTATCTCTTCCTTTGAATAGCTACTCTTATAATTTGTAACTTTCTGTTCATTTGAATTATGTCTATATGTGAAAACATAACCCTTATGTTTAATGAGAAATTATTCTTCTTTAAACAACTGTGTGTGTATGTGTGTGTATGTGTGTGAGTATGTGTGTGTTTGTGTGTGTATGTGTGTATGAGTGTGTATGTGTGTGTATGTGTGTGTGTTTCTGCACTGTTGAGTACATTCACATATGATTTACTCTTGACAAAGATGTAATAATGAGACTCCTTTAAACAATTCTTTCATGAAGGATAGGGCTGACAGACCCTCAGGCCTACATTTGTTTAGGCCATGAGAATTTTTTTCTCTTAAATTTATGTATTTGCTCTGTGTGTGTGTGTGTGTGTGTGTGTGTGTGAGAGAGAGAGAGAGAGAGAGAGAGAGAGAGAGAGAGAGAGAGAGAGAGAAAGAGAGAGAGAGAGACAGAGAGAGAGAGAGAGAGAGAGAGACAGAGAGACAGAGAGACAGAGAGAGAGAGAGAGAAAATTTACTCAGAGCTATAAGAGGATATGGTCATTGCCATCCTTGATCTGGACTTAGAGAAAGTTGAAAGTTGACACCATCTTTCTTGGCAGCAAATACTCTCGATCACTGAGAAATCTCTCCACGTTCTCAGATTAAATTTGTGTTTGTAAAAGATGTAAGGGATGAAGCTCTACATCCTTTACGTGTGTTTTACATTCTTTTGTATTTTTCTCATGTCTTAGTATGTTTTCTAAAAATTAGATAAATTAGCTTCTTTTTAAATGTCTTATATGCAACCTTTTCAAAATTAAACATATTGTGACCATTTTATGTAACCTAGTGTAACTCCTTCCAGATTTACTGCCTACATAACCACTCAAACAAATTTTCTCTCTTTCTCTGTTATTCTTAAATACACACTCAAACATAAAACAACAACAAAAAAAATGAATGTATTCTTACTCAGCTGGAGGAGATTGACTCTGTAGGAGGACCCACAGTCTCAATTAACCTGGACCCCTGAGATCTCTCAGACACTGGACCACCAACCAGGTGGTATATACCAGCTGATATGAAGTCCTCAACACATATACAGCAGAGGCCTGTTGGTTCTGGGTTCAATCAGAGAAGATGTACCTAACCCTCAAGAGACTGGAGGCCCCAGGGAGTGTAGAGGTCTGGTGGGTGGGGGATGAGTGGTGGAGACATCCTTTTGGAAACTGGGGCAGGGAGGAGGTCTGGGATGAGAAACTGTCAGAGAGTGGACCTGGACCAGAATAAAATCTGGAGTATAAAATGAATGAATGAATAAATAAATAAAGGATTAAATTTAAAATAAGACAGGTATTTAATGGAACTTATATTTTTGTGGTTTTGTATTTTCATTATCCTAGTTTTCTTTTTTTTTCCTGTGTTTATTTTGTTTATCCTCTATAGCATACTAGTTTTCTATCTTCTAATTTTTAAAAGGCCATTTTTATCTATGTTCTTACTTTATAGTGATATTATACAGTAAACACGTACATCCATATAAAACAGTTTTATTTGTGTGTGTAGAGAATCTGTCATGGAATGTGGAGTAAGGCAGGTAATCTACTAACCGCAGTGATCCCCCAGTCTCTGCCACTGAATACCCTGGTGTTTCAGGCACATGCAAGAACATGTGTAGCCTTCTACACGGATTCTTATTATTTGAATTCCATTCCTCATATCTGAGCATTTTTTTAATCCACTTAGCCAACTCCCTAATCCCTCACTTGTTGCTTTCTTTTTTGGTAATTGAGTCATATATTTTCTGTATTTATTGATTATTTTCATTATATTCTACCCAGACTTTAGCAGTTCTTCTTCTAATACTTTGGTTAATTATTTCATTTTGTTTGTGTGTGTGTTCATGGGTGTATGCATGAGGTTGACATGCAGTATCTTCTTCAATCACCCTCCATCATATTTTTGCAACAAGGTTTCTCAGTGAACTGGGGGTTCATCTATTATGTTACTCTGTTTGGTCAGTGATGCTCTGGAAATCTCTCTTACTCCCACAGGGTGGAGTTACAGGTGCTTATTTTTAGTGTGTGTCTGCATGAGTGGTACATATACTCAGACACAGAATGGCAAGTGCTTTACCAATGCCAACATCTATAGAGCCCTCTTATTCTAATGTTTGTGTGTGTGTAAATGTTTCATTCACTTTAAAATAATTATTCAGAAATATACATCTTCCTATGAGTGATTCTTTTGCTTGTTGCTATTGGTTCTGAACAATGATATTATTTTAGTTTTCTAAAATGATGCTATATTATTTGCATTTTCAGTATTTCTAATGAAGATAGTTGATACATTAATGACTCTATAGGTGGATTATTTTATTTTTTGTACTGCTATCACTTGGCTGAATTATTTGGCATTACGATAAGCAATAACTTGCTACTTTTACTCTTTGATATTTAAAAACAGAAGGTTCGACAGGTTAATATGTGGTTAGTGTTCATGAATGTTCTATGTCTAAGAGGCTGCCTTTTAAAAAAATGTCTATGATTTTCAGAATCAATTGTATGTGTCCTATTTTTTTATTTTATATCCTCACATATTCAGTGTCACTGACTAGATATTAGATGTTTCTTTTGCTCGTTGCTTTCTTCATGTTTCAAAGTCTGCATATAAACCTTGCTTTATCAGGTAGAAATTCAGTTGTCTGGACATGAGCATAGAGCTGGGATGGCATTGTGCCTGCCACCCTCTCTCTGCATCCATCCAGTGGACGACCATTTACATTTCAGTATTAAAGTCCACAAATCACTGCATGTCTTCAATATTCTTAATTGTGCCACAAATAGACAGCCTAGATTGAATATTTAAGTTCTATGACATTATATACAACATACTTTAAATTAAAGCCTTTAATTTTTTTTTTTCATTTATATTGTGAATGTCGCCTTTGGGGCTAATTTTTCCATTTTGTATTAATCCTGTTTTTATGATTTTAACAGCCAAGTTCATCCTTGTGAGTGCTCTTGACCGTGACAATTGAATCGTTATCACCCTTTCTCTATCTGCCCACTCTTCTCTGAGAGTCAACTCATCCTCCCCTGCAGCCACATGTTGGGTCAGCTTCACCCTGACCTCACTCCAGCCTCCCTTCCTTAGTGGCAATTTTCTTATACACTGATAAATGAGTATGCAAGTCATATATCCATTCAGAGTCTCTAAACAGTCAATTCTATGACCTGCTTCACTTCCCACATATTCCACACAAAGTACAAGAAGACAAAGAAAAAGTCAGGTCACCAGAAATGGTTCATGTGAAAAGTAATACGAAGCCTTGGAAAAAACTGGGACCTAAACATGTATGTGCATGCATTTCTACTTTTGTGCTTGGACTTGTTTCTGTATATATATTCTACATTGAAATATATGTAAATAAAAAACTTCTAATGCTCCAGTTGTGAAGAAGGTCACAATAGTTCATTTAATGCTGAGAGCTGAACAGATGTTCTACATGCAATAAATTAGAAGCTTCTAATGAGAAAAATATGGAACTGTAGCTTTCAGCTTTAGAAATGTTGGATGATTACAATAAACTCTTATTACTAATGTGTCTTCCCAACATGAGAAGCCTCAGAGTGATCAAGACATCAGTGCTGACATAATTCATGGGAGCATGGAATTAGCAGCTACAAAAGATTTGCTCTTGGTTTATTTTCTTTCATTCTTTTTTATTCAATATAAGAATATCATAAGAATATAAGAATATTAGCATGCAATTGGGAAATTAAGGATATTTTTCATTACTCAGTTCTTCAGCTGAGGAGATAGTTCTCTATATGGCATTCCCCTGACATGGTGGCTAATAGCTAATATCATCCTGGTTGCCTCCTTCCTCTAAGTTCCACCTACCCATCTCCCACAAAGTACAGGTTACCACACAGAAGAAAGTACACATGCTTACTGAAGCCATCCACCATCACATTAAATAAGCAATACTATGAGTTATATCGGTATATGACATAAACGGGCAAGTGTTAGTAGCTCCTTGACTTTATTCCTGTATTGGACAATTGTACACACCAAAAAAGGTGGAGTTCAGAAAAATAAGGAGCAGTAGTAACTATTATGTTTGAAAAATAAGATGGTCACTACACAAAGTCTTTTCTGTAATGATTACAAGTATGAGATACATGTCCAGTAATTGTACATTCTGGTAAAACTGTAGAGGCTGCATATCTTTGTAGCATGTGTTCTTTTTCAGGTATTGTTGTACTGTGGAATGATTGGGTGAACTTAAGAGTTGAGAAAACAAATAGGTATGACTTTTGATGAAGAAGAACACACCTAGAGGTTTCTGTGAGTTGAATCTGATGCCTGAGGGAAGTGAGTGGAAAAGGATTCATTGTTGGTTCATTTTCTTTCTTTCTTTTTTTCCATTTAATAAATGAAAAATATGAGCATGTAACACACTTATATACTTAAAGTAAAATGTCAGTGGTAAGAAATCACAGAATCATACTCAAAACTAATTACAAGGTACACATTTTCATTCTCGGGTGATTCCCGAGATCATTGCCAATTATGGCCCGTCATGCCTATTAGATGTACCAAGAAACGTTTATGCTAATACACATATAACAATAGTCTTATATGTTAACCTATCCTGTTTTTTCATTCCTCAAGGTTCATCAAATGTGTTAGAAAGCTCATCTTCAAACTTTCATTATTGTTGTCACAATTACATGTCAACTGAGCTCAGAAGGATTTATGCTATAATACAAGTGCTCATAAATTTATAATCACCTTTCTAGCACATATTGATAATTTCCATGGTTTCAGTCTCGACTGAACAAGGTTAATGAAGACAATTATTTAATTGGTACAATAAATTTGTTTATGTTACTAGTATTTCTTCAACTACAAAAAAAAAGGGCTAGTAGAAGTCATCATTGTACCCATCCTTAAAGAAACCAAGTAGCAATAATGTAAATGAGTTTGTAAATATCTTAAGATTTACAGAATCAGGGATAGGTTCATACTTCATAAAATCTCTTTTGGTTGATACTCAATTTATGTAAAAAACATATCTAAGCATTGCTACATCTCATACTTTTAGACAAAGAGTGACAAAGCCCCATGAAATATTTTCAAACCACCATAGTGTTGGAACTTTTGGAGAAACAGAAAAGTTCATTCACTATCATATGGCTGTAGATGCTCAAAAGATATTTCCTTATGGTCTATAATTCTGTTTCTCTCATGATGGGAATCCTGTGGAGATTCATTAAAAGTGCCATTAAGAAAGTGCATTTGTAAAGGCATTATTTCCTATTCAAATAGAAAAAAAATCCAATGAACTTCTGGTAAACAATTGTTTTAAAGAAGAAATGTAGATAAAAGTCAGGGACAAAAATCAAAACAGAGACTGAAGGAAAGGCCATTCAGAGACTGCCTGTACTGGCTAGTTTTGTGTCAACTTGACACAGCTGGAGTTATCACAGATAAAGGAGCTTCAGTTGAGGAAATGCCTCCATGAGATCCAACTGTAAGGCATTTTCTCAATTAGTGATCAAGGGGGAAAGGCCCCTTGTGGGTGGTGCCATCTCTGGGCTGGTAGTCCTGGTTCTATAAGAAAGCAGGCTGAGCAAGCCAGGGGAGGCAAGCCAGTAAACAACATCCCTCCATGGCCTCTGCATCAGCTCTTGCTTCCTGACCTGCTTGAGTTCCAGTCCTGACTTCCTTTGGTGATGAACAGCAGTGTGGAAGTGTAAGCCAAATAAACCCTTTCCTCCCCAACTTGCTTTTTGGTCATGATGTTTGTGCAGGAATAGAAACCCTGACTAAGACACTGCCTTACCTAGGAATTCCTTCCATTTGCAGACACCAAGCCATCACATTATTGCTAATGCCAAGAAGTGCATGCTGACAGGAGCCTGCTATGGCTGTTCCCTGAGAGGTTCTATCAGCACTAGACCAATACAAATGCAGATACAGTCAATGATATGACTGAGCCTGGGGACCACAGTGAAAGACCTAGGGGAAGGACTAAAGAAACTGCAACTCCATATGAAGAATAGTAACTAACTAGTCCATTCAGAGCTCCCAGGAACTCAACCACCAAGCAAAGAATATACATGGAAGAAGCCATGACTCCAGGTAAACATGTAGCAGAAAATGGCCTTATCTGACATTAATGGGAGAAGAGGAGGCTTGATGCCCCAGCATAGGGGAAATCTAGAGGGCTTGAGGGGTGAGTCAGGAGTGGGTGACTGGGTGGAGGCAAAGGGGAGGGGGGATGAAATGGCGGTTTTATGGAGGGCAACCAGGGGGATATCATTTGAAACATAAATGAATAAAATGATTAATTAAAAAGCCTAAGCCTAGTGTGTGCAATGGTGTCAGCGTTTGGAGGCTGATTATGGGATGGATCCCCGGGTATGGCAGTCTCTAGATGGCCCATCCTTACCCTGATATAGCTATCTCTTGTGAGGCTATTCAGGGGCCTAGCAAACACAGAAGTTGGTGCTCACAGTAAGCTATTGGATGGATCACAGTGCCCCCAATGGAGGAGCTAGAGAAAGTACCCAAGGAGCTAAAGGGATCTGCAACCCTATAGGTGGAACAACAATATGAACTAGCCAGTACCTCCCGGAGCTCTTGTCTGTAGCTGCATATGTATCAGAAGATGGCCTAGTCGGCCATCACTGGAAAGAGAGGCCCATTGGTCTTGCAAACTTTATATGCCTCAGTACAGGGGAAAGCCAGGGCCAAGAAGTGGGAGTGGGTGGGAAGGGGAGTTTGGGGTGGAGGGTATGGGGGACTTTTGGGATAGCATTGGAAATGTAAATGAAGAAAAAACTTAATTAAATTAAAAAAACCCTAAGCCTACATAAAACAAAACAAAAATAAGCTTAAATAAAAATATATTTATGGAAATTTTCTGTGTATTTTTTCTTAATTTCTAATATTCCCTTTATAGCCAAAAGCTAGCACTATTTGTAATTTTTTAATTACATGAGTTGAGTGCTTTTAAATAATGTAATATGTTGAAAATTGTGGTACAAATATCAACATTTGTAAAATTTTTTAGGAGATAAAATTTGCCATTAATTTGTGTTGTGATTTTATTTCATTTTCTGTATCATCTATGATACAACACTTCTCTTTCAAACATTAATATTCACAACCGTTTAACATTTCTACCTGTAAACTTCTTCAGATTTTTTGTACAGCCTATGAAGTGTATGTGCTTGACTATCACTTCACACACACATAATATATATTATTAATAATATATTAATTATATAATAATGTATTAATAAATATATTATATTAATAATATATATATATAATGTGTGTGTATGTATGTGTGCATACACATAGACATAGAGACAAAGAGAAAGAGACCATACCACTAAATTAGTTGAATTTGAGTGTCAGTAAAATATAGATGCTTTCTTTTGTTGAATGTATTTTATATCTGTAAACTACCATAAACACTTTAGAACTGGAATTAGAAATAAATAAATAAATTATAAAATAATTTAAACAAATTAATGAAATTTAGTATTAAGTAAAATGATTCAAAAACATAATATAAACAAAATTATAGTATAACTTCCCAGGCCTGAGTCTATAGCCCAATTGGTAGAGAACCTTCTTAGCATTCACTAAGCCATAAGTTCGCTCATCAGTACCATATGAGTCAGGCATGTTGACGCCTGCAGTCCCAGAGTATATGTTCTGGACAAGATGTTTGGGAGTTCAAGGTCATCTCGAATTAGCACTATGTTGGGGCATGACTGGTATATATGAGAACTACCTCAAAATTAAGTAATAAATTAAAAAACAAAAATAGCCAATTAGCAAGTATTTCGATAAAAAGAATCAACCACTATTATCTTTTCTGGTTTTCTTTTTTTATTAATATCATTTCACAAACTGTACTTTCTTAGTCTCTAGTAAGCCAATGCTCTAGCTATGTTTCTAAAGAGCATCTTGTTTCCTATTAAATCCTCTCAAACCACATTGATCAATTGGCTCTATATGGTGAATTTGTGTTCCCTTTGCAACAACCTAGCATAATAATATATTTTAATATTGTTTCTCAAAAAAAAAGTGTACCTGCAGGAAAGGTTCTTCCTTCAATATCAAAACAAAGTTCTGTTTCCCTGGTAATGGAACAAGATGCTAATGGAAACAAGATAGGATTTAAAGGTAGAGCACAGAGGTATTTTGTCTCAAGATAGTTACAAATGGCAGAAGTGGTGATAAGACATATCATATGGAATTATTCAGGTTATAATCAACATATTAAATAAAGATATTATTTAAAGAAAACTGGAATTCTACCCTTTAAGAACAGTCCATTTTAGTGACAATTTGAGAGAAAGGAAATAAGTGAAAATATTAACCACATGACTAATTCAACAAAGGGGAAAAAAGGAAGCATGAAAAGGAAAAAATAATCACAGGAAGTAGCTTTCATCACAATCCAGATACAATACAGAGATAAAATGAACATAAAATACAAGAAAATGTTTAGAGTCTAGACTGTCTAGAAAGAGCTAAATTTAATTGTACTCTACTATAGTGGGTTACATAACATTTCAGACAAGCCTCCAAAAATACTAATTATGTGTATGTTCAATGAAAGCAAAATGGACACAAAAATCTGAAGGTATTCCAAGAGAATACAATTAAAGTTGGACAAAATAAGGAAGTCAATACTAAATATGAGCAAAAGAATTCAATAAATAGAAGTACTGAGAAATGACAGATTATTAGATTAAAATGAACATCTCCATAAATCAAACAAAACTCTCAATGAAAGGCAAAACATTTATGGGTAAGAAAAATATCAAGGCTGAAAAACAAGGTAGATGAATTATAATATCCAAACAATATCAAAGATGAATTAATCAGAAAGTATGATAATGTGCGGTGTATGCGACAAGATCAAAATATAAACTGTATGAATCCCAGGTATAAAAGAAGACAAACTATAGGCTAAAATCACAGAAGAAATATTCAACAAAATCATAGTAGAAAATTTATCTTATATATGGAAATACATGGCTATCCATATACAGAAGCCACTTAGAATGTCAAATAGATGTGATAAATGCTTCCATTTATTGTTATAATTAAACTATACTGTACTAACTGTATAGAATAAAGAAATAATAAAATTTGTGGGGGTGGACTCCACAAATCCACTCTCCCCAGTATAGGGGATTTCATCTAAGGCATCTCACTTTGAATCCTGAGAGTCTCTCACTTCCCAAGTCTCTGGTACATTCTAGAGGGACCCCTGTCCTACCTCCCACAGTTTCCTGTTTCCATTCTTTTTCGTGACCCTCAGTAGAGTCCACTTCCAGTAGAAAGACAGGGCATCAAGAGGAGGGATGGGCTTGTTATCCCACAGTCAAAGACTCTGACACAGAATTGTTCCTGTCTAAAAGAACTGCAGGGGGAAAAAGGAGAAGAACTGAGGGAAAGCAGGTCCAGTGACAGGCCCAAATTGGGATTCAGCTCAAGGGGAGGATCTAAGGCCTGACACTAATATTGATGCTCTGGTGTGATTACAGACAGGAGCCTAGCACGGCTGCCCTCTCAGAAGCCCAACAAGCAGCTGAAAGAGTCATATGCAGATACTTATACCCAGCCAATGGAGAGAAGCTGAGGAAACCTATATTTGAATTTGGGAAAAGGTGGAGAAGCTGAGGAGGAGGGTGACCAGGAGTCTCAACTAACCTGGATCTCCGAGACCCCTCAGACACTGAGCCAACAACCAGGCACAGTGTACTAGCTATCCAAGGCCCCCAACATATATACAGCAGAGGACTGCCTGGTCTGGCCTCTGTGAGAAAACAAGCACCTATCTCTGCAGAGACTTGATGCCCCATTGAGCTCTGGTGGTTTGGGTGGGGGACATCCTCTTGGAGACAGGGTGAGGAGGTATGGGAAGAGTCACAGTCAGAGGGTTGACAAGGAGGGGGATAACAACTGGACTCTAATAAGAAGATTAAAAATAAAATATATATATATATATATATATATATATATATATATATATATATATATATATATATATATAAATTTGTGAGGGTGAACTGTAAATTCTCATAGAAAAGGAAACACATTAGAATAATAGCAGGTTTGGGAAAAGACTCCTTAAAAGCTTAGAGAACACGTAAAACAATTATTACTTCAGATTACTATGGCCAATAAAGGTCTCCTTCATCATTGGACAAGGTTGAATACCTTCCCATAAATAAACACAAACTGAAGGAACTCTTTTTTTTTTTTTAATTCTGTAATTGTATTGATGTACTGACAACTTAGTGTAACCCAATTTAGTGGCAAGTTCTTTAGTCTTTGCATTTTCCAGCTTGGCAATTCAAGCCACAGACTTAGGGCCCAGGACATTGTCTCAGTAGTGGAAGCAGATGTCATCCCATCTCATTATAATTGGTCCTGATAGTTTCCACCAGCTTAGCCAGAGCACCCTGACCTTCTGAGTTAACTAACCTGTGAGAAGGCAACAGTGGTGCATGTCTTCCTGCGGACCAGGCACCCCAGCCTGTCATTTCCCTTGATGATGCAGTAGGGCACCTCCATCTTTCGACACAGGGCAGGCAGAAAAAACACCAGTTCAATGGGGTCTACATCGTGGGCAATCACCACCAGCTGAGCCTTCTTGCTATCCACCAAGGTGGTGACTATATTGACTCGTGCTCGTAGGACAGGTGGTCTCTTAGTTAGTACATCACCTTTGCCAGCAGCTTTCTTCTCAGCAGGGGCCAGTAGCCTCTACTTCTTCTATTGCTTTGTCTCTGGCCTGTACTTGTGGGCAAGCTGAACCAGCTATGTAGCTCTTTACCGGTCCAAGGCCTGGGTGAACTGGTTAATGTCAGGAGGTACTTTGAGCCTCTTAAAGAGGATGGCTCTTTGCTGCTGCAGCCTAATGTAGCGGGGGCCATTTGATAAAGTGTGTTAGATCTCTTTTGGCCTGGATTTCCTGACCAATGCTGAAGTTCTTGGGCCTTTTCTCAAAGGATTGACCACCTTTTTGGCCTCCTATTTCTTTATGACGACCAGGGGGGTGGCCACCTTCTTCCGCTTGGCCTTCTTTCCTTTGGACATCTGGCTTGGCTGGTGGAGACCAAATCACGTTTTTCATTCTGATATGGAACAACATCATGATATTTCTGCTTTGGAATTACCACCATTAATGCTTATTGTATATTTTATTTTTAACAGTTCACGTAACTAGTACTTGCACTGAACATATACATAGAAATCCATTGATATCATTCAGTATACATATAGAGGTTTAGAACATAATGCAATCACATCACAAAATTCAATTACTAATGTTTTTAATTAATCGAACACACCAGAGATTTTCCAATATATAATATTTTCAAGTCTTTTATTTTGTAATCATATTATGTGAGGGAAATATAGTGAAGAGAATAAATTGAGGTATAGATAGAAAGTAAACATTTCTTTTCTGGAATAAACATATTTACATAAAATCATAAAGTATTAACTTTATATATACTTTTAAGATTACTTTTCTGTTAAAATTTGTAGTCAAATTTTTTCTTTGTCGTCCTCTTTACTGGGAATTTGGTATTGTTGCTTTATTGATACTGCAAATTAATTGATATAATTTTCTATATTTGATAGTATCCTCAACTATTAGCAAACCAGTCTTATGACATCTTTTACAATTTTCAGGATGCACCTAATAATATTCTCTAACAGTGTTTTACTGAGAGAAAGTTGAGTAAAAGTAAAATTAGTAAATGAAATTACAGTTTATACTTGAAATTAACACTAAACTCA
This sequence comes from Mus musculus, assembly GCF_000001635.26. Classification (NCBI taxonomy): domain Eukaryota; kingdom Metazoa; phylum Chordata; class Mammalia; order Rodentia; family Muridae; genus Mus; species Mus musculus. Next base: position 96,291,711 of record NC_000078.6, on the reverse strand, counting down.
GGTCTGAAAGGGAGAGGTCACTGCTTAAGAAAGTTGAAATGCATTGCCAAGTGACACAGAATGATGAGAGATCAAGCAACTGTCCCGCTTACATACTGTATATTGCTGTGAGCTGAATAAACCCATAACAACACTTAAACTGTGACTAATCCAGAGAACAATTCTAACACTCTTCAGACTTCTGAGTGTTAAGCGAAGTGAAGACAGTGCAGAGGCAGAGTCTATAATGTAACAGAGGTCCGTTCACAAGGTTTAGGGGAAGAAACCATTGTTGCCATCTAACAGAACAAAGCGAATCTGCTAGTGCAGATGTGAGAGCCCAAGCAATGTATCCAGTTGCACTAAGCAACGCATTTCATATGTGGGTGAAAAGGCTTCGATCTAAGACCCTTGGAGCTAGGAAGAAGCCAGTCTTTCATTTCAAATCGAAAAAGCAGGCAAATTCTATACTTTGGGACTAATACACCTCATAAATTCAGTCGAAGCCAACACACATGCAGCATTGTAAAAACCTTCGATAAATTGTAGCACATAAGCAGAAAACTACTGAGAATAAATGATGGGGAAGCACTTAGTACTAAATGGACAGCTGCATCACTGAGTGCAAGACTTAGGGATCATCATAGAAGTTATAGGAGAAGAAAGACATAAGAGCCAATTGATGGGGAGATGCTCAGCAAAAAGATGTCTTGCAACATGACCAAGTAGTGACAGTCATACGCTCGACGAGCCTGTGTAAGGCTCACCCCAAGACAGGGCCCACCAACATTTCAACATGAATCAGGGAGGGTACAGTAAAGCACCTCCCCTGCTTTAGGAAGCATTGGGAGTTTCCGACCTGCTGAGGTTGTCATTTTCTTCAGTGGTTTAGCCAATGAAAAGTCGTACTTGTTTCAGTAAATAACCTCCCACCCTACTCAAGCAATAAACTCAAAATAAAATCAGGGAGTTGTGCTAAAAGAATGCTAGAAAGTAGGGCTGGGTCTTTTTTAGAAAGATTCCATATGAGAGGGTGATATAAATGACAAAAATTTATCATGAACCTGTAAACACAAAATAAAATGCAAAACTCTTATCCTTAAGAATAATGTTAGCTAAAGACAAGAGCTCCTGGGTACTGGTTAGTTCATATTGTTGTTCCACCTATAGGGTTGCAGTTCCCTATAGCTCCTTGGGTAATTTCTCTAGCTCCTCCATTAGGGGCCGTGTGACCCATCCAATAACTGACTGTGATCATCCACTTCTGTGTTTGCTAGGCGCCGGCATAGTCTCACAAGAGAGAGCTATAACTGGGTCCTTTCAACGAAATCTTGCTAGTGTATGCAATGGTGTCTGCATTTGGAAGCTGATTATGGGATGGATCCCTGCATATGGCAGTCACTAGATGGTCCATCCTTTTGTCACAGCTCCAAATTTTGTCTCTGTAACTCCTTCTATGGGTGTTTTGTTCCCATTTCTAAGAAAGGGTAAAGTGTCCACACTTTGATCTTTGTTCTTCTTGAATTTCATGCGTTTGGCAAGTTGTATCTTATATCTTGGGTATCCTAAGTTTAGCTGCATATATATCAAAAGATGGCCTAGTTGGCCATCACTGCAAAGAGAGGCCCATTGGACTTGCAAACTTTATATGCCCCAGTACAGGGGAACGCCAGGGCCAAAAGGGGGAGTGGGTGGGTAGGGGATTGGGGGGGTGGGTATGGGGGACCTTTGGGATAGCATTGAAAATGTAAATGAGGAAAATACCTAATTAAAAAAAAAAGAAAGCAAAAAAAATAAAGAAATGAGAAAAAAAAAAAGAAAATCAAATAACCCCATTAAAAAATGGGGCTCAGAGTTAAACAAAGAATTCTCACCTGAGGAATACCGAATGGCTGAGAAGCACCTGAAAAAATGTTCAGCATCCTTAATCATCAGAGAAATGCAAATCAAAACAACCCTGAGATTCCACCTCACACCAGTCAGAATGGCTAAGATCAAAAATTCAGGTGACAGCAGATGCTAGCGAGGATGTGGAGAAAGAGGAACACTCCTCCATTCCTGGTGGGATTGCAAGCTTGTATAACCACTCTGGAAATCAGTCTGGCGGTTCCTCAGAAAACTGGATATAGTACTACCGGAGGATCCTGCAATACCTCTCCTGGGCATATATCCAGAAGATGTTCCAACCGGTAAGAAGGACACATGCTCCACTATGTTCATAGCAGCCTTATTTATAATAACCAGAAGCTGGAAAGAACCCAGATGCCCCTCAACAGAGGAATGGATACAGAAAATGTGGTACATTTACACAATGGAGTACTACTCAGCTATTAAAAAGAATGAATTTATGAAATTCCTAGGCAAATGGATGGACCTGGAGGGTATCATCCTGAGTGAGGTAACCCAATCACAAAGGAACTCACACAATATGTACTCACTGATAAGTGGATATTAGCCCAGAAACTTAGGATATCCAAGATATAAGATACAATTTGCTAAACGCATGAAACTGAAGAAGAATGAAGACCAAAGTGTGGACACTTTGCCCCTTCTTAGAAATAGGAACAAAACACCCATGGAAAGAGTTACAGAGACAAAATTTGGAGCTGTGTCAAAAAGATGGACCATCTAGAGCCTGCCATATCCAGGGTTCCATCCCATAATCAGCTTCCAAACACTGACACCATTGCATACACTAGTAAGATTTTGCTGAAAGGACCCTGATATAGCTGTCTCTTGTGAGACTATGCCGGGGCCTAGCAAAGACAGAAGTGGATGCTCACAGTCAGCTATTGGATGGATCACAGGGCCCCCAATGGAGGAGCTAGAGAAAAGTACCCAAGGAGCTAAAGGGATCTGCAACCCTATAAGTAGAACATTATGAACTAACCAGTACCCCGGAGCTCTTGACTCTAGCTGCATATGTATCAAAAGATGGCCTAGTCGGCCATCACTGGAAAGAGAGGCCCATTGGACTTGCAAACTTTATATGCCCCAGTACAGGGGAACGCCAGGGCAAAAAGGAGGGAGTGGGTGAGTAGGGGAGTGGGTGGGAGGGTATGGGGGACTTTTGGGATATCATTGGAAATGTAAATGAGGACAATACCTAATAAAAAGTATAATTAAAAAAAAGAAGAAGAATGTTAGCCAGGCGGTGGTGGCACACCCCTTTAATCCCAGCAAATGGGAGGCAGAGGCAGGCAGATTTCTGAGTTCGCGGCCAGCCTGGTCTACAGAGTTCCAGGACAGCCAGGGCTACACAGAGAAACCCTGTCTCGAAAATCCAAAAAAAAAAAAAAAAGAATAATATTAAATATTGCCAGGACTTGTATATACCTGCCATCCCAGTCTTTGAAATGATGAAGCAGGAGATAGAATGTTAGTCCAGCCTACCTAGTAAAATCCATGCACATCTACTTACAGGAAATATTATGGAATATTTTAAGTGCATTGTGCAGACCTACCATAGGGGGAAACTGCATTTGTAAGTATTGTTACTCATCAGTAATGTGCTTTTATCCCAAGGTCTCTTAAAGTGATGTACAGTGAGACTTAAGGTTGTTTTCATACAGTTAACACCACCCCCATTATGTAGCCCATTGGTGAAGAATAACTTGCAGTCTAAATCTGATCATCTAGGAAATATTTTATATATGGCTGTACTTGCCATAGTGATTTCTTTGATTGTATTGTACAGAGCAAATTAAGCCCCGCTGGTAAAGACAACACAAATGCCAATGGGAACACATGTAGAATTAGAATATCAACACAACATTTTTCAACATTCATAGGTAATTATTAGGTTTTGAAGATTTCATTCCCAGAGGTAATAACTGATGCAGTTGAAATGAAAAGAGAGAGTGATAGAGAGAGAGGGAGGGAGAAAGGGAGAGAGGGGGGAGAGGGAGGGAGAAACAGGGAGAGAGAGAGAGCACGTGCTCAACCAAAAGGGAATGAATTGTTCTAGTCTCATGACAAACTATAATGGAGTACCACTTACTAGGAATGAGTAAAAATAGAGGGGGTTTGTGTGAGGTGCAACCCAGTGATAATGCTAATAACATTATTGAGTTTAGAAGGGATAATAAGGAATTACAGATATTGTAAAAACTTTGTTAACTAAGCAGCGGCAGGGTTTAGAATATTAATATTTAGAATATGGTTCCATGTTTTTTCTTTTTTGAGAAAAGTTCTAATGTGGATTCTTTGTTTGCATCCATCATCATAGGCTTCATAGAATAAATTCTTGAAATGTTAACTGATATTCAAATTTCACAGTATTTGAAAAAGTGGCCAACATAGTACAATCTTCAGCAATCATAACCTAGGTTAATCAACGACCTTCAACATCAAGGCTAGGTTATTAGCACAGTATTACAATTCATTGAAGACCATTGTGGCTATTAGAGTATATTGCAGTTGTTTTCATCTGTCCTATATCTGTGACCCTTTTACACATTTCTTCCGAGTTTTGGTGATCCCGAACCACAAAATTATTTCTTTGCTACTTCATAACTATGATTTTGCTACTGTTATGAATCATAATGACGTGCAAGATATCTGATATATTACCCCCTTTGAAAGAGTCATTCAGCTCCCCAATGGGGTGACAACCCATAGGTTGAAAAGTGATGAACATAATTATAGCAATAACTATGTTCACTTAAGATAGGTATACTTTTAGTTAGACAATGAATATTTCATAAATTGTAGAGTAGTGCCAAAGTTTTATAAGTACCCTGAAACTAATATACACTTGACATTATTGAGATGTGCACATAACCAAGGTGTCCTCAAATGAAGTCGTCAATGCCTCCGTCTTATCATATTATAAGAATGTGTGTGTGTGTGTGTGTGTGTGTGTGTGTGGTATATATTATTCCTTATTATTTTAATCTTGGACAGTTGTACTTCTCTGTGTTTCATCTCCATCTACTGCAAATAGAAATTTCTCTGATGTCTCTGATGTGGGTTCAGGGCTTTATTAATGAACAGATATAACTATGTTATTAGGTATCAATTTAACATTGTCTAATTAACAACATTTTAGCAGTAGATTCTCCCTTTTGGTCTATGACCTATTCCCTTAGCACAGAAATGATGCTAGGCACAGGTTTTGGCATATGGATTGTGACTTAAATAAAATGAGAAACTGGTTTGTTACCCCTGTAATGCTTGTCCCAGTTGGTCAGCAAGGGAATTGTCTTGCAGGCAAATTGTTATTGAAGATTGCAAAGTATACCGTTGAGTATAATTAATGCTTGTTTTTCTCCTGTAGTAGCACCATTAATATTATCAACACTATGAAATCTAACCAAGAGACATTTGTCCACAGATTTATTTCAATTATCTTGTACTTAGTGGTATAGTGGAGTCCTTCTATCACACACTAAAACAATGGAGAGAACATAGACTAAGTAGACCCATATGGGATACACATTAGTGTTGTAAGAAGAGCCTAAAGAAGAAAACAGAAGTCATCCTGCAGCAATAAAAGCAGAAAGGAAAATTTGCCAGGAGCTAACATAGCCATGTTTCCTGGAAGTTTCTTCATATCATTTGTAAATGGTTACTGTAATACAAAGACACTCATGTTTACCTGATTGCTGACATAGTGCTGAGAGTTGTCTTGTTTTTATGTATAATCACCAATAGAGTTAGACCCCTGAAACCTCAGAGAGAGTTTTCAATTTCAATTATAGATTATATTTTCTTTTCTTTCTTTTTTTTGCAATTCTTTTCTTTTCTTTTTTTAATTCTTTTTTCACATTTTAAACGTTATCCCCTTTCCTATTTTCCTCTCCAAAAATTCACTATCCCTTCCCCCATCTCCCTGCTCCCCAACACACCCATTGCCTAGTCCTGGCCTTAGCATTCCCCTATATTGGGGCATAGAACCTTATTCACAAGACCAAGGGCCTCTCCTCCCATTGGTGACCGACTAGGCCATCATCTGCTACATATACAGCCAAAGACACAATTCCCACTATGTGTTTTCTTTGATTGGTGGTTTAGTCCCAGGGAGCTTTGGGGGTACTGGTTAGTTCATATTGTTGTTCCTCCCATGTGGCTGCAAACCCCTTCTTGGGTACTTTCTCTAGCTCCTTCATTGGGGACCCTGTGCTCTGTCCAAAGGATTACTGTGAGCACCCATTTCTGTATTTGCTAGGCACTGGTAGAGCCTCTCAGAGACACCTATATCAGGCTTTGCAAGTTCTGACATTTCCAAAAAGGTTTTACTAACTTGTGACTCAATTCTGACTCCCAGGATACATTGGAGATGCCAAACTCAAGAATGAGTCACATGCATCTATTCATTTTGCAAAGTCCTCTCACATAGCCTCAGACACATGGATAATTAATGTTATTATAGAAACATCTCAGTTTATTGATGTGAAAATTTTGTCCTTTTTCCTAATGGCCATTGGATTGCCGAGCACTAAACTCCATGCTGTTTTACAAGTCTATCACTTCTCTCTCTCTCTCTCTCTCTCTCTCTCTCTCTCTCTCTCTCTCTCTCTCTCTCTCTCTCTCTCCATGCCTCCCTAGCCCCTCTGTCTGTGTGTGTGTGTGTGTGTGTATGCACAAACTGCTATTCTTTCCTCTTGGTACAAAGCATCCATGAAAACAAAGAGAAACTTATTGCCTCATTAATCATTCATTTATTGAGCAAACATTTATTAAACACATGAAATATTCAAGAGTTTAAACTGAGTTATAAGATAGAACTTTGGACAAGTCAGATACACCTGCAAATCAGAGATGCAAAACTCTCTCTCTCTCTTATCTCTTAATACATGTGCTCACAAATGAATTTATTCATTTGGACCCACATGTAGCCTACAGAATTCAAATCATTATTCTGGATTATATTTACCATCTCCACAAATATTGAATGAATACAAACATATGGTTATTCTTTAACTTTTATTTATGCCTTATACTACACAGACCTAATTAGTCAAAAATATCTTCTGTGTATCCACTTACAAACTAGTTATAAATAAGTGATAGAAAACACTATTACAAATTCTTGGATACTTACAAGACAAAAGAATGTGAAGACAATTTTCCAGGAACATCATTTGGAAGACATATAGCTTTAAGATATATTAAGTCTTTCTTGTACATTAAGAGAAATTATATAGCCCATGGGAGCCTCAATCCTCAAGAGGTAAAATGAGGGAAAATATGGACTATTACCTTTACTCCGTGTTTACTTGAGGATTAGAGGAGATTCGGCAATACTTGCTTAGCTTTCATACACATCCTTACACATACTACAATGGAAACAAAAAATACTTATTACAATCTCTACCCTAAAAACAAGTGGCAAAGCTTGAAAAGAACTACAAATATAACTGGTAAAGAAATGTTATCAAGCTTGAAAAATTTTAACATCATTAAAAAGACAATAGAAAGAAACAAAGGAAGGAAAGAAGAAAAGAAAGAAGAAAATTAGAGTAATTAACTTACAGTGAAATAAAAAGTGAAAGAAAAATGAAAGAAGAAATAAAGACATTAATGTTACATTTTGACAACATTAAATAACTGTATACTTAGAGCAAAAAGGCTCAGGCACTCAACACAAACTCTCAAATAAATGGTGAAAAAGTAGAAAAAGAACAAAAATAAAATTTATACTTCAGCCATTACCTTCAGTATAATTTTATATATATGTAGTAATTGAATGTGAAAGAAACTATTAAGTTGTAAAGAAAATTATATAGCTTACTTAGAAATCTGGAAATTTTGAAAAATCTGGAAATAACTATAAAACAAGATATTTAAAAGGAAAGAAATGATGGACTTTATTTCTAATAATAAAACATGATCCATTAAAGTCACCACTTCCTATATTACCAAGCAAATTAGCAAAATCAGAATCAGAATCAAATAATAACATATAAATATGAAAGTTAAAATTTTGTTACATAAAAGTTAATGAAACACATTAAGATATATACAATATAGATAATAAAATGACATCATAAAATTATAAAAATAAAAATATTCTGTACAATTAATGAGAAGTAGACAATATGACAATATTTAGTTATGTAAAAACTAAAATACAAGTTGAAAGAAGTGGTGACATTTTTCAGGGAAGTAAATGGTCATATACAAATAACATGTTTGAGAAGCTAACAGTTTCTGGGACAAGCAGGAGCCACAGAGCTTCTGAGGCAGGCCACTTTTCGGGCCCCAGACATCCGGACTCCTTCCCGGCCAGAGGATAGGTGTCTGCCCGGTCCAGGAGCGTTTTGCCTCAGCATCAGCTGCAGATATCTTGGTTCCGGGACTCCTCTGAGAGTATTCTGCACAGGTAAGGGTGTGGACTACAGGAGCTAAGAGCTTCTGTGACAGGACGAAGCAACACAGCTTCTGGGACAGGTCCTGTTTTGGGCATTCATCTTCGGCCAGGAGGGAGGTCCGAACTCCAGATATCTGTGCACTTTCCCTGTAAGAGGAGAACTTGCCTACAGAGAGTGCTCTGACCACTGAAACTCCTAGGAGAGAGCTAGTCTCCCAGGTCTGCTGATAGAGGCTAACAGAATCACTAGAGGAACAATCTCTAACCAGAGACAACTAAATCAACTAACTCCAGAGATTACCAGATGGTCACAGGTAAACGTTAGAATCTTTCTAACAGAAACCAAGACCACTCACCACCATCAGAGCCCAGCACTCCCATCTCGTCCAGTCCAGGGCACCCCAACACACCCGAAAAGCTAGACCCAGATATAAAAGTATATCTCATGATGATGGTAGAGGACATCAAGAAGGACTTTAATAACTCACTCAAAGAAATACAGGAGAACACAGCTAAACAGGTAGAAGACATTAAAGAGGAAGCACAAAAATCCCTTAAAGAATTGCAGGAAAACATGATCAAACAGGTGATGGAATTGAATAAAACCATACAAGACCTAAAAAGGGAAGTAGACACAATAAAGAAAACCCAAAATGAGGCAACACTGGAGATAGAAACCCTAGGAAAGAAATCTGGAACCATAGATTCGAGCATCAGCAAGAGAATACAAGAGATTGAAGAGAGAATCTCAAGTGCAGAAGATTCCATAGAGATCATTGGCATGACAATCAAAGAAAATGCAAAATACAAAAAGATCCTAACTCAAAACATCCAGGAAATCCAGGACACAATGAGAAGACCAAACCTACAGATAATAGGAGTAGATGAGAATGAAGATTTTCAACTCAAAGGACCAGCAAATATCTTCAACAAAATTATAGAAGAAAACTTCCCAAACCTAAAGAAAGAGATGCCCATGAACGTACGAGAAGCCTACAGAACTCCAAATAGACTGGACCAGAAAAGAAATTCCTCCCGACACATAGTAATCAGAACAACAAATGCACTAAATAAAGATAGAATATTAAAAGCAGTAAGGGAAAAAGGTCAAGTAACATATAAAGGCAAGCCTATCAGAATTGCACCAGATTTTTCACCAGAGACTATGAAAGACAGAAGAACCTGGATAGATGCTATACAGACACTAAGAGAACACAAATGCCAACCCAGGGTACTATACCCAGCCAAACTTTCAATTACCTTAGATGGAGAAACAAAAGTATTCCATGATAGAACCAAATTCACACATTAACTTTACACGAATCCCGCCCTTCAAAGGATAATAAAAGAAAAAATTCAATACAAGGACGGAAACCTCGTCCTAGAAAAAGAAAGAAGGTAATCCCTCAACAAACCAAAAGTAGACAGCCACAAGAACAGAATGCCAACTTTAACAACAAAAATAATAGGAAGCAACAATTACTTTTCCTTAATATCTCTTAATATCAATGGACTCAACTCCCCAATAAAAAGACATAGACTAAGACTGGCTACACAAACAGGACCCGACATTTTGCTGCTTGCAGGAAACCCATCTCAGAGAAAAAGATAGACAGTACCTCAGAATGAAAGGCTGAAAAACAAATTTCCAAATAAATGGTCTGAAGAAACAAGCTGGAGTAGCCATTCTAATATCTAACAAAATCGACTTCCAACCCAAAGTCATCAAAAAAGACAACGAGGGGCACTTCATACTCATCAAAGGTAAAATCTTCCAAGAGGAACTCTCAATTCTGAGTATCTATGCTCCAAATACAAGGGCAGCCACATTCATTAAAGAAACTTTAGTTAAACTCAAAGCACACATTGCACCTCACACAATAATAGTGGGAGACTTCAACACACTACTTTCATCAATGGACAGATCATGGAAACAGAAACTAAACAGGGACACAGTGAAACTAAAAGAAGTTATGAAACAAATAGATCTAACAGATATCTACAGAACATTTTATCCTAAAACAAAAGGATATACCTTCTTCTCAGCACCTCACGGGACCTTCTCCAAAACTGACCATATAATTGGTCACAAAACAGGCCTCAACAGATACAAAAATATTGAAATTGTCCAATGCATCCTATTATATCACCATGGACTAAGGCTGATCTTCAATAACAACATAAATAATAAAAAGCCAACATTCACATGGAAACTGAACAACACTCTTCTCAATGATACGTTGGTCAAGGAAGAGATAAAAAAAGAAATTAAGGACTTTTTAGAGTTTAATGAAAATGAAGCCACAACATACCCAAACTTATTGGACACAATGAAAGCATTTCTAAGAGGAAAACTCATAGCTCTGAGTGCCTCCAAGAAGAAACGGGAGAGAGCACATACTAGCAGCTTGACAACACACCTAAAAGCTCTAGAACAAAAGGAAGCAATTTCACCCAAGAGGAGTAGACTGCAGGAAACAATCAATCTCTGTGGCAAAATCAACCAAGTGGAATCAAGAAGAACTATTCAAAGAATCAACCAAACAAGGAGCTACTTCGTTGAGAAAATCAACAAGATAGATAAACACTTTGTCAGACTCACTAGAGGGCACAGGGAAAGCATCCTAATTAACAAAATCTGAAATGAAAAGAGAGACATAACAACAGATCCTGATGAAATCCAAAACACCATCAGATCCTTCTACAAAAGGCTACACTCAACAAAACTGGAGAACCTGGATGAAATGGACAAGTTTCTAGACAGATACCAGGTACCTAAGTTAAATCAAGATCAGGTTAATGATCTAAACAGTCCTTTATCCCCTAAAGAAATAAAAGCAATCATTAATAGTCTCCCAACCAAAAAAAGCCCAGGACCACATGGGTTTAGGGCAGAGTTCTATCAGACCTTCAAAGAAGATCTAATTCCAGTTTTGCACAAACTATTCCACAAAATAGAAACAGTATGCTACCCAACTCATTCCATGAAGTCACAATTACTCTGATACCTAAACCACAAAAATACCCAACAAAGACAGAGAAATTCAGACCAATTTCCCTCATGAATATTGATGCAAAAATACTTAATAAAATTCTGGATAACTGAATTCAAGAACACATCAAAACAGTCATCCATCCTGACCAAGCAGGTTCATTCCAGGGATGCAGTTATGGTTTAATATACGGGAATCCATCAACGTAATCCACTATATAAAAAAGCTCAAAGACAAAAACCACATGATCATCTCATTAAACACAGAGAAAGCATTTGACTAAATCCAACACCCATTCATGATAAAAGTCTTCTACAACAAACAAGAAGCCAACATCAACTTAAATGGTGAGAAGATGGAAACAATCCCACTAAAATCAGGGACTAGACAAGGCTGCCTACTTTCTCCCTACTTATTCAACATAGTACTTGAAGTCCTAGCCAGAGCAATTCGACAACAAAAGGAGATCAAGGATACAAATTGGAAAGGAAGAAATCAATATATCACTTTTTGCAGATGATATGATAGTATATATAAGTGACACTAAAAATTCCACCAGAGAACTCCTAAACCTGATAAACAGCTTCGGTGAAGTAGCTGGATATAAAATTAACTCAAACATTCAATGGCCTCTCTGTACACAAAGGATACAGGGTGAGAAAGAAATTAGGGAAACAACACCCTTCTCAATAGTCACAAATAATATAAAATACCTTGGTGTGACTCTAACTATGGAAGTGAAAGATCTGTATGATAAGAATTTCAAGTCTCTGAAGAAAGAAATTAAAGAAGATCTCAGAAGGTGGAAAGATCTCCCATGTTCATGGATTGGCAGGATCAATATAGTAAAATTGGCTATGTTGCCAAAAGCAATCTACAGACTCAATGCAATCCTCATCAAAATTCCAACTCAATTCTTCAACGAATTAAAAAGGGCAATCTGCATATTCATCTGGAATATCAAAAAACCTAGGATAGCAAAAACTCTGCTCAAGGATAAAAGAACCTCTTGTGGAATCACAATGCCTGACCTAAAGCTGTACTACAGAGCAATTGTGATAAAATCTGCATGGTACTGGTATAGTGACAGACAAGTAGACCAGTGGAATAGAATTGAAGACCCAGAAATGAACCCACACACCTATGGTCACTTGATCTTTGACAGGGAGCTAAAACTATCAAGTGGAAAAAAGACAGCATTTTCAACAAATGGTGCTGGCACTACTGGCAGTTATCATGTAGAAGAATGCTAATTGATCCACTCCTATCTCTTTGTACTAAGGTGAAATCTAAGTGGATCAAGGAACTGTACATAAAACAAGAGACAGTGAAACTTATAGAAGAGAATGTGGGGAAAAGCCTCGAAGATATGGGCACAGGGGAAAAATTCCTGAATAGAACATCAATGGCTTGTGCTGTAAGATTGAGAATCGACAAATTTGACCTCATAAAATTACAAAGCTTTTGTTAGGCAAAAGACATTGTCAATAATCAAAAAGGCCACGAACAGATTTGAAAATGATCTTTACCAATCCTAATTCAGATAAGGGACTAATATCCAATATATATAAAAAACTTAAGAAGGTGGACTCCAGAAAATCAAATAACCCCAATAAAAAATGACACTCAGAGCTAAACAAAGAATCCCCACCTGAGGAATATGGAATGGCTGAGAAGCACCTGAAAAAATGTTCAGCATCCTTAATCATCAGGGAAATGCAAATCAAAAAAACCCTGAGATTCCACCTCACATCAGTCAGAATGGCTAAAACCAAAAATTTTGTTGATAGCAGATGCTGGTGAGGATGTGGAGAAAGAGGAACACTCCTCCATTGCTGGTGGGATTGCAAGCTTGTACAACCACTCTGGAAATCAGTCTGGTGGTTCCTCAGAATATTGAACATAGTACTACCAGAGGATCCCGCAATACCTCTCCTGGGCATATATCCAGAAGATGTCCCAACTGGTAAGAAGGACACATGCTCCACTATGTTCATAGCAGCCTTATTTGTAATAGCCAGAAGCTGGAACCAATGAAGATGTCCCTCAAAAGAAGAATGCATACAGAAAATGTGGTACTTTTACACAATGGAGTACTGCTCAGCTATTAAATAACAATGAATTCATGAAATTCTTAGGAAACGGGATGTAACTAGAAATATCACCCTGAGTATGGTAACCCAATCACAAAACAAAAACAAACAAACAAACAAACAAACAAACAAACAAAACCAAATGGTATCTACTCACTGATAACTGGATATTAGCCCAGAAGCTGGAAATAACCAAGATGCAATTTACAAACCACATGAACCTCAAGAAGGAAGAACAAAGTGTGGATACTTTGATTCTTCTTAGGAAGGGGAACAAAATAACCTTTGGCAAAGTTACTGAGACAAAATGTGGAGCAGAGACTGAAGGAACAGAGCATTTTTCAGAGGGGAAACTAGAAAAGGGGATAATATTTGAAATGTAAATAAAGTAAATATCCAATAAAAAAATGAGAAAAAGAATGGTATACATCACAAGTCATGCGAATTTTCTTCCCAATAAATGTTATTTGGGTGTATATAGTCTTTTAAGTCTCAGCCAGTTCCAGAGCTGTCTGTGTGTACAGAGACATATACATATCCTACCTTGTTACTCTTGTTAGTCTTCTTCTTTTCTATAGCCAAGGTCTTCAGGGGCTTCTTTTTGTCATATCTGACTTTTATCAACCCATAACCTTTCTCTTCCTGCGGAAATATAGGCATAACCCCTCCCCCATTGTAACATATTTCATGATTTCCATTCTGATGTCAAAACATTAATTAAGGAATTAAGGAATTAATTAAGGAATTAATCAGGCTGATTTAGTTCAGCAGTTTTGCTTTGTTTTGTTTTCCCACAATTCAATGTCTTTCAGCAGCCATAGTTTTTTGTTGTTGTTGTTGTTGTTTATGAGCATTTTAAAAGTTTAAACTTAATAAATTGCTATGTAATTTTCCTCTGAGGGTTTTTGTTGCCCCCCTTTTTCCTGTTAAGCATCTTTTTTAGAGTTCTATTAGATCTATCCAGTCACTTGTCCTGTAGGGTTATGTGGTATGCCTGTAACATGTTTTATATTATACTATATAAAAATACTTCATCGAATTAGATACATATGCTTGACCATTGTCCATTATAATTTGTATGTTTATTCCAATAATGGGCGTGACTTTTAACAAATGTGAGATTACAGAATCAGCATTTTCAGAAGCTAAAGCAGTTGCCCATTGAAATCCTTAATATGTGTCTATAGTATGATGCACTTATTTCAGTTTACCAAACTGTGTAAAATGGAAGATATCCATTTGACAAATATAATTTCATTGAGTACTTTCCAGATAAAAATATTGTTAAGTATATTTCAAACTGATTTAGCTTATCTCAATAGCAATTGTCTCTTAGTTAAAAAATATGGGGCTCCTAAAAGGTGTAAGCAAATAATTGGTCAAGGATATGACATATTCACAAGTTATAAATTGAACTTCCTTGTAGCCTAGTAACCAAACTATGCATCATATAACCAATTACAAAGAATGTTTTTCTGTGTCTTTTTCCCCCATAAGTGAACTTAAATAATGTTAACATCAATGAACTCTTGAAGTAGGAGGTATGACTGTTTCATCTACAATGGGACAAAAGTATGTAAGTAGAACCAAAATATTAAAACTACTTCTTATTCATCCCACAGTGAGTTATCAATCAGCAAATCATAATATCATTTAATTAAATATCAGAGGTTTATAAGAAATTTATAAGTATATTTTTGAAACAGCAAAAAATAAAGCAATCAAGACTTGTAAATGTTGTACAGAGTTAAACACTTACCAAGCCAGAGTTCCTATGGAGTGAATTAAGGAGAAATGCACTCAGCTTTGTTATATTTCTCAAGTAATGGCATTGTGGTGAGTTTAGGTTTTCTCTTAATATGTTCATTATTAGACATGGTAGGAGCCAGGATTTTCAACTGGATAGACCTCTATCTAGTCTTGGAGTTTAATTTTTTTATTTGCAGTTTACAAAAGTCTTAAACGTCTAACAGGCAGCAGTATTTTTACTGCAGTCTAGAGTTTAAATCACCTGGGTGAACGTTGATTGATTTTTGCTGGAGAAAAGGAATGTGTACCCCAGATCAGAGGAAAGAGAGTCTCTCCAAGCTGGAAGGGTATGCCCTTGGTGTGTTCATCAGTCACTTTAAACTCTCTAGATTGTTTGTAATCCAAGTTTGTGATGTTGGTTTCTTCCTATCACATCTCTTTGGACTGAAGAAATTTAAAATATAAAATAGTGTGAGTACTGGCAGAGCTTCTGAGGCTGCAGAGAGAATAAATCTCTGCATTATGACTGTTAAATGAGCCCTGTCAGGGATTTATTGTACACTAAACATTGAAGAATGTGGACTATTTGTTAAGGAAACTAAGAAACTAAAGAAAACTGAAATATTGACATAAAGACATTCCTGTATAGGACTACTATTTTCTGTCCAGCAGTCATGCATTTTCTGTTGTTTAAAATAGAATTGTTATTGACTTGTTTCTCTATTTACCAGAGATGCATTACCTCACCTACTTAACAAGAATACAGAAGTAACAATAGAGTGAATGAGGTAAATAAAGCATTTTGAAGGCAATGGGTGAGACCAGCCCAATGCATTGTTTACCCACAAAATCATGAAGTTAAATCTTACTGTTATAAAAATCATAAAAATCATGACTCTGAATTCCTCATCTGGTCATTGAATATTCTGAAAACTACATTTATTTATAATTTAGTCTTCCTTACTCCAACTCACAGTCAACAGGAATCATCTATCACTGGGATGTACTTTCTTAAGGAATTACATACATGAATGCTTTTTCTTCTTGACCCATCTCTATATTATTAAAACTAGAGTTTGTTGTAAGGCAAAGTTTATTCCTGATATCCCTAAGAGACATATGTTTCTACTATTCAGGGACTCTAAAAGTTACCAATTATTTGTCATATACTGTATCTTTTAGCAGGGTATTTATACAGGCAATCATTACTCTAGTCAGTAAACAAAATACTAAATTTGAAAACAAGTCCTCCTTGCTTGCCTGTGTATAGTATATGACCTCAAATCTGTCAGTAAGAAGTAAATGACATGTTCTATTACACCATCACAAATCTAGGACAACACAGGATATGGAAATTGAAGAGAACTAAGTTAAAAGGTGACACAGCTGGAAAGCTAGAACTGAAAAGGATTGTTGACAATCCTTTGTGATAATACAAGAATGAACAATCCTTTCGGCTTGGATCAAAAATAGAAGAATAATATGAACAGATTAATGTGTACAAAGGGCATTTCAAGAAGAAAATAGATGAAATGATTTAGGTTTTATGGTATGAACTCAGTGTTACTTGTTAGGAAGTATATGAAATTTAGAACAAATGAAGAAAGACTGAACTTGTAAGTGAAGCCTAACAATGATACTTGTTTTCTGTGTAAAAGTAAAAATATGTGCTTCTTTGGGGCTTTCCCAAGCTCTGATTATTTTAAAATATGTGTACTTTTGTCTTTTGTCTGTATATAAATCTGTTCATCACTTCCAGTTGTGGTCCTCATGAAGGCCACAGCAGGCAATTAGAAACTCTGGAATTTGGGCTACAGATGGTTTGAGATACCATGTCAGTGATGGAATTCAAAACCCAAGAACTCTGGAAGAGCAAGATATTATCTTAACTGCTCAGCCATCTCTTCTTGCCCTTGATTCTTTGTTTAACATGTGATTAACAATATAAAAACTCCAAATTCTGAGAGGTCATGCGCAATCATTAATATTCTTAGTAGAAAAAAATTCTCACTGCTTTTAGACATTGTCTTTGGCAAATAACATATCTATCTTGATTTGCCTTAAGCTTTCTTTGTATTCTATATACAATAAAGAGAGAATATATATTTCTTTATTTTCTGTATTTAATATACACGTGGTATATAGGTTTTTATAACATACAGTGTGTCTAGAAATAGATAGCATCTTAATTAATGATGAAAGATCACTTTTATGAACCAGAATCAACAGATAACAAATATTAGCTAATAGAGAAATATTGACCAATATAATTGTATTTATTAAAAATATAAAAAGAAGCTCAAAATAATTTTTGAAAATTCATTTAATATGAAAATAAAATTCCAAATGATTTTACATAGCTTTTTTCAACTATTTATTATGTACCGGTTAAATCTGAAGGTACAATATGACATGATCTCAGTTGAGAAACTAAATGTGTTAACAATAATTTATGTGCATTAGCTTATGCAAAAAATGGCTGGAAGTTCATTTCAAGACTGTAATGGACCTTTATTATTTTATTGGCCAATTGTATTCAATGAGCAAGAAATTCTCAAAATAACCACACCTTCATGGCCAGAAATTGTAGGATGAGAAATACTTTAACACAAATCATATGCTCTGAAAAGTCCATAGAATTTCATTGAAATAATTCAACCCTCAAAATTGCTCAACAAAAATCTCATGAGAGGAATAACAATCCATATTCCTTCATTCAGGAAAATACCCTGGGCTTCACAGTCAAATTTGTTTCAAAGTGCTGATAAATGACTAGTTATAACAAGATCAATCATGTCCAGACCTTCAGTTGCATCCTCTATTTTATAGGAAGAGTTAAACCAGTCATAGGTGTATTCCTTGTTTCATATATATATATATATATATATATATATATATATATATATATATATATTATATATATATTTCACTTTCAATTTTTGAAATTACTTTCTATAAATATTATGTCTCTATATTCTGTCTACTATATCTATTATAAATGTGTTTCTCAATATCTAACTATAAATTCAGAGTCTTTGTCCACTTAACTTCCTGTAAAATTTAACATTCTATTTTGCAAGTCTATGTTCAAGAAATTTTCAGAGTGAAAATCCCACTTCAATGAACATGAATCATTAGAGAGATATGATATCCAGAGACATATTTAAAAAAAAAGGTTTCAATTTACCTTAAATTGGAACATAGTTCCCCCCCCCACATGATGACTAATTTTAAATTTTATCTTAAACAAACCACAGATTGTTAGAAATTTGAGGAGATATTGCATTGGGTCAGTAAATATGCAAGGATGCTTCTGATCCACACAGATTGAGACAAGGAGATTGCTTTTTCTAATATGAAATAGCCTTGTTACCTCTCATGAAGGTTGGGATGGAACAGCTCATTTACCTGTTGTTGATCTGGACAAGCATCAGCTTCTCTAAGACTGAGGTTAACTTGGTTGTCAGCCCTGCTGCTTCTTGAAATTTTAGACTAACTCTAGAGCTATACTTTTGTCTTCTTCCAATCATCACCAAACTGATTGTAGATTGGAGGAATTTTGTCAGCCTTTAGAACTACATGGGCTAACACTTTATAACAACATTTGTGTGTACAAATATACATGTACATACATATACATATGTGATATACATGTATTATCCAGTTGTTATTTTTCCTGTCTAGAGACCTCAAATATTATACCCTCACAATCATTTTTGTACTTGTATCTGTAAATGAACAACTTCGTACACAATCACCAAACAAGAAAAGTTACAACTAAGAAATTTAACCTGCCCCACCCCACTTTCATTCTCTCCAAATCAACAAGGGCAAAGGGGAATTATGTGATTAACCACTTAATGGAATTGCTCTAGCCCCAGCATGTTTATTTTTGAATATTTACACTTTTGTTTTTTTTATTGTCAACATAATCATTTAATTTTCCAAATTCTATTATTTAACTCTGAAATGCAATTTGTATTTTCTGACCCATTTCTAGCAGTAAAAATATACACTAGAATATATGCTTATGTCATGTAAATCTGATTCAGAAAGAATTGCAGAATTTAATATAAACTCATGAATTGATCTGAATACTTTGATGTAATTTATTTTACGTTGTGTTTCCTCTGGAAACAATTTCAATGAATTATATGCCCTCTCATGTTTGTTCAAGATGACAAAAATCACTTCCAAATTTGAGATAGAAAGCAGTGTTCCAAGATGATAAGCCTCCTCTTCTTTCCTTTGGAGTCATTTCCAGTTATTGCTGGGTGGGATGAGTAAGAAGAATTGATTATTTAAATTGGACTTTATCTTTAGAGGTTGCACTTAGGGCAAAATGAATATTGGATAACTTGGTAATGGAAGCTTTCCTAAGGGAATTGGAGTTGGCTTTCAGAGTGGGTTAAGTGCCATGATAAATACTCAAAGAACATATCATCCTTGGTATTATCAAAAGATGAGAACAAGTTGACAAGAAAGATGATAATTCACATTTGCAACAGAGTAGTGGCAATTTCAGCTCCCTTTCAAATCTTGGCCCCATCAATGCTCTGGACAAGGGCCTCAAAAGACAAATTGTTTCTCTTTTCCTTTCCTGCCAGCTGTGATTGTAATCTCAGTGAGAATCATGTACAAGTCCAAAGAGAGTAGCTCTCAGAATTTCAAAGTTCAATGGTCCTCATATGTGTTTCGGTTCTGACTTGCTGGTTCTCAGACAAAGAAAAAAAACCCCTATGTTTGGGGCAGTTTTCAGAGGTATAAGGTGATGTCTAGATGATGGTGACTGATATAAGAGTGTCTTAAGAGGAGATTGGCTTACAGTAGATATGTAGTCTTTGGATGCAGAGAAATGGGCTGTAGAGGTCATGTTCCCCAGTGGTTGTGTCCTGTTCTCTACCTTATGGTTTGTAGATAATTTTCTTTCAAGAATGGCAGGATTTGCATATTTTGATATTTCTTGAAGTTTTATCAACATATATACATGGTACTCAAGTCATTCACGCAGGTTTTCCATTTAGTAGAGATTGCCACACAATTACACTGAACAATATTTAATTATCACAAACTGGTTTCTCAAAGACTCTCCTCCCTTTTTAATTGACTGATCACCAAGTCACCAAAAACGGATGACTTAATGTCAGCCTTGGATTGACTAGTTTGACGTTTACCTGGTTAGGTGTTAGTAATACTAGAATATTTTAATGGCTAAACTATTTGTTTTCCTTAAACACATATCCAACAAGTATATCATGGTCCATTAAAATCATTTGATTTTAAATAGGAATTTATTGGTATTTTCCCTTATCTTCGTGCAAAATAGAGGATTCAAACACTAAACAGACATTTTAGAAGGCAACAATATCCCTTCATGATATTATTTTCTTGAAAACAAAGCAGAAGGCAATTTGTGCAGCATAAATCTATTCATATATACAACAAAATAATTAAAACATGATTAGGAGGTTAGTGATTTATAAAAGTAGAAAAGGGAGTGTAAGGAATACAGTAATTCATAAATTATGAAGACAATAGAGGAACTCTGGCTGGAGTACAAAGAATTTAAAAGCTCTTACTTTATTTTACAGATTGAATAACTCCTCTTCTCAGAAATCAGTAAGCAATCTGCTGCTTTTCCCCCATACCATGATAGGCCCACCACTCCATTATTTATAGAGACCTGGGTGATATGACTATAGATGTCTCTGTCTCCCAGAACTCAAACCTCTGGAGATAACAGATCAATTTCTGTGTTCCTAGTCCACAGTTGTTTGATATAAAACACTTAGAGTTGAGGGGAACTTTTTAAAGATGAAAAAAACACTCTTGCTAGGAGAAGCTTGAATTTGAACCTATTGGAAGACTTCGATTTATAATATTGAACTTTGACAATTCAAGGTAAAGGCAGAGTAAAGCAAACTGAGAAAACCTAAGGGTTGGATATAAAATATTGTGAATTTACTTTTATGATTCAAGACCCCCATGGTGCTTAAGAGAAGTGCAACTGAGAGAAGAAACCCAGGTTTTTTGACCATGGTGCTTAGGATTATTAGCTATGTCATTTAAGGTAAGCTACAAAATTGATGTTTCAGCTTCTTCTATGAAATAAGAATGATAGACATTAGGATATTTTGTGAAAATTATGGACGGGAATTAAGATACTATTTGTCATATCTTACATAATTATGAGAGAATGTAAATAAAATTTAATGATAAGTAACTTTGTAAAAGTAGTATTTACTATTTCCATGTCATATTTGACTCTTAAATACTTTCCATTATTGAAAAAAAAACATATTCTGAGATAATAGGACTAGAATAGAACACAGGATAGGTTAACTTTGAATGGAGGATAATACCATTATGGACAAGATAAACAAAAATCTAGATCCTTAAGTGAAAAAACCAAGACACTTATCTACAAAAATGAAAATAACAGTATTATTTACAGGCAAAATATTTTATTAACTACACTAGAAAGCAACTTCTGTATAACATTTCATTTGTATACCAGAAGTTCTTGTGTATCAAGATAAAAGTGTCTTAAGTCCAAATAAGAAAGAGTACAGAAATAAACTATCTTTATAAAATTAAAAAGAAAACTGACTTTCAAATGTGTTAAAGCAACCTTAGCCTTCTTTTTTATTAGTTTTATTTTTTTTTTTACAATCTATTCATTTCTCCCCTCCCTGGTTCTGCCCTCCCACATTTCCTCATCCCATTACTCCTTCCTCACTCTCTTCAAGACAATGTTCCTCACTCTCTTCAAGACAATGTCCCCAAACCACACCAGACCTCCTCACTCCCTGTGGCCTCAAATCTCTCAGGGTTTAGGCACTTCTCCCACTGAGGCTAGATCAGCAGTTCTTTGCTTTATATGTGCTGGGACTATCAGATCAGCTAGCATATGCTGCCTGGTTGGTGTCTCAGTGTCTGAGAGATCTCAGGGGTTTTGGTTATTTGAGACTTCTGGGCTTCCTCTAGGGTCTCCGTCCCCCTCAGGTTCTTCAAGCCTTTCCCTAATTAAACCACAAGATTTTCCAACTTCAGTTGGGTGTAAGTATCTGCTTCTGTCTTGGTCATCTGCTTGCTGGGCGTCTCAGAGGACATCCATGCTAGGTTCCTGTCTGTAAACACACCATAGCACAAGTAATAGTGTAAGGCCTTGGCCTCCTGTTGAGATCGATCCCAAGTTGGGCCTTTCACGGAACCACCTTTCTCTCAGTATCTTCTCAATTTTTGACTCTGCAGTTCTCTTAGACAAGAGCAATTCTGGGTCAGCGTGTTTTGTTTGTTTGTTTGTTTTTGTTTTTATTAGATATTTTCTTCATTTACATTTCCAATGCTATCCCAAAAGTCCCCCATACCCTCACCCACCCACTCCCCTACCCACCCACTCCCACTTCTTGGCCCTGGCGTTCCCCTATACTGAGGCATATAAAGTTTGCATGATCAATGGGACTCTCTTTCCACTGATGGCCGACAAGGCCATCTTCTGATATATATGCAGCTAGAGACACGAGCTCCGGGGGGGGGGGGGCGGGGGGTTCCTGGTTATTTCATATTGTTGTTCCACCTATAGGGCTGCAGATCCCCTTAGCTCCTTGGGTACTTTCTCTCGCTCCTCCATTGGGGGCCCTGTGATCCATCCTGTGAGCATCCACTTCTATGTTTGCTAGGCCCCGGCATAGTCTCACAAGAGACAGCTATATCAGAGTCCTTTCAGCAAAATCTTGCTAGTGTATGCAATGGTGTCAGCTGTTGTAGGCTGATTATGGGATGGCATTTTTGACTGGGGAATGGAAACCCTATTCCTCCATTTGTTGCCCTGTCTTTCTATTGATGTTAGACTTTTCAAGTTCTCTCTCCTGACTGTTGGGCATTTCTTACTATGGTCTCTCCCTTTGAGTCCTGAGAGTTTCTCACCCTCTAGGTATCAGGTACATTCTAGAGGGTCTCCCTATCATACCTAAACATGTCCCCCATTTCCCCTCCACTCCCTTATCTTACCCAGATCCCTCCCTTCTTCCCTCTGTCCCAATGTCCCCATGATGGCTCTCTTCTCTCTCCCAAATGGGATTGAGGCATCTTCTCATGGGCCCTTACACTTGTTAAAGATCCAGTGTCCAAAAGTGTGTGGATTTATTTCTGGGTCTTCAATTCTATTCCGTTGATTCTGTTTGTCTCTATACCAATACCATGCAGTTTTTTGTTTGTTTCATTGTTTATTTTATCACTATAGCTCTGTAGTATATCTTGAGGTCAGGGATGGTGATTTCCCCAGAAGTTCTTTGATTGTTAAGAATCATTTTCACTATTCTGGGTTTTTTTGTTTTTATTTTTTGTTGGTTTTTTTTGTTTATTTTTTTATTGGTTGTTGTTGTTGTTGTTGTTTTTCTATATGAAATTGAGAATTGCTCTTTCCATGTCTTTGAAGAATTGTGTTGGAATTTTAATGGGGATTGCATTGAATTTGTATACTGCTTTTAGTAGGATGGTCATTTTTACTATGTTAATCCTACCAATCCATGAACATTATAACTATCTCCATTTCATGAAGTCTTTAATTTCTTTCTTGAGAGACTTGAAGTCCTTGTCATACAGAACTTTTGCTTGTTTGGTTACACCAAGTTATTTTATATTATTTATGACTATTATGAAAGGTGTTGTTTCCCTATTTTCTTTCTCAGCCCATTTATCATTTGTATACTCGGTCCCAAATTAAGCTTCAACAGATACAAGAAGATGGAAATAATCCTATCCATCCTATCAGATCACCACTGGCTAAGAGTAGACTTCAATAACAACAAAAGCAACAGAAAACCCATATACCCATGGAAACTGAACAACTCTCTACTTAATGATAACTCAGTCAGGGGAGAAATGCAGAAGGAAATTAAAGACTTCTTGAAATTCATTCAAAATGATGACACAGCATACCCAAACTTATGGGACACAATGAAAGCAGTGGTAAGAGAAAAATTCATATCACTATGTGCCCTTGGAAAGAAATTTGAGAGATCCTACCCTAATATCTTAACAGCACACCTGAAAGCCTTAGAACAAAAAGAAGCAAACAGACCCAAGAAGAATAGAAGGCAGGAAATAGTGAAACTCAGTGCAGAAATCAACCAAGTAGAAACAAAGAGAAAAAATACAAAGAATCAACAAACCAATAGCTGGTTCTTTGAGAAAAACAAGATAGACAAACCCCTAGCCAAACTAACTAAAGCGCCCTGAGACAGTACCAAAATTAACAAAATCAAAAATGAAAGGAAAAATATAACAAAAGAAACTGGGGAAATTTAAAAAAAATCATCAGATCCTACATCAAAAGCCTATATTCAACAAAATTGGAAAATCTATATAAAATGGATGATTTTCCTGACAGATACAATGTACCAAATTTAAATCAAGAGCAGGTAAACTATCTAAGCAGACCCATATCACACAAGAAAACAGAAGAAATCATTAAAAACCTCCCAACCAAAAAAAAAAAACAACCAAACCAAACAAAACAGGAAAAAAAAACAAAACAAACAAAAAAAAAAAAAACCAAACAAAACAAAAAAAAAACAGGGCCAGATGGCTTTAGTGAGGAATTAGCTTTCTTTAAAAAGAAAACAATAGGCATAAAAATATATAGGAAAAGAAAAACATGGCCTCAAAGATACAAAGAACAATAGACAAATATGGAATGCATGATGAGTAAAATTATTCTTCCCTAGGGCATAGTAAAAAATTGATTATCCAATACCTAATGGTCATTCCTGAAAATATATATGCAAATATTATTGTACATATTGATCAGGTTATATTTTGGAATATATATTTACATATGTAATATATAAGTATATATTACATATATAATATATATACACATAAGCTTATGTACTTATATTCACATTCCACCAATTAAACAAAATAGAGAATATTAATATGAAAGAACACAGAGGGTGTATGAGAGGCCTTGGAGAGAGAAAAGTGATGGGGAATTGAGCTATTCATATTATATTAAAAATAAAAGAAATAACTTTTAATTTTTAATAAAGTTAGAATGTGTGGCAGGGATGATATGGCCCAGAGGTAAACACATGTGTTACCCAGTGGGATAATTGGGGTTAGGTCTCCAGGACTCATGAGGTAAAAGGAAAATTAAACAAGTAATTTCAACACAGTACCTTTTTATTTCTGTCTACAAATCGTAGCAAACAGGAGTCAACACACACACACACACTCACACACACACAAAGTGAGTACATAAATATAAATCAAAATGATAGAGAATAGCATTAATTGAAGAGCATCCCATGATATGATTCAGAATAATTCTAACATGAAAAAGCTAGTAAAATTTTGAGGAATACAAATACAGTTTTTTAGATCTGAATAAATATCTGTTCAAATGATAAAGATACATCATAAAGACCAGAAAATTAAAGCAAATGATACATACATCAGATTATACTACTGTGATATCTTAGAATACACTTTTCTAAAAGTTTTTCTCTGAAAAATTTTATATTAACAGCTTTAAAAATATCAATACCAAAAGTTTCAATACCTTGAAATAATTCTTTAATCCCCCAAAATATAGTGTCTAATTTATATTGTCTTAAGAAGACAAACCAAAGAAGAATCTAGTGTAGACAAGAGTTTTAACAAAGTTCATACAAAGTCTCATGCCCAAAGCTATGCCTACAGGTCATACTAGCCTGAACTGAGGTGTTGTTATCATGAGACTGAATGTAGGTGTCTTCCTGGTACCAAAATAGCATCATTCTGCTTTCATTTTCCCTTTGAAAATATGGCAAGCTAACAGAAAAGACATCAAGTCAAGAAATAGAGAACTCAGGATTTAGAAAACTGTTTACTAGTAGCAAAACATTCTAGATGGTGAATTAAAATCACAAACTGTCTATCTATCAGGGTATAGATAGATAGATAGATAGATAGATAGATAGATGCATTCATCTCCAGTTGTGTTCCATCATTTTGTGACAAGTTTTGCATCTCCAAAGAAGAATTTTGTTATAAATTATTAGAAGGGAAACTGAAGGCTAAGAAAATGAATAATGGAAACAACTATTAACTTAAAAGAAACATTTGAAAAATGATGACAAGAAATACATATGTGGCTTTTACTTTGAAGATTATGTATATCTTAATGATGATTTAATGATGCATATTAGTTAATCCAAAGTCATATGTTGGGATAAGAGGTAAAGTTAAGTATGTGACCAGAGTGCTGATCTTCCAGTGATAAATCTTTTTCACCCATGCTAGTAAGTCAAGAATGAAACATCTAAACTTGAAACATCATTATATATTACATACAAACCAAGAGGTTTGAAAAGGCAAAAGTAAATAGTAGAAGAGGACTGAGAAACTTCGAAGTCATAGCTAAGAAGCAGAGGTTGGAAATGACTAGGAAAATATAAATATTTAGATGTATAATACTCAGCTGCAATTAAAAAATTGTAAATGCCAAAATGTGTATACAAGTATCTGATTTTCTTAGTATTAGTTTATTTTAGGGGCAATGCTCAACTATTTTTAAAAGTTTGAATAATCTTTTGAAATCAAAGGCATGTTATTTCTGAATAATTATCAAATAATCTTTTGAAATTTAGCATGGCTTCTATAAGCTTGTGAAAGCTGTACCTATGGCTGAGTAGTGATGTCATCACTTGACTTTGCATATGGTACATCTGACATTCCAGTAGCTCTAGTGCAAACTTACAGGAAATGTCCATCAATATGTTATCAAAGAAAACACTTTAAACATATGCCTGCCACTTAGTTAAATTACCCACAGGTTTGTATATGTCCAAATCAGTTATCTTTCCTGTAAAATATACTATTCCCAAAACAGTATGAAATATTTTGTTCATGATTCTTATTTAGCTAAGCAGGCCTACTTTAGCTGAGTAATTTTAATGGTCCTATGTGGAGATCAGTCATATCTATGATTATCTGTCAGCCTAGAGTGCACTAGTAACCACTGTGTCTCTTCTCTGTTGGTGGGTCTGCCTGGCTTGCTGTAGCATTGTCCCTTTCCCTCTAAAGCCTAGGTCAGAATACTACCTATGGTAATTTGGGTGTTCTAACAAAAGACCAGAGGTTGCAAAGCTTTGAGATGTCATCACAGCATTATCACTGTGTCTTCATCTTTAATTTCTACTGATCACAGGAAGTTACAAGGCCAACTTGGTCTCAAAACCTGAAAGGAGAAAATGTAAACATCTTGTAATCATGTTAATGTCTGACACATGCCAGAACTAACTCAAATATCTTAACCACACACTTAGT
Organism: Mus musculus; assembly: GCF_000001635.26. Taxonomy (NCBI): domain Eukaryota; kingdom Metazoa; phylum Chordata; class Mammalia; order Rodentia; family Muridae; genus Mus; species Mus musculus. The sequence goes on along the minus strand of NC_000078.6, from coordinate 96,264,268 downwards.
AAGTGAATTTAGTCACTAGCAAATTGGTATTAAGGTGTCTGGTGGTAGTGAACAAATCCTTTATATCTTATTTCTATACTCCACATATTAATCTCTGTTTTTGGATAATAGGCAAGGTATATTTTCTAAATATAATGTATTTCATAACTCTGTTTTCATCAAAGTACCATAATTTTATTAAGTATAGATTTGTTCAGTGTCCTCTCATGAACAGTGATACAACAAGAGTAAAGAGTAATATCAATAGACTGTGCTTATTACCATGAATAGGGCTAGAGAAACACACACACACACACACAAAGGCAAGGAGATCTTAGAAATTTTTCAAAGAAGATGTTTCAGAGGATATTATTGACTAAGAAAGTAGGCAAGGGAACAAAAGAGAAAAATAACAAAGTATCAAACGTTAGTTAATTATAGAACAGAGAGTCAATTTTGTGCTTGCAACTGTTAATTTTTTTAATGTAGTGCTGATTCTTTTTTTTAAATTATTGTACTCATCATTTTTATTGGTTTTGTTTGTCCTCATCAAAATCACAAGGCAGCTGGCTGTTGGCAGATGCAACCTATAATGTCCAAAGACTGTTAACAAAAAAATACACGAATTGCTTCATATTATCCTCCTTCTGTATAAAAATATACTATCATCTCCATTAAATAAAATCTGACCATAATCAATACAAAAGCTTTTGGTATTAAAAGCCATATGAATCATAGACTGTGGTCCTCAGAATAAAATTAAAAGATACTAAGCATAACAAATTTAAACCAAAGGTATGTTTGGAAAATGTGAGTTCCAGAAATAGCAGTGAACAGCATGCTCTTTAGGAGTAAAAATGTTGAATTATTTAGAATCATAGAATGGGACTATGCTTTCGGACCATTAGAATGAAAGCAGAGAAAATGAAATTTTTATCCATCATCAAAATATTGTTAAGATTCAGGGATATGATGAATATCTTTCCCTAGAGATCTGCTTCTTCTAACACACAACTTTTCAATCTTAAAAGCCAAAATCTCACTTGACCCTGCAGCATATCAACTCCCATGCCTATAATTATGGCAGAACGAATTAAGGTTTCCAGCCTTGCAGACATGTTCTTAGCACCAGTTTTTTTTTTTTTTCTGTCATAAATGAGTTATACTAAAAGTCATCATAATAATAACATTCATGCTCATCACTAAAATTCAAGACTGGCCCTACTAAACTCTGTATCAACAGTGTGGGTATATTTTCTTATGATATAACATGTAGAAAGTCTCAGCTGAATTGACAGCAAGATTGTGAGTCTTTTTGTAGGAAAATAGAACAATTTTCTTCTTCTAACAAGTATGAGTTCCTTTATGTACAAGATGAAACATTAGGTGAGCTCCAGACATACAAGAAAATGAACAACAAGAAGTTCCCTGGCATGCATGTCTTTGTGCTATTTACTATATTGTGTGGATTTTTCTAGGTGGGAAGAGGGCAGACATTGGAAACTTTGAGAGAGTGGTTGATTCAGAATTTTAGGGACTTTACATATGAGATTACACATCTCTCCTGTGTGCTCAGAGCTGTCAGGAACTGAAGGTTCCCAGCAATCTTGTTGCCAGGTTGGTACAAACAAAGCAAGGGCTCACGCTTTTAAAGAAGTATGAAAATTACTTTTTCAGGTTTTGCCATTTGGGTATCTGAGAGCTACAGAGACATGATACATCCACCATGCTACAAATCTATATCTACATCAGCATGTGCACACATAACTTTATAAAATTTTTCTGTGGTTTATTTGGATCAAAATAATCATAAGTTTACAAACAAAAATCAACTGTCAGATAAGTGAAAAGATCAGTATAGGAAAGAATCTTGCAATATTTCAATATTTCCCATTAAAAGTTAGGCTCATGTTTACTCACTTTCTTGTATGTGTATCAGTGTTTCCTCTGTTTATGTAATTGTATCACAGGTTTACAATGCATACATGGGACAGATGAGGATTTCAAAGCTCCCGGTACTGGAGTTAGAGAGCTTTATGGGATGTCACAGAAGTCCTGGGAACGGAACTCCTGGCCTCTCTAAACCAAAAAGTACCCTTAACCACTAAGCCATCCATCACTCTAGCCCACAAACTAAAAGTAGTATATTCTGTTCCCGTTTTTTCTTTAAGCTGAAACCAAGTGAATAGTTTATGTAGCTTGAAATGATACTTTGTGTCTAATATTCAAAACATATTTTAATCACCTTTATTGTCTAACCTACAAACTGTAAGAAAATAAATGACTTTAAAACGTCTTGAAGGTAATAAGTGGGGAGGCTTCCTGACTTTTAAATAATTATTTTTGAAATGAAGTAAAAACTGTGAATTGAAAAGGGGCTTCTTCTGTTGTATTATCAGGCCAGATCCCCAAAACAAACTCTGTATAGGAATAGTGAAAAAAGAAATGTGTCCATTTGTATTAGATTCAACTGCTAAGTAATTGTGGATGTTTTACTTGCATTTCTGGCTATGTCTGATTTTTTTTCCTGTTGAAAATGATCTTTTTTCTCATATAATACATGCTATTTAAGATTTCTCTCACCCCGTACTTCTCCCAATCTTAACCCCATTTTAATTGACTCCCTTTCTGTTTTCCATTAAAAATATTCAGCCTTCTATAAATAATAATGAAAATATGTTATAATAGCAAGTAATACGAAAAAACAAGAACTAACAAATCAGAATGGACCAAAATGTACAAACAGTATGTCCATAGAAGGCACATACACATACACACACACACACACACACACACACACACACACACCCAAAGAGATGCACTCATGCACACACTCAGAAATCCCATAAAAAACTAAATATGTACATTTAAATCTCTTCTTGCCTAGGTACATCTGAGTCTCTTTTCTTTGGAATGGCAGATTTTATTTCATGGGGTGTGTGTGTGTGTGTGTGTCTGTGTGTGTGTGTGTCTGTGTGTCTGTGTGTATATCACTGTCTTTTTTTATTTCATAACTTAAATCTCAGCGTCTACGTTCATAAGAAAGCACACCTCATTGTTTCACCACACAGAGAAGACCACTCCTAGCATAAACCCTGTTTGTTTTGTAACCACAAAACTGGCTTTGTTTTCTTCTTTGGCTCATAATTTTCATTTTATTAAAAATTACTAATCATTTAGCTTACTTTTCATGATTTTCAAATGTTAGATATCTGTCTTTATAGGAAATGTTTATGTATTTCTTACATATTTGTTATGAGTTTAATTGTATGCATGATTCATCATTGATAGCAGTCATGCTAATACTGAGTAACTTAGATTGTGGCCATAATTTGGGTTGTTACAGAATGTCAGTATTCTAGTGAATCAAGGTAGACATTTTGTGGACAAATATGTGTATTCTTACTAAATGGGAAATTTGTCATAATTTAATGTGTAATAATGTGGGAGGGGGTGATTCGAGAGAATACTACAAGAATTGGAGAACAAAATATGTCCACAAATACTCAGAAGTTAGGAAGTAGAAATGGATTCTCACTCATACTCTTTCAAAAGATGATCATGGAGACACCTGGTTTGGGACTTTATCTTCTAGTAACATTTAATTTTTGTCATAGTATTATTTTACTTTCAGTATATATTATGCACTAGTAAGCTACTGTTATACCTAAAGTAATTTGTAAATAATTTCACATCCTAATAAGTAATAGCTGTCATTTTAAATTAAAGATCTACACATTGACATATATTGAAAAATAAAGTAGCCTTAATTTAGTATTCTATATAATCTGGTCAAGTCAGTTCACACAGCAAATATGATAATTTTGATCATTCTCATTTCTCCCTATCTATGAATTCAATACTGACTCTAGAATGGCAGGTAGACATCTGTCTTGTGACTATCCCTTCTGTCTAGGCCAGTTGACTTGCTCTCCTACAACTCTACAAATGCCTAAAGCCATTCTTCTGAAAAAGTATGAGTTAGTAGAAAAAAAATTCTGTCTTATGTTTAAAATAAGAGACCTAATATTCTTCATTGATATTGGACATTCCACTCTTACATATATTCACATCTTATCCCGGGCCTCATGTCAAAACAAGAAGGAATGCTGTAACACTTAATGATCTCTGGCAATTGATTTGGCTTCCTGAAAAGTCAACAAATTTTTTTCAAAAAGGAATGCTGTCAGGAATTCAAATGTATAAGGCACTTTTGAGTAATTGGTTACTAACCTTTCCTTATTTGGGTCTTACAGTTGGATGGGGCAAATTGATGAAATTAGGGTCTATTTTAATAGCAGGAATCCACCATGTTTTAAAGTATGAAAACTGTAGGAAGTGGTATTGTTATTCATTATCCTTGCTTATTGCAGTGGGCATTTAATCAAAGTTTAATACTCCTAATAGTAATGGCATTAAAAACATAATCAGTGATATACGCTTTCATTGCATCTTAGACTTATGCACTGAATATAAAAACTCCATCCTCAGCTAAATAGATGTGGAGAGAAAGGATTTCTGGATCATAAGCCTGGAGAAAATATAGAGAAATCCAAAAGTATTATGAAGCTGCATGGTAGTGATGAGTTGCCAAGGTAATGGATTTTTAAATATAAGAAAACTACAATTGATTTGATAGCCAAAACCAACTATAAATATGAATAGGTACTAGATGCTTGTTGTATTTAAAATATGGAACATAACCTCTAGATATTATGTGATATGGCTTTAGAAGAATAAAAAATTTATGTATGCAAAATGAAATGGTCATTAATACTGAATCATCAATAAATTCTCTCTCTTTCCTGTGTGTGCGAATGTGTTTCTGTATGTGTCTGTTTGTGTGTGTGTGTGTGTGTGTGTGTGTGTGTGTGTGTGTGTGTGTGCACACGCGTGCATACGTTAGAGTAGTATGTGTTCATGCTCCACATGTAAATGCTCACGTTCAAGGCTTTCTTCTTCTGTTAAGCCTCTATGTTCAGTGGAAACACCCCTATGGAACTCAGAGTTGTGTTTTAGTCGTGAATCTAAATCTTTTCAAGTTAAGCATAAAGATTGGCCATCATAACAAAGTATACAAAGACGCTATGGGACTTAAGGTAGAGTACAACAACAACAACAAAATATTTACTTTGTAATGAGCCTGCTATGAAGCATTAGCAGCAGGTAAAGAGGAAGGACTGTGGGCTATGGCAATTTGTAATTAAGATATTTGAGAGAGGATGAAACAAGATGTAAAAGAAACCAAGAGAAAACTTAATCCTAGAAAATCTCTTTCTCCAGGAAACAATAATAAAGAATTTAAGCAGAAGACAATGGAAAGTAGTTACAGCAATAACCAAAAGAAAACCAATTAATATCAGTAGATATAGTCAGTTCTAAGGTCACATAGTTGAATCAATTTTGGTGAGCATCATGTCACACTCATTTGCAAAGTATCAGTCTACATGGGGACTCAACAGTAATTTAAAATGTTACTAACGTTTTAGTTAATAGATATATCTTTACATATACAAAAGTTATAAAACTGAGAGGTAGTGAAATAGAATATTTCACTTTGAAAAATTATTTGTTAGATAAATGAATGTCTGCTATTGCCAGTCCGTCATTATAAAATGGTCGAAATTGCCTGTATTTGAACTTTAATTTTTATAAAGAATCTCTTTTTATGTATTAAAATCTAGTGAGTTTGAATGTAATGTTTCTGTGAGGCCAGAAATATTTGAGATTTTAATCTCGACTCTAAGCACTTGAGAGCTTGTATAAATATGTATGCTTTATACCACTAGTTCATATGATTCTGCCTTTGGACGTTCTTTTCTTCTCATATCTCTTGGGTGAATTTATTCTGACTGCTAAAATCTCAGTTACATGTTTCTTCACTGTAACAAAATTTAATGCTTAGGGAAAGTAAATATCACTTCTTATAAGCTTTCATAACACTCTTTACATTTTTCCATCACGTCCTCAGTGATGTGTTTAGTTGTTTAACTCTTACAAGTTGTATAGCAGTATAAAATACATGAAATAAAGATTTACTCCTATTGATCTTTCTATTCGTTGCTTTAACTATGCACACACACTATCTATCATATATCTAGTTATAAATATAGCTTATATATATTTATATATTGTGTGCATGTAATGGTATGCAGCTTGAAATCCAATATATAGAATCTATCTGTCTACTTGGATTTAAAGAAACTAACATAGGAGAGGAATAAGAATTCTGATATCAGAAGATAAGAGATGTATTGAGGGGCTGGTGAGATGGCTCAGTGGGTAAGAGCACCCGACTGCTCTTCCGAAGGTCAGGAGTTCAAATCCCAGCAACCACATGGTGGCTCACAACCATCCGTAACAAGATCTGACGCCCTCTTCTGGAGTGTCTGAAGACAGCTACAGTGTACTTACATATAATAAATAAATAAATAAATCTAAAAAAAAAAAGAGATGTATTGAAGTGAACAATGATGACTGTGTCCCTTTGCATTATTAAACAGCAACAAAAGTTTTAACAACATGTAATTCAACATGATTAGAGAGTTCTCAATATCCTATCTCACATATACCCAGAAAACAGGAAATATGAGTAGGCATTATGCTTTAAGAGCATCAATTAAAAATTAGGTGCTAACTTAGATCCTGAATCATACATAACACTGAATTTCCCGGTTCTGAATTTTGATAGCATCTCCCTACCTGGCATGTGGGAAAGGAAGATATACTGTAGATGCTACATTGTGTTCAGGAATGGGCTTGAGGTTCAGGATTCTTTGATAAACCCTTGGCAACAATGATGAATGAAGAACCAGCTGCTACTTCAAGGGAAAAAAGGAGCTACATAATCAGTATCTCTAGTGTTATTATGACATAAATTATATATATTTATATATATGATTATGTATGTTATATGCAATTACATGTAAACACAGGTTTGCATATATTTATATATACTGTGTATTAGTACCTTAAACAATTTTCATTGTCATATGCTAATATGCACAGTAGTATAAGGAGAGAAGGAGAGATTTGTAGAGAATTGATTATCTTTTATGTATCCTACATTGAAAGAAGAGGCAAAAACTCTAAAAGGAGACACAGTTACATATATTTATTATCTTTAGAAAAATTTTAATTGCTTTAACTCAATATTTTCATCTGTATCTCAAACAACAGATCTTCTTTTACATCAAACTGTCATATAAAAGTCAAAAATTTATCATACATGCTAGTAAGGCACCATTCTTTAAATTAGCAATTATGATAGATAGTGTACAATTGGAGAAAAATTTAGTTCTTGGGTATAAAAGAACATTTTATGCTTATCCATTAATGGATGTCATTTTATTTTGTACTTACAATTTATATCTAGAAGGATCAATGCAAGAAACAGTATATCATTTTAAAAAATTAATATAATTTTATTTGTAATTGATTTATTTTACGCTCCATATTCCATTCCCTGCCCCTCCCCATTTCCCTCCGACTGCTCCACGTCCCATACCTCCTCCTCACCCCATCCGGTCTCCATTTGGATGCTCCAAACCCCCACCGCACCTGGCCTCTAAACTCCCTGGGGCCTCCAGTTTCTAGAGGGTTAGGTGCATATCTCTGAATGAACACAGACCCAGAGGTCCTCTATTGTATGTGTGTTGGGGACTTCGTATCAGCTGATGTATGCTGTCTATTTGGTGACTGAAAGATATCGGGGATCCAGATTAATTAAGACTGCTGTTCCTCCTACAGAATCATCCTTCTCCTCAGCTTCTTTCAGCCTTCACTAATTCAACAACAGGGGAATCTGCTTCTGTCTATTGGGTGGATGCAAATAATTGCATCTGACTCTTTCAGCTGCTTGTTGGGTCTTTTGGGGAGGCAGTCATGATAGGTCCTTTTTGTGAGCATTCCATAGCCTCAGTAATAGTGTCAGGCCTTGGGACCTCCCCTTTAACTGGATCCCACTGTGGGCCTTTCAGAACCTTCTTTTCCTCAGAATCCTCTCCAGTTCCATCCCTGTAATTCTTTCAGACAGAAACATTTACGGGTCAGAGGTGAGAGGGTGATCTGGCTGCGACATCTGTCACCCCATTGATCACAGGGGTTGATTTGGCTGATCTGACTTGCTAGGTGAATGTACCCTTCCTCCTCACTGCTCCTGGAGTGTGTCGCTCCTGAAGCTGCACAATTGGGCGAAGGGGATGGCCTTCCCAGAATAGAGAAGGACTAGTCTTTAGTCAAGGGTATAGGAGTAAGTGTGCTCGCCTTGTTAGTACCTCCAAACAAGCTCTCAAAAAGAGTTTATGAATGAAATAAAATATTCTAAGGCTTAAAGAGGAGGCCTAGTTGATAAAATGCTTGGAGAACAAATATAAAAACCTGAATTTGATACTCAGTAACCACATTAAAATCTAGGTATATTGCAGCATACCTGGGGAGACACGAAATCCTTAGCCAGTTTGCCTAATCAAACCGGCCTGCGTTCAACTTCATAAATTAAGATGGAACAACTCAAATAAGTTCCAGAGCCCTCTGACTCATGTCTTCACGTTTTTTCAAGCTGCCTTTGCTAGTTAAGTTCCTTCCTCCCTTTATCTTCCTTTTCCACAATCAACTATCATCTGGAAACCCATAAGATGAGTTTTAGTTCTGTAATACAAGTATCCCCTTTGTTCCTAAGATACCTTTGCAGGGTACCAATCATCCCTTATCCTCTACCACCTCATACCACCCACACAATTCCTCTCCTTCATGTAGCCATTCCCTCACATGAGAACCTGCTTTGCATTGACTGGTGAAATTCTCTTTCTTTTCTGCCTCTGCCCACAAATATCTCTACATCAAGAGGCTTAGATTCAGACCTAGATTTGTCCTAATCAATTACATTGCTTCTCCATTAGTTTTACTTGGTCTAGCTCAGGCCATATATTTTTTGCCTTGGGCCAACCTACGGAAGGGTGGGATATAACTAGAAACATACAACAAAAGGAAAATGTGTACATATTCATGTTACATCCCCAAAACAGAAATAACACACATGGCCAAAGTAACAGGTCTCTTATAAAAATTATTAGTTCTCTGTAAGTTTTCATTATTGACAATATTTAGATAATCCCTAGTAAAATAGCAATCACAAAATTTGTCAAATAAGTAAAAGAATTTAAAGAATGAATGAAAATCATTGACCTCCAAGAGGACAAGAAATGATTTGATAATACCCAAGTACTGGTTTACCTTAGATCCAACTACATAACTCTTTATCCACTTTTGACTGAGAGATATCTAGGATTTTTCTAGTTCTCATACATTAAGTATGAGTATACACTGAAGTAATACTCACATTTTAAACATAATATTGTGAAACTTGAAGGCAAATGGATTCAGATAGGAAAAAAAAAAATCATCCTGAGTGACGTAACCTAAACTCATGAAAACAAATTTGATATACCTATACTTATAAGTGGATATTAACTGTTAAGAAAATGATAATCAAGCTATAATCCACAGACCAAGAGAAGGTAGGAAGAGAAAAGCTATGGGTGGGGGCATGGATATCCCTGGGAAAGGGAAATAGAATAGACACTGTGGATAGACTAGGATAGTTGGTGATGGGTGTAGAAGGACCTCAGCATCTGGGATTATGGAGAAAGTGAGTCCCGCGGGATTCAGTTATTCATGGGTGCGAGGGGGGCCACAAACCTGGAAGGAGATGGGAGGAAGAAAAAGAGAAATAGGAGACCAAGAAGAGTACCTATCAAGGTCTCGTTTATTATGCTGAGGTGCCTTCTTTTTAAAGCAAACATGGCGGGGAATAGGGGAGGGGTCGAGGGAGAATTATACAAAGAACAAAAAAGTGTACATCTGCTGACATGGGGGCAGAAGTCAGGCGCCAGGCAGCGGGCACTCTGCATCTTATCTCCGGAAAATCAATCCTCATTGACAGCCTTGGGTGTCAAGCTGGGCTCAGGCGTAACTCATGTCCTTGGATGTCATGGGAACTCAGGAAGAGATAGGGAAGAGGGGACTATAATTCAGCTTTTACAGCCTCAGGTGCCAGGAAGGGAATAAGGAGGAAGGGGGTGATAACCAGATCTTAGCACAAGGCCATTTGGCCTGTTAGGGAGATTGTAAAGGGCTCACTTTCTCACGGGATGGTCTCTGACAAGAGAGTGCTAGTAGAGACACCTGGAATTGTGGGAGGGGATGAGGTGAAAACAGTGCAATGGAGACTTCCTGGAATCTGTGAGGGTGATCTTGGTCAGGACTCCTAATAATGAAGGATTTGAGTCTATACTGGCCATCTGTTTTTCTACTTCTTTCTTTGTTTTTTCCCCATTGGTACTTTTTATTTTATTTTAAATTTTATTTCATTAATTTCAGTCTTTATTTTGATTGGCACTTTCCATGAACTGTTTTTGGATGTTGTTTTCTTTCTTTCTTTCTTTCTTTCTTTCTTTCTTTCTTTCTTTCTTTCTTTCTTTCTTTCTTTCTTTCTTTTTTATTCTCTAGCTTTTACCATTAAGGTATATCATTAAGTGATTAATATTCTCATCGAGTGCTGTGCCATTTGTTTATATCTCAAAATCTGCCCACCTTCCAGGTCTCCCTTGACAGAGTCCCTCCCCTATTCCCCCATCACATTATCCTTTGAAAGAGTTCCCTCCCTTAGTATTTCCCCCAACCCCATCAAATTTCTACAAGATTAGGCACATCCTCTCCCACTGAAGCCAGACAAGTCATCCAAGTTAGAATGAATTGCACACTCAGGCTACGACTTTAGGAACAGCCTCTTCTCCAGTTGGACCCACATGAAGACTGTGCTGCATGTCTGCTACATATGTGCCACAGGCCTGTATCTAGCCCTTGAATGCTCTTGGTTTGTGTCTCAGTCTCTAAGATCGCTCAGGTTTCCAGGTTAGTTGACCCTTTTGGTCTTCCTGTGGAGCTCCTCTGCTACAAGGCCATTAATCCTTTCCTTAACTCTTCCATAATTGTCCTCAAACTTTGTCTAAAGTTTGACTGTGGTTATCTGCATCTGTTTTAGTCAAAGGCTGAGTAGAACCTCTGAGAGGACAGTTATGCTAGCCATGTCTGGAAGCATAACAAAGTATCATAAATATTGCTCATGGGATGGGTCTCAAGTGGGGCTGGTTATTGGTTGGCCATTTCTTTAGTCTCTGATCGTACATCTTCATCTCTGAATTTCATTTAGGACACATTTTGCTTCAAAAAATTCTGTAGGTGGGTTAGTGTCCTTATGATTCCACTGGGGTTTCTGCATTGCTAGAAGAGTTGGCCTCTTCAGGGTCCATGTGCCCCACTGGTAGTCAACTTTGCGAAGGTCACAGGCATTGACTCATTAGAGGCTCACCATCCCTATTCTCCTTGACTTTTTAGAGATGTCACCAGCACTCCTCCTGTAGCTGAATATTTACATTCATTGTTCTAGCCCTTTCTCTTTCCACATCTGATCCTGATACCCCTATTCTTTTTCTCATCCCATCTCCCACTAAGTTCCCTCCCTACATCTGGCTCTTATGATTCTTTTTCTTTATTGGATATTTTATTTATTTACATTGCAAATGTTGTCCCCTTTCTTGGTTTCCCCTCCAAAAATGCCCTATCCCATCCCCCTCCCCCTGCTTCTAAGAGGGTATTACCCCACCCACCCACGTACTCCCAACTCCCAGACATTTTTTATTTTATTTTATTTATTTGTTTGTTTGTTTGTTTGTTTTTGTTTTTTCGAGACAGGATTTCTCTGTATAGCTCTGGCTGTCCTGGAACTCACTTTGTAGACCAGGCTGGCCTCGAACTCAGAAATCTGCCTGTCTCTGCCTCCCAAGTTCTGGGATTAAAGGTGTGTGTCACCAGGCCCAGCTTTCCCCGACATTTCATTACCCTATGTTGGGGCATTGAGCCTTCACGGGACCAAAAGCCTCTAGATTCAAGCATCCTCCCTTGGGCCTTCCTTCTTGTTTAACTTCATATTGTCTGTGGAGTGTATCATGCCAATTCATAGTTTATGGCTAATATCCACTTATCAGTGAATCCCTTGAGACTTAGATTACTTCATTCAGATTAACATTTTCTAGTTCCATCCACTTACCTGAAAAATTCATGTCACCGTTGTTTTTAAAAACAGAATAGTATTCCATTGTGTAATTAAACCAATGTTAAGGAGAAAGAATACAGATGGAGAGGTCACAAAATTTACGTAAATTATACTAAAGAGTGAAAGCCCTGAAGACTACCTGGCAGGATTGTAACAATAGATGGATGAAGAGAACACAATAGAGAGCCTAAATATAAACTGACAAAGTGGTGATAAGCTCATTTTTGATAATGGTGGAAAAAATACATAGCAGAACAAATTAAGCCATTAAAAAAAAACAGAGCTTTCAAAATTAGAAATCTACCCTCATTAAAATGAAGTAAGATTTTTCTGTTTTACGCTTCTGCACAACACTCATCTGCAAGTACAGTAATACCTAAATTATAGTCTAAAATGTTGAAACTACCAGAAGAAAACATAGAGTGCTCTTCAAAATATTTGTGTAGACAAAAATCTTCCTAAACAGAATTTAAATGGCATAGGTACAACCCCAATAATCAGAAAAGGCTATAGAAAAGTTAAAAGGCTTGTGCATAGCAAAAGAAACTATTAGCAAAGAAAGCAAGCAGCCCACAATAATGGAAATTCTTGATCATCTGTAATTGAAAATACATAGAATTTATAAGAACTGTGAAAATTTAACATGCACACACAACCAGACCCAAACTGTCTGTCTATCAACCTTTGAGTAATGAAATGAACATAACATTCTTCAAAGATGAAACACACACTGCAAATATAATTCATAAAACTATTCTACATATATAGTCATTAGAGAAATTGAATTTGAAACTATTCTGATATTACTTACTCCAGTGATTATGACTATCATTAAGAAATGTGATTCTTCTAACATTTTTAAGCCAAGTTCTTCCTAGGGGGGGGGGGGAAGAAAAAAACACTTTCAAGCACAAATGAGGAAAAACAATGGCCTTTCTTCAAAGAAGGTCTCATATAAACAGATTGTCTTGTGTGCTAAGTCTTGAATTTTGCTGGTGACTTGACAGTTGAACAGCTGTTACCTTACATTTCCACAACTCTTTATTTAAGAAAAAAGATTAAGGCCCTTCACTTCTCTCTTCAGCCCCCCCCCCCCCACCAAAAAAAAAAAAAAAAAAAAAAAACAAGGGCAGTTAAACCAAAACGATCTGTGTAAGAGACAAGTGACAGAATTCTTTTCATCATCTGCATTGCATCTTTTTTTAAATATTATTATTATTAACTCCCAACCCCAATCTATTCTAACATCTCTGGCCCCTGGAAAGAACAAGATTCATTGTTCATTGAATGTTCAGAGGGTGTGTGCATGTGTGGGTGTGTGTGTGTGTGTGTGTGTGTGTGTGTGTGTGTGTGTGTGTGTGTGTGTGTTATGTGTGTGTGTTTAAAATAAAAGTAATATGGTTTATATAATGTGAATGATATTGTAGATAAGCCTGTTTTTGCCAACAGTATTTAAATATCACTCATTTAAAACAGTCTTCGTTGGATAAACATCAAATTCTTCACACATGGAAAAATCATAGTAATGTTGCTATTCTCAAATGAACACAGTCATAGAGTTTGAGGTCATTCAGCATTTTTTTTCAAGGCTGTAAAATGTTATATCCACATCCTTATTGGAACTATCCATCACCTGGTTTTAAGTGGCATGATAATTCTGATGATGGTTTCTTCAATATATTTAGACAAAACTCCATTTTTACATGGTAATGCAACAAAACCAGTAGAGAATATTGTTAGTAGCCTAGAGGAAGGGAAAAATTAAAAATGAAGATCTTTCTTTATTTACTTGAGTGCACAATCATTCCCAGCCTTATTCTCTGTCATGTAAATTAATTAAGTAAATAACAAGAAATGCAAAGAAAGCAATAACAGAGAAAATGCAGGTAGAAAATTACCCTGGACCTTATAATTTAGGTGGATGCAAAGATTTAGGAAATAAAGGTACATCAGCAAGATCCTGGCCAATCATCTATGAGTTAGGCTCATTCAGTATACTATTATTTTGAAATCAGAAGATTCCCCCAAAAAGATGTCAATTAACCAAACCCAGCAAGCAAAAAGAAATTATTCATAGCTTTTGGCATGTAAATATACTGTTTAAATAGTATCCTTTTTATGAGATAATCAAATATGTTTAAAAATCATGCATTTAATGTTAATTTTATAAAGAACTAAATTTAATGCTGATCAAAGTGATTAGAAATTGTTAGGAATACATTCCATTAGCCAATAAATATTTACTGATCAAGGAAATTTTGCGTTTTCTGGAGAAATTTGAGGAGTTACATTGTGTGTGCTTGTTTGTAATTAATTTCATTTTTGAAAATATAATACACTTATATCATTTCCTCCTTATGTTTCTGATCTCCAAAGTGTGCCATATAACCTTCCTTGTTTTCTTTCAGATTGATGCCCTCTTCTCTTAAATTGATTGCTATTTTTTCAAATAAAAACAAGCAAATTAAAATATAAAGAAAATCTCATTTTCATCAATATAATTACATTTTTTCTTTAAGTATTTATTCTTTCTTATTGGATATTTTATGCATTTACATTTTACTTATATCAAGTGTGGAGAGTCAAGTGGAAATAATCACAAGCAGGGGCATCTAAAGATGATGGAGCAGTCATTTGCACTCGAGGAAATGGCTGAACCCACCCAATCTAGGCTATTCATCTCAGGAGAACCTTTCATTTAAGAGAACCAAATGATATTATCGCTTAAATCATTATAAGCAGGTCTTACTACTTTTCTACTTGTAAATCCATGGCACAATCTTACTGTGAAACTTCAGTAGCAATATAATTAAACTTATCCATTAAAAAAAAAAAATCATGCATGGTGGTTTTTTGTTTGTCATTGAACATTTTTCTTTAGATTTAGAATAAAATTTGCATTCTGGTCACGTTTCCCTTTAGTGTCTCAAATTGTTGCCATGACTATAGCCCTGGTATTCACTTGTGATTTCAGGACATAAATGAAGAACTGTAAAGTATTTTTTTTTTAAGATTATTTATTTTATGTAGAACTCAAACGCTTACCAAGCTGAAGGGCCCAAGTGAGGATGCCTCAATCCCACTTTGGTGAGAGAAGAAAGCAATCGCAGGAGGCAGGGGAGAGGGAGAAAGGGACCGGAGTGGGAAAGGGGACAGTGAGGGTAAGAGGAGGACATGATCAAGTATGGTGGGGGGAACAGGACTGAAGCCCTGAGGGCCAGCAGAAAGAATGCAAACAGGCAACCTTGAGAGGTAGGAGGCGGGGGGGGGGTGGTGGTTGTAGAGTCCACCTCCAGCAGAAAGACAGAGCAACAAGTGAGGGATGGGACTGACTGACACTGACTCAGAATTGTTCCTGTCTGAAAGAACTGCAGGGACAAAAAATGGATAATAGCCTTTAGGAAAAGGTGGTCCAGTGGCAGGCTGAAGTTGGGATCCACCACAAGGGGAGGCCCCAAGGCCTATGACACAATTACTGAGGCTATGATGTGCTCACAAAAAGGAGCCAATCACGACTACCCTCTGAAACAGTCCAGCAAGCAGCTGAAAGACATAGATGCAGATATTACACCCAACCAATGGAATAAAGCTGCTGACCCCTGTGGTTGCATTAGG
Source organism: Mus musculus (assembly GCF_000001635.26). Classification (NCBI taxonomy): domain Eukaryota; kingdom Metazoa; phylum Chordata; class Mammalia; order Rodentia; family Muridae; genus Mus; species Mus musculus. Next base: position 96,248,559 of record NC_000078.6, on the reverse strand, counting down.
GAAAAGCTGGAAGAAGCTCATGAGGAGGGTCCTGTAGGAGGACCAGCAGTCTCAACTAGCTTGGATCCCCAAGATCTCTCAGACACTGGACCACAACCCGGCAGCATTACACCAGGTGATAGGAGGCCCCCAACACATATACAGCAGAGGACTGCCAGGTCTCTATAAGTCAGAGAAGTTGCACCTAACCCTGAAGAGACTGGAGGCCCCAAGGAGTGGGGAAATCTGGTAGGTTAGGACATCCTCCTGGAGACAGGGTGGGGGATGAGCAGGAGGGGAGGTGAGGAGGAAGTACGGGATGTAGAACACTCAGAGGGTAGACTGGGATAGGGATAAAACCTGGTCTGTAATAAAAGATTAAATATAATTTAAAAAATATTTTTTTAAAAAAGAAAAAGATTATTTATTTTATTTGTATGAGTACTCTGTGTCTTCAGACACATTGTAAACTGCCCTGTGGTTGCTGGGAATTGAACTCAGGTACATCTGGAAGAGCAGTCAGTGCTCTTAACCACTGAGCTATCTCTCTAGCCCCAAGTAAATACTCTTTAAACTGGTTGTATTACCTATTGAGGACATATCCACTTTTTATATTATTTTGATTTTCTCCTTTTCTCCTGTCATTCTAATAGAAGTGTTCCTGTGTGGAATGAACAACTTACCACCAAGCTGCAAGCACAGCCCTGTAACTTATTGTTCATCATGGTTTAGGTTCACACAGACAATTAATTTTTTCCGATGATTCATACCATCAGTATTTACAATATTAAGACACAAGATTTGGTGGTTGAGCATTTTATTCTCTTCTAACAGCTTATAAGATAACGTTTGTCATCTTTAATATAAAATATGCTAATCACTCATTAAATTAATAATCTTTTCTAATGTAATTTTAAAAACAATTTATCGAGTTTTATAAAATATTTTAATGTAGATTTTAATTATCAGTCAGTGACAAAAATAAAGCAAAATAGATCTATTTAATAATTTGTTATCCAGACAGGAGATTTGGGTCACTGTATAAGAGTGATAGCTCCTCTTGCAGAAGAGTCAGGGTCATTTTCCACCACCTGCCTGTTTTTCACAACAATTTGAATCTCCAGTTCCTGTCATTCAACACCTTCATTGACAACAGAAGATACTATATACACATGGTGCACATGACTAGAGGCAGACAAAACACTAAAACACATGTTATTTGTTTATTTATTTATTTATTTAGAGATTTTACTTACTTTTATTGTGATTATTTTCTAATTTCGGGATAGAGGAAATTCTGTCTTCAAAGTCAATTTACTATTGATACTCAACAGTATTTGATGGAAAAATTTAAAGGATTGGTGATTATTTTTCATATCTTTTGTAGACATTGCCTTGAAAGTCATCTCCTTCTGGGGTATTTTTTCCATTTTTTATTAGGTATTTAGCTCATTTACATTTCCAATGCTATACCAAAAGTCCCCCATACCCACCCACCCCCACTCCCCTACCCACCCACTCCCCCTTTTTGGCCCTGGCGTTCCCCTGTACTGGGGCATATAAAGTTTGCAAGTCCAATGGGCCTCTTTTTCCAGTGATGGCCAACTAGGCCATCTTTTGATACATATGCAGCTAGAGTCAAGAGCTCCGGGGTACTGGTTAGTTCATAATGTTGTTCCACCTATAGGGTTGTAGATCCCTTTAGCTCCTTAGGTTCTTTCTCTAGCTCCTCCATTGGGAGCCCTATGATCTATCCATTAGCTGACTGTGAGCATCCACTTCTGTGTTTGCTAGGCCCTGGCATAGTCTCACAAGAGACAGCTACATCTGGGTCCTTTCGATAAAATCTTGCTAGTGTATGCAATGGTGTCAGCGTTTGGATGCTGATTATGGGGTGGATCCCTGGATATGGCAGTATCTACATGGTCCATCCTTTCATCTCAGCTCCAAACTTTGTCTCTGTAACTCCTTCCATGGGTGTTTTGCTCCCAATTCTAAGGAGGGGCATGGTGTCCACACTTCAGTCTTCATTCTTCTTGAGTTTCATGTGTTTAGCAAATTGTATCTTATATCTTGGGTATCCTAGGTTTGGGGCTAATATCCACTTATCAGTGAGTACATATTGTGTGAGTTCCTTTGTGAATGTGTTTCCTCACTCAGGATGATGCCCTCCAGGTCCATCCATTTGGCTATTAATTTCATAAATTCATTCTTTTTAATAGCTGAGTAGTACTCCACTGTGTAGATGTTACTACAGAGCAATTGTGATAAAAACTGCATGGTACTGGTATAGAGACAGACAAGTAGACCAATGGAATAGAATTGAAGACCCAGAAGAGAACCCACACACCTATGGTCACTTGATCTTCGACAAGGGAGCTAAAACCATCCAGTGGAAGAAAGACAGCATTTTCAACAATTGGTGCTGGCACAACTGGTTGTTATCATGTAGAAGAATGCGAATCGATCCATACTTATCTCCTTGTACTAAAGTCAAATCTAAGTGGATCAAGGAAAAACCAGAGACACTGAAACTTAGAGAAGAGAAAGTGGGGAAAAGCCTTGAAGATATGGGCACAGGGGAAAAATTCCTGAACAGAACAGCAATGGCTTGTGCTGTAAGATTGAGAATTGACAAATGGGACCTAATGAAACTCCAAAGTTTCTGCAAGGCAAAGGACACCATCAATAAGACAAAAAGACCACCAACAGATTGGGAAAGGATCTTTACCTATCCTAAATCAGATAGGGGACTAATATCCAACATATATAAAGAACTCAAGAAGGTGGACTTCAGAAAATCAAATAACCCCATTAAAAAATGGGGCTCAGAACTGAACAAAGAATTCTCACCTGAGGAATTCCGAATGGCAGAGAAACACCTGAAAAAATGTCAACATCCTTAATTATCAGGGAAATGCAAATCAAAACAACCCTGAGATTCCACCTCACACCAGTCAGAATGGCTAAGATCAAAAATTCAGGTGACAGCAGATGCTGGCGTGGATGTGGAGAAAGAGGAACACTCCTCCATTGTTGGTGGGATTGCAGGCTTGTACAACCACTCTGGAAATCAGTCTGGCGGTTCCTCAGAAAATTGGACATAGTACTACCGGAGGATCCAGCAATACCTCTCCTGGGCATATATCCAGAAGATGCCCCAACTGGTAAGAAGGACACATGCTCCACTATGTTCATAGCAGCCTTATTTATAATAGTCAGAAGCTGGAAAGAACCCAGATGCCCCTCAACAGAGGAATGGATACAGAAAATGTGGTACATCTACACAATGGGGTATTCTTTATGGAAAGTCTTGATTACTGTTTTAATTTCCTTGCACATTTTATTCTATTCAGATTTTCTATTTCATTTTAACTCAGTCTTACTAGGTAATGTTTTAGGATTTTAAAGTCAATAATTTTATTTATTTACATCCTATATGTTGGCCCCTGGCCCTGCTCCCATAGTTGCCACCCCGTATCCCCTCCACTTCCGTTCTGAAAGGGTGATGCCCAAGAGCTTCCCACTTTTCTGAGGCATCAAGTCTCTACATCCTCTCCCACTGGGGACAAACAAGGCATAGATGGTTCAGCCATTAAGACCACTCACTAACTGCTTTAGCAGAGGACCCGGGCTTAATCCCCAGCATCAACATGGCCTCACACCTTTCTGTAACTCCATTAACATTCTCACACTGACATACATGCAGGCAAAACACCAATGAACATAACATAAAATAAATGGCACATCTAGGCCGATCTGTCAGGTGTTATGAAGTACTCAAACAAAAAGTACAAGCTGCAAAAAACATTTATTAAAACATTTTGTTACATTAAAATGTGTTATGAAGTATGACTTTCACTCTAGTTTCTATTGCTCTATTTTGTACTTATCAGACATTACACTAAAGAAAATGTCAATCCTTATTCAAATTTATATCACATTTTGAAGAGAAACAATTCGGTTATATATGTTAACTAGCATCCTCTCTTGCATATTTATGAATTTTTTCATAGATTTTTTAAAAAGTATTGTAGGACTTTAGGATATATAACAGTTTAATGGATTTCAATTGTAGCCAAAATATAAAATGTATCTATAAAAAGGCACCAATAATACCCAATGTATATCATCATGAGACAGTAGTATTGTTTTGTTTTGATTTTTGTTTATTGCATGAAAATATTAGGGTAGTGGTGGCTGCTGAGACACCTGGGAACTGAAGTTAAACAGGATATATTTAAATAAAAGAAAAATGCAATTAAATGCTTCTTGCTTGCTGAAAGAAATACAACAAACAAGCAAATAAATCAACAAAAACAACAACAAGAAAACAATTGAACTTCTGGGCAATTTAAAAGGCTGAGGCAGAGAATCAAGAGTTGTAGGCCAGCTCGAGCTATTTTGTAAGAACTTGCCTCAGAGTTTTAAAATAGTATTTCCAATTAAATCAAAGATGAAGACATGGATATGATAGTGCAAATTGCCCAAATATAGAGAACATGAAAACAGATGTGGTAAGAGCTAAAGGATAAGTATTACTTTGGGTTGGTCTAGGCAACGATAAAGCAGCTGGACATGATAAAATGTTCTTAAATGGTGAACATTCATCCTCTGATATAGTGCAGAGCATCAGAGAAACATGGATAATTAATAGGAAAAAATGTATACACTACATATTTTAAGTTGATATCTTGAATGCTGTATTGGCTGGTTTTGTGTGTCAACTTGACACAAGCTGCAGTTATCACAGAGAAAGGAGATCCCGTGAGGAAATGCCTCCATAAGATACAGCTGTAATGTATTTTCTCAATTAGTGATCAGTGGGGGAGGGCTCATTGTGAGTGGTGCCATCCCAAGCAAGCCAGGGGAAGCAAGCCAGTAAGCAGCATTCCTTCATGGTATTTTGCATCAGCTCCTGCCTCCAAGTTCCTGCCCTGGATGAGTTTCTGTCCTGACTTCCTTTGGTGATGAACAGCAATGTGGAAGTGTAAGCTGAATAAACTCTCTCCTTCCCAACTTGCTTCTTGGTCATGATGGTTTTTTTGTTGGAATACAAACTGTGAATAAAACAGATGCCATCACAAGAGCCTCAAACAATTGGGCAAAGAAAGAGTGAAACCACAGATATTAGAGAAAATTGGAATACTATAAAACACTAAAAACATTGAAACTTTTTCTAAATGTTTCCAAAGGCTCACAAGTTTGCCTATTTTTCCATTTTCAAGCAGGAATCCACTAGTGTTTGACCTAGAAGTTATTTGCCTGGCTAATGAAAGTTGCATTGTTTTACTTTCTATGAGGTTCACATTATAGATGCATGATCTCATTTGACAATTAAAATTACATACATTTCTCCTAGTCAAAGTCCGATAAATGCAGATGTTCATATTATTCTTTTTAAATTTATTATATTGTTTAAATCACATTTAAATATTGCCATTATTCTTTGTTAAAGGCATATGCATCTGCTATTTTACATATTTCCCTAGTTTTTCTTTGATAATTCTGGACACATATTTTTATTGTTTTCTTTCTATACATGAATTGGGCTTTAGTAATATTAAATTAATTTTTCACAGTACAATAATAGAGAATCTGTTAGGACAGGTCTAGCTAACAATACAAATGTCCCATTAACATCTAGATTTCTAATTACTTCTCATAATCATTATTTATGTATAATGAATCTTAAAGAATATTCTAGGCACTAGAGAGGTGCCTTAGTGGTTAAGAGCATTGACTGCTATTGTAAAGGTCCTGAGTTCAAATCCCAGCAACCATATGGTGGCTCACAACCATCCATAATAGGATATAACATCCTCTTCTGATGTGGCTGAAGACAGCTACAGTGTACTTACATATATAAATAAATAATTATTTCAAAATAAAAGAATATTTTAGTACCTAATCTAATAATTACCTAGTATTCAACATGACTGCTGAAAAATTTTAATAATTTTTATAGAATTATAATTTATTTCTCACTTATTTTTTATTCATATTTAAAGGATAAAAATATTAATTTACTTTTCTAAGCCTTATTATATTACAGATATTCTACTTTGAAATTCTTTACAAATATGTATGTTGTTACATATTTTTGTGCCACTTTATTAGCATATTCTGCGTCAGAAAAACTTATTCTGCAGCAACAATATGACCAAATATCGTCTTTAAATTATTGTTATTTTGCATCTAAATAATATCTTAATTTAAATTTTAAAACAAAATGAATAGGTTTAAGTATTATTTTATCTTGTATATCTTTTTTAATAGATATTTTCTTCATTTACATTTCAAATGCTATCCCAAATGTCCCCTATACCCTCTCCCACCTGCTCCCCAAACCACACAGTCTTGCCTCTTGGGCCTGGCATTCCCCTGTACTGGGGCATATAATCTTCACAAGACCAAGGGCCTCTCCTCCCATTGATGGCCTACTAGGCCATTTTTTACTACATATGCAGCTAGAGACATGAGCTCTGGGTGTACTCCTATATTGTTGTTCCTCCCATAGGGTTGCAGACCCCTTCAGCTCCTTGGGTACTTTCTCTAGCTCCTCCATTGGGGTTCCTGTGTTCCATCCAATAGATGACTGTGAGTATCCACTTTGATATTTGCCAGGCACTGGCGTAGCCTCACGAGAGATAGCTATATCAAGGTCCTGTCAACAAAATCTTGCTGGCATATGCAATAGTGTCTGGGTTTAGTGGCTGTTTATGGGATGGATACCCATATCTTAAATACTTTATTTCTCCTTCCAAATGGGAAATCTCATATTGGCCTAGTTATATTGATACTAATTCAATTCTCATCATTATTTAACTTCTCCCAAGTTCTTTTATCCATATGGGCTCAACATCAAAATGCAAAATTATGGGTCTTCAAAAATTTTGTGTGTCTAGATATGTTCACTTGTTGATTATCCATAAACTAATACAAAGACTGAATAGTTTACTTAATGTATGAAATATAACACATACTTATGTTCCAACTTTATATATATATATATATATATATATATATATATAATATATATGCAATATATATATATTTTATTGCACATATATATGCAATAAAAAGTATTTCGTCTTCATATATTATTTTGTATATTTTAATAAGTAAAGAAATAAACATTTTTGAGTAGGTGTATACATAGTAACATATGTCTGTCATGGTGCCATTGTGGTTGTCAAACAACACCGTGCAGTACATGATATGCTCCTCCATCATACACATTCTGGGATTCAAGCTATAGTCATTAGGCTTGGCAGCATAATCTTTTTCCTACTGATGCAGCTAACCAGATTTTATTTACATTTTAATTCAATAAAGACACTATTTGTTTCAATAGCAATTTTCAAGTTATAACCAAGCAATATTTGATCAACAAATTTACATCATTTATGTCTCAAACTACCAATTACATCAATTACGAGTCTCAGTTTAAGGGGGTTTATATTTTATGTTCAACAAGGCTACTTATAATGTCTTTTTAAATATCTCATGGGAATTAATCATTAGTGTGGTAGACTATTGTGATGTAATTTGGAGTGATAATCAGGTTCCCTTTGGCTCAGAACATTGAGTAATTTACAAGTGAATAAACCGATCTCAGACCTAAAGACAAATGGTACCTTGAGAGCTGGGTCTTGTTCATCACAACCTCTAGTTACTGAGACAAGGATATAAAGGAAATGAAATTTCTCTGTTAGACTTAGAGTGCCAGACATTATCAAACAAGCAATGCTAAGAGTAAAAGAAATAATCTTCCCCAAGGAAGAAGAGAAAAAATAGGTGTCCAATAAAAGAAGGTTGGCCCCACAAACATAAATCCCATTTAAGTTTTATAGACTAATCTAGTTATATTTAGAAATATATATGTATGTGTTTATATATATAGGCAAGTTATAACAATTAATAAAAATAGAGACCGTAAATTTGAAAGACAGCAAGACATGGGATGTTCTGAAGAGAGAAAAGGGAAGGAGGAATGATGTAATTATATTATAATCTTAAAAAGAAAAAGAAAAACTGAAAAAAAATCCTAGTGCATTTGGAATACTGGGGCTAACACATTACCAAAACATTTTTTATATTGGTCAATAAGAGTATTTTACTGGAAACAATAATTAAAAAGCTTAAGAAAATATTTGATTAATTGGTGTACATACACAATTTTTTTTTGTACATGGTGTTTGTACATGCACATACTTAGATGTCAAACTACATGTTTGGAGGTCAGAGGACACATTATCATAGTCAGATTTCTTATTCTTCCAGCTGAATCTGCAGACTGTACCTGAGTTTTCAGGTTTGGTGGTGACTTTCTCTTACTGAGCCATCACTGTACCTCAAGTTTTCATTATAATCTCTCTGTGTATTGTTAGGATTCATCACTTGCATTTGATTTGATGATTTTGGAATAACAACCACTTTGAGATCTGAAATTTAACTCTCTCTGTATCATGTTCATTTTCAATTCTTTAGTCAATCTAATATAGTCAAAATTTCCTTGAAATATTTAGGAGTTGAAACAGAAAAAAATTAGAAAGCATAGAACATATTAAAATCCTATTTGTGCATATAGAACTCATTTTCTACAAACTTCTTATTGCTGTAATACAATGCCTGACTAATGAACTTTAAGAAAATATTCTTTAAACAAAGGGATCCCATGAAACGTCCAAACATCACAGGTCATTGCAAAAGCTATTGGCAGCTTTCCAAAAATAAAACTGTTTTGCTGACGATAACACTGAAGCCATCATACACAGGAATGTCAAACTGGTGCCTAACTGGAAGCTTCAACTCTATTGAGTAGCATTCATGGCACTTCAAGGTAGTCTGCATGCTACTGGATGAGGGAGGGAATTATCAATGTCACCAAGTTAAATACTCTATACCCTACAGCAGTGACCTACCTACAAGTTGCAAAATTGACATAAATGTTATGAGATTAATCACCCACTTTCTGATTGCATTTCAGACACACTCCATGAACTAAAACTCATAAAGTTCACTGATAAATTCGCCAGGAACCCAAGACTAAGTATGTTCTGGGCCTAGGGTAAAAACCAATACTATTTTGTGATAAGGAACCTAACAAATTTACTCGTAAAGACATTCTGATTTTCTGATCGATTACTGCCTCCCTCAGTTCTCCTCATGGCAGCTTCTTCTTGTAGTAGCTGTAATTACAGAGACCCACAGCTTTATAAAGTACAGAGAGTCAGAATCTGTGTATCACACATTTTTAGATGTGATGCCTTCATCAAACATACTCCCTGTGAGACTCAGAGACCTATGAGGAAGAGGAAGCAGAAAGATTTAAGAGCCAGAGGTGACCAATGACTCCAAGATAACCATGTCTTCCAGACATAAGACTGATGTACATAAGATCTCACAGAGATTGTAGACATATGTACAAGATGAGAGACTGCAAGAGCACTCAGAAGACCTTCAAAGGATTAAGCCAAGCAGGTACCTACACAAAACTTAGGAAGGTGATAAGGGGGCCCTACTTTTTTTTTTTTTTTTTTTTTTTTTTTTTGGTCAATAATTGTTGTCTGATCTCAATTTCTTTTTTTTTATTTTTTTAATTAGGTAATTTCCTCATTTACATTTCCAATGCTATCCCAAAATCCCCCCATACCCTCCCCCACACTCCCTAGCCACCCACTCCCACTTTTTGGCCCTGGCGTTCCCCTCTACTCGGGCATATAAAGTTTGCAAGTCCAATGGGCCTCTCTTTCCAGTGATGGCCGACTAGGCCATCTTTTGATACATATGCAGCTAGAGTCAAGAGCTCCAGGGTACTGGTTAGTTCATAATGTTGTTCCACTTATAGGGTTGCAGATCCCTTTAGCTCCTTCTTAGACTTGGGAACAAAACACCCATGGAAGGAGTTACAGAGACAAAGTTTGGAGCAGAGACAAAAGGATGGACCATCTAGAGACTGCCATATCCAGGAACCCATCCCATAATCAGCCTCCAAACGCTGACACCATTGCATACACTAGCGAGGTTTTGCTGAAAGGACCCAGATAGAGCTGTCTCTAGTGAGATTATGCCGGGGCCTAGCAAACACAGAAGTGGATGCTCACAGTCAGCTATTAGATGGATCACAGGGCCCCTAATGGAGGAGCTAGAGAAAATACCCAAGGGGCCCTACTTCTAACCAAGAAACTATCTATAACTGGTACCCATGCACAAAAGAAAAATCAGTTTATTTTTTCTAAGGGAGTGTTAATTGGTTATATCAACTTCACTCCAAGGTAAGCTCCATGCTCTGAAGTAATTGACCAACACAAAATGAGCTTAATGACATCTTTTTTAGATACTGTCATTTTTTTTTTTGTTTTACTCTTTTATTGTCCCATCAGTCTTTCAGCTATTTGTTTAGATTATCTTTCTGTATTATGTTTATTTTGTATGTGTTTCTTTTTTTCTTTATTTGAAAGATAGAGACAAAATGAACATAAATTTGACAAGGTAATATGCTGGGGGGCATCAGGGAGGAGTTGGATAAAGGGATGATAAGATCAACATATATTGCATACAATTTTTAAAAGTTGATTTTTGGCTCTCATTTGGGGGTAAAGTCCATCTTGGTGGGGAGTACATGACAGCAAGAAAGTGAGGACCATTTCCCATCTTCCAACAAATGCTTTGGCCAAAACTTGAACATTGCCTTAAATTCTTCTACTTCTTGTCTACACTTTATCTTCAAGGCGTCTAGGACAATACTTCACATTCACTCCTACCACCATGTATCAACTATTGTTATCTCTCACCTAGATAATTGCAATGAGCTAAAAGGTTTGCCAATGCTTTCCTTAGCTCATGTACTAAATATGTACATAATTAAACATGAGATATACCCATTAGAAGCTACACAGTTCAACATGCTTCAAAACATACTGGTATATTTTGAATGCTCCTATGTCCAGAAGTTCACATGCTGAAATCTAACACTCAGTGAAACCTGAGTTTAATCTTTCAGAATTGATTTTCTGAGGATGGTGTCCTTATAATTATTTCCACAGGGAATTTGTTTTTCTTCTTTCACCTTGTAAGAACACAACTGGGGTTCTTACATCCACTAGAAAACAGTATTAATGAAGAGTAGGCATGTATCTAAAGTTATATCTGAAGTTTCCTGGCAGTAAACTGAACATTCAGAACTTTAGGGCATGAATTTCTGTTCCTTAAAAAACCACTCAATCTCCTTGAAGTCCCTTTCCCATATACCTGTTCCTCTCCTTTGTCAGGATTGCTAAGTAGTGATCAAGGAGGTCATTTTCTGCTAGGGTTCGCATAGGCAAAATATTCTTCTTGTGATTATATGTTTTACTCATTGTGATACATCTTTCAAGTCTTGGTGTTTGAGCATAAATCACTCTTATTAAACCTATATTTCTCTGCTTGACCTTTATCATTACAATACATTTACATCTCTAATGCTTTTATTTCGCTTAATGAGTTGTATTCTTTTAATAGTCTGTCCACCTTTATGATTTTTTTCTTCTCCATCTGGTAGAATGTAAATCCTGTGAAACTGGGGAATTTTCATAGATCCTCCATCACTTTCTATACACTAGGAATGAAGTACAACATGATAAGCATTGTAAATTTGCTACATGTCTGCTAAATAAATAACAGAATAATAAATAAAAATTACTCCCTCCAGTTCTTCACTGGCATCCTTACTTTCAGTATATACATGATTTTCATTTTGACGAAATGCTAACACAAAACTCATCTCCAACGACAAATCCTCAGTGTTACTGTTAGGTCCATTGTGGAAAAGGAAGGTACAAACATGCACTATGGTTTGAATGACATGTGTTTCTCACAGCATCTTCTTTAACAGAAGTCAAACTTTATGTCAACCAGTTTATTCTAAGTTTTTGATGTTCTTAAAGTTTGACCCTTGGCAGAGAGTTTCAACAACTCATTGTCAAAATGTCTCAAGGAAGAATAGCACTTGAAAGATTTTTGTGAATTTTTTTTTCTGCATTTCAATATTAAGGACAAGAAAATCAACTAAATTGTAAGATATAACAAGTTATTGAACCATTCTGATTTTTCAAGTTAGGTCATTGTTTTTCATATCCCTCTTAGAAACAGCTACCCAAGGATTAGTCAGTCTTCTAAATATAGAAATCTTGTTCTAACAGCAATACTTTTTACTCTTTTTTCAGTGGTTTCAAATGTGCTGTCACTCCCATCACAGATGTTCTCTGGGCCATTAATCTGCTGGGCTTTCAAGGCCATGGTGTGTGGGCAGCCAGCGTACCCAGGAAACGTTCCCTCCACAGTTTCATTCTCTCCTGATTATGCAAAGTTCTCTATCATTATTATATTTTAAGTGCTGACATCTAAACTACATTTAGTAGGAGACACCATTGAGTGAGTAATTATGAGGAAACAATTGTTACTATTCACAGCTGCTGGAGTGAGGATGTTGAATCCAAGGGCTTTAAAAAGTTTAGTCATTTGGTTGGCCTCAGACTCACAAATTCGCCCTCTTTCTGTCAAGCATCATTACTCTCTTTTTTTTTTAATTTTTTTCATGCCTACTTTTTTTTTTTTTCAAATTCACCAAGTCTACTTTTCTGAATAATATTCAGCAAGCCTTAAGTTTCTCTAGGGAGTTACTATTTCTTCTAGGACTTGACTAATCAATTGACACCCTCTTCTTAAATATCCTCCATGCTTTGGAGTGAGCAGTCAGGATGCAAATGGATGCACTCTTATGCAGTAACTGCATTACTAAAAATCTGACACAGCATTGCATAACATTAGAAGAGTAGTACATTAAATTTGTCACCTCCTTTCTGATTGCACAACTGAATGACTTTTTCCTACCCTTCTTATGAACAGCTGTATTGTGGGGCGCAGGACACATCAGTTCAGCACACTATCCCTAGTCTCTCTTTTCTGTGTCTCAATACAATATATGTATCAAGGCCCAAGATCACCTCAGGATGTTCATTGCAAGCAGAAGAAGTTATTTGCAAATTTTGTTGCAAAGACTTACCACAATGGAAACAGGAAATAATAAAGTTGCTATAGGAGGCTGAAAAGAAGGAGGAGGAGGAGGAGGAGGAGGAGGAGGAGGAGGAGGAGGAGGAGGAGGAGGAGGAGGAGGAGGAAAGAAGAAGACTTACTTGTTTATAATACATAAGGACAAAGAACTTGATAAGACGCTTGTTTGAAGTTTACTCTGTAAAGTTCCCATGATTACTAAACTGGCAACTGTGTAGTAGAGATTAAGAAGCAAAGTACTAGTGGTCTGTTCACTACAATAGCATTCTTTAGTGAAAGCATTATAGAAAAGAAGCACTTCTGAAAGGGAACTGGGCATTTTGCGAAAGAAATTAAAAGAAAGCATTTCTAAAAATAGAGTGTCATGGTGTGAACACTAATTGCTCTTATCTGAAAACAGTAGATAACACTAGGAAACCTCAAATAACAAAATCATACTCACTCAGAACCATGAAGACAACATGTCTTCTGGTACTAAAGAAATAATGTGGACAAATGCTTTTTTTTGCAACAATTGGAAAAATGTAGAAATATGAAATAATGGTTTTGGCAGTGTGTCAGCAGGCAGATAAAACTGAGACACCTGAAAGAAAAGAAATAAATATGAGCAATGACTCTACAGATTGACAGAAGTGAAAAGTTAAAGGTAAAAAACTGAACTGTTATAGCTCAGAAGATGTACTGTTTAGGGAATATAAGTTTCAAGTAAAGAGAGACCCAGATTTCTGAAATTTTAACACCAGAATACCTAAGAGAGAGAAACTGTGCGGAAGAGACTTACTATGATATCTAAGGGATGAATTTCAGGGCTCTAATTGACTTCTTATCTGAATATATTGGGGAAAAATGCCTAAGGAAACCAGAAAAGAAATTAAGCAGTAGTTAAAGTCACATCCAAAACAAGAATGACACTGTAAACATTTTCCCTATTCTTTGGAGAAGAGTTTATGACACAAATAGGATTATGTAATAGCTTCCCAATATTCTAGATCTGTTGGGAGCCGCGCCCACATTCGCCGTTACAAGATGGCGCTGACAGCTGTGTTCTAAGTGGTAAACAAATAATCTGCGCATGTGCCAAGGGTATCTTATGACTACTTGTGCTCTGCCTTCCCCGTGACGTCAACTCGGCCGATGGGCTGCAGCCAATCAGGGAGTGACACGTCCGAGGCGAAGGAGAATGCTCCTTAAGAGGGACGGGGTTTCGTTTTCTCGCTCTCTTGCTTCTTGCTCTCTTGCTTCTTGCTCTCTTGCTTCTTGCTCTCTTGCTTCCTGCACCCTGGCTCCTGAAGATGTAAGAAATAAAGCTTTGCGGCAGAAGATTCTGGTCTGTGGTGTTCTTCCTGGCCGGTCGTGAGAACGCGTCTAATAACAATTGGTGCCGAATTCCGGGACGAGAAAAAACTCGGGACTGGCGCAAGGAAGATCCCTCATTCCAGAACCAGAACTGCGGGTCGCGGTAATAAAGGTTCCCGTAAAGCAGACTGTTAAGAAGGATTCAACTGTATGAATTCAGAACTTTTCAGCTGGGGAACGAGAGTACCAGTGAGTACAGCTTTACGAGGTAAGTCTGATCTTGAACTTTCTAACGAAATTCAAGACAGTCTATCAGAAGTAAAGTGGAATATGTTTGGCCTTGAATTTTTTCTAGTGTTAGAAGCCCTTTTGTTCCTTTTCACATGTTATCAAGTGGTTAAGATAGGGAGGATTCTAGATGAAATTCAGGACAAGCTATCAGAAGTAAAGCGGGGAGAGAGAGTAGGAACAAAGAGGAAATATGGTACACAAAATAAGTATACAGGCCTTTCCAAGGGTCTTGAACCCGAGGAAAAGTTAAGGTTAGGTAGGAATACCTGGAGAGAGATTAGAAGAAAAAGAGGAAAAAGGGAAAAGAAGAAAGATCAATTAGCGGAGGTCTCTAGGAAAAGGAGCCTGTGCTCATCGCTGGATGGGCTCGGGGAGCCAGCTCTTAGTAGCTCTGAAGCAGGTGAAGAATCCTCCTCTGAGGAAACAGACTGGGAGGAAGAAGCAGCCCATTACCAGCCAGCTAATTGGTCAAGAAAAAAGCCAAAAGCGGCTGGCGAAGGCCAGTTTGCTGATTGGCCTCAGGGCAGTCGGCTTCAAGGTCCGCCCTATGCGGAGTCCCCGCCCTGCGTAGTGCGTCAGCAATGCGCAGAGAGGCAGTGCGCAGACTCATTCATTCCCAGAGAGGAACAAAGGAAAATACAACAGGCATTTCCGGTCTTTGAAGGAGCCGAGGGTGGGCGTGTCCACGCTCCGGTAGAATACTTACAAATTAAAGAAATTGCCGAGTCGGTTCGTAAATACGGAACCAATGCTAATTTTACCTTGGTGCAGTTAGACAGGCTCGCCGGCATGGCACTAACTCCTGCTGACTGGCAAACGGTTGTAAAAGCCGCTCTCCCTAGTATGGGCAAATATATGGAATGGAGAGCGCTTTGGCACGAAGCTGCACAAGCGCAGGCCCGAGCAAACGCAGCTGCTTTGACTCCAGAGCAGAGAGATTGGACTTTTGACTTGTTAACGGGTCAGGGAGCTTATTCTGCTGATCAGACAAACTACCATTGGGGAGCTTATGCCCAGATTTCTTCCACGGCTATTAGGGCCTGGAAGGCGCTCTCTCGAGCAGGTGAAACCACTGGTCAGTTAACAAAGATAATCCAGGGACCTCAGGAATCCTTCTCAGATTTTGTGGCCAGAATGACAGAGGCAGCAGAGCGTATTTTTGGAGAGTCAGAGCAAGCTGCGCCTCTAATAGAACAGCTAATCTATGAGCAAGCCACAAAGGAGTGCCGAGCGGCCATAGCCCCAAGAAAGAACAAAGGCTTACAAGACTGGCTCAGGGTCTGTCGAGAGCTTGGGGGACCTCTCACCAATGCAGGCTTAGCGGCCGCCATCCTCCAATCTCAGAACCGCTCCATGAGCAGAAATGATCAGAGGACATGTTTTAACTGCGGAAAGCCTGGGCATTTTAAGAAAGATTGCAGAGCTCCAGATAAACAGGGAGGGACTCTCACTCTTTGCTCTAAGTGTGGCAAGGGTTATCATAGAGCTGACCAGTGTCGCTCTGTGAGGGATATAAAGGGCAGAATTCTTCCCCCACCTGATAGTCAATCAACTGATGTGCCAAAAAACGGGTCATCGGGCCCTCGGTCCCAGGGCCCTCAAAGATATGGGAACCGGTTTGTCAGGACCCAGGAAGCAGTCAGAGAGGCGACCCAGGAAGACCCACAAGGGTGGACCTGCGTGCCGCCTCCGACTTCCTACTAATGCCTCAAATGAGTATTCAGCCGGTGCCAGTGGAGCCTATACCATCCTTGCCCCCGGGAACCATGGGCCTTATTCTCGGCCGGGGTTCACTCACCTTGCAGGGCTTAGTAGTCCACCCTGGAGTTATGGATTGTCAACATTCCCCTGAAATACAGGTCCTGTGCTCAAGCCCTAAGGGCGTTTTTTCTATTAGTAAAGGAGATAGGATAGCTCAGCTGCTGCTCCTCCCTGATAATACCAGGGAGAAATCTGCAGGACCTGAGATAAAGAAAATGGGCTCCTCAGGAAATGATTCTGCCTATTTGGTTGTATCTTTAAATAATAGACCTAAGCTCCGCCTTAAGATTAATGGAAAAAAGTTTGAAGGCATCCTTGATACCGGAGCAGATAAAAGTATAATCTCTACACATTGGTGGCCCAAAGCATGGCCCACCACAGAGTCATCTCATTCATTACAGGGCCTAGGATATCAATCATGTCCCACTATAAGCTCCATTGCCTTGACGTGGGAATCCTCTGAAGGGCAGCAAGGGAAATTCATACCTTATGTGCTCCCACTCCCGGTTAACCTCTGGGGAAGGGATATTATGCAGCATTTGGGCCTTATTTTGTCCAATGAGAGAGCAGCGTTGGGGGATAATGTCGATATTTCCACTCCCAATGACGGTGATGTATAATGCTCAAGTATTCTCTTGCTTTTTTACCACTAACTGGGAACTGGGTTTGGCCTTAATTCAGACAGCCTTGGCTCTGTCTGGACAGGTCCAGACGACTGACACCATTAACACTTTGTCAGCCTCAGTGACTACAGTCATAGATGAACAGGCCTCAGCTAATGTCAAGATACATGGAGGTCTCATGCTGGTTAATCAACTCATAGATCTTGTCCAGAAACAACTAGATGTATTATGACAAATAACTCAGCAGGGTTGTGAACAAAAGTTTCCGGGATTCTGTGTTATTTCCATTCAGTATGTTAAATTTACTAGGGCAGCTAATTTGTCAAAAAGTCTTTTTCAGTATATGTTACAGAATTGGATGGCTGAATTTGAACAGATCCTTCGGGAATTGAGACTTCAGGTCAACTCCACGCGCTTGGACCTGTCCCTGACCAAAGGATTACCCAATTGGATCTCCTCAGCATTTTCTTTCTTTAAAAAATGGGTGGGATTAATATTATTTGGAGATACACTTTGCTGTGGATTAGTGTTGCTTCTTTGATTGGTCTGTAAGCTTAAGGCCTAAACTAGGAGAGACAAGGTGGTTATTGCCCAGGCGCTTGCAGGACTAGAACATGGAGCTTCCCCTGATACATCTATGCTTAGGCAATAGGTCGCTGGCCACTCAGCTCTTATATCCCATGAGGCTAGACTCATTGCACGGGATAGAGTGAGTGTGCTTCAGCAGCCCGAGAGAGTTGCATGGCTAAGCACTGCAATGGAAAGGCTCTGCGGCATATATGAGCCTATTCTAGGGAGACATGTCATCTTTCATGAAGGTTCAGTGTCCTAGTTCCCTTCCCCCAGGCAAAACGACACGGGAGCAGGTCAGGGTTGCTCTGGGTAAAAGCCTGTAAGCCTAAGAGCTAATCCTGTACATGGCTCCTTTACCTACACACTGGGGATTTGACCTCTATCTCCACTCTCATTAATATGGGTGGCCTATTTGCTCTTATTAAAAGGATAGGGGGAGATGTTGGGAGCCGCGCCCACATTCGCCGTTACAAGATGGCGCTGACAGCTGTGTTCTAAGTGGTAAACAAATAATCTGCGCATGTGCCAAGGGTATCTTATGACTACTTGTGCTCTGCCTTCCCCGTGACGTCAACTCGGCCGATGGGCTGCAGCCAATCAGGGAGTGACACGTCCGAGGCGAAGGAGAATGCTCCTTAAGAGGGACGGGGTTTCGTTTTCTCGCTCTCTTGCTTCTTGCTCTCTTGCTTCTTGCTCTCTTGCTTCTTGCTCTCTTGCTTCCTGCACCCTGGCTCCTGAAGATGTAAGAAATAAAGCTTTGCGGCAGAAGATTCTGGTCTGTGGTGTTCTTCCTGGCCGGTCGTGAGAACGCGTCTAATAACATAGATCATTACTGGAACTTATAAACCTTAGGAAGGGAAGACTCTTCTTGGATGTTACCCAGCAAGAGTGAACTTCAGAGAATTATTCTAAGGAGTTCAACTCTTTCTAAGTTTTTAAACTGAACATTAGAAAGTCACACAAGAGTTCAAAACCTATAATCCTAAAAATATAAAGAAAATAAAACAAGAAAAAAAAAAGAAATCATTATGTCAAGCACACAACAAAATATTACAAAGGAAACAAGCATTGTTAACCTACCTAAAAATGGATCAAAATCATTAAAAATTTAAGGAATGGTTATAATATATAGGGAAGAATGAAGCTATTTACAAAAGACTAATGTGTAAGTATATACATTTTTGCTAAATGGTACTTGAAAGAAATATTAAAAGAAATTCAAATAGAAAGAATATAGTAAAATGTGAGTGTATATCACTTCAAAATGTGTTAGAGCAACAGGAGAAAACTATGCAGAAAGAAATAATATTTTTATCATTTTCCTTAACCTCTTTAAAGATAACTATTAAAAACAATAATAATTTGTAAATATGCCTATTATGCACATCAAGATTAATTATATTACAATAACCCCAGAAGTAGAGAAACAGAAAATGAAAAACACAAATATAAAATTCTTACCAAATAGACACAAAAACTAAGATATTTAGGCTGCAATAATTTTAAAATGCACATGGTAAATCTTATTCCAGCCGATGGTTCTACATCCATATGCATGCAGCCTGAAAATAACTTAAACTCAGTGGGATCCACAATACTATCATAAAGTTTTCTTCCTGAAGCTGTGGGCCTTGACTTTTTCTTAAGGCTGAGCCCTTCAAGCCTCTGCAATAAGGTATGAGGTGGTGGGAAAGAAAGGAGAAACTTAAGCTGCTAAGGAGGAGTATATCAAATGATCCCTGGATAACAGTCTTGCTTGTTGAGCCAGGTATACTCCAAGTGATCACTCCAGAATGAGCCACTGCATCCTCTTCCACTCTATCCATGCCTGTTAAACACTGGTGGTGTAAGGCTGTCCCATCAAGCTTCCAATCTCTTGCCTACCCACTTGTTACTTTTCTCATTCTTCTTGCTAGCCTATTGCTGTATGGTATCATCTCTACGCCACTACCAATAAACAACTCTTGACAAGGAAAAGAAAAAAAAATTTAAAAAATAGAGCACATAAAGTTGGGAAATAGATGTGGTAGAAGAGTAGGGGAAGAATTAAGGAAGTAATGGAGAAAGGGAAATGATTTGGTGAAATACATCTCACGCATGTATGCAATACTCATCTAGATATAAAATACCAGTTAGGTATTATTTTGGTTTAGTAAATTAATTTTTGTAAATTCTGCCCCAGAAGCAATGACTTCACTAAGCACTGAAAGACGATGTAGGTCATATTAACAGACATTTTTTTTCTCTCCTGTTGAGTGGGCCTTAAGTCCCACTAGAGAGCATTTGGCTAGTGCCAAGGTTGTGTGCCACCAGGACATACTTCTGGTTATTGTGTGATGCTAGTCATTGTTGTGATAGGCACTCTAGTTGGATAGGACTAGAGGCTTCATCCCTCCTTTGGGAGTCTGCATGGTGCTTTCTGGTTTCATGGAAGTTCATTATTTGTGTTTCTGTGCCCAAAGAAATGAAGTCTTTTACCCCTCATTAACAACACTTATCTTTGAAATAGACAGAGACCATGATAGAAAACTACAACCAATTAAGACACAGAGATATAGGGCTAGCTTTAAGCATACATCTAGAAAACACTGCTTAATCTGAGACTCAGGAAACATCAGGAAAGAAAGGCATAGAGAGCTAAATGTCAGAGGATCAGTGAAGGTGGTGTATGATTATGTCTCTTGGAGATATCAGAAGCTAGACACATAAGATCTCATTAACATGGCTGCCTAAATGTCAGGTGAACAAGGACAACACCAGTAGACATGTTGAAGTGGACAGAGAATTGCCTAAACGTTACAGAATGTACTATAGGCTACCAAGGAATAAGGAGAATGAGAAAAGTGATGCTTCTTAGGAAAGGACACCAATTGATTGTTATAAAATGTACGTCTTTGTGTGTTTGTGTGTGTGTGTGTGTGTGTGTGTGTGTGTGCGCGCAATAACAATTAATAAACAATGAGGCTAAATTTTTTTTAAAAAGATAAAGGATAAAGGTTAAGTCCAGGAGACAGGGTAGTACAAAGTCAAATACATACAAATAAAATTTGGATATTAATAAATCTAAAGCATTGCAAGGAATGATTGTTTAACTTCAAGATAAACTTCACTGTGTATTATCTTAAAGGACTCATGTTAGCTTTAAGATCAAAGAAGTTGAAATCAAACTACTTTATTGTAGTATACTATAAAATTATTGTTAAAATTACAGCAATTATATTAATATCCAGCAAATTATAAAATACAATTTTAGAGACAAAACTGTATTTACAGTAATAAAATGTTGAAAGTGATATTAAAATATAAATAGAAATGTAGTGGCTATGACTTTGGAATACTACAAACATCAGCAGATGCAAAGGGT
Source organism: Mus musculus (assembly GCF_000001635.26). NCBI lineage: Eukaryota > Metazoa > Chordata > Mammalia > Rodentia > Muridae > Mus > Mus musculus. The sequence goes on along the minus strand of NC_000078.6, from coordinate 96,227,616 downwards.
TTATGACATTTTCAAATCGATTATTTTTGGTCAAGATTCAGCTGTGCCACAGGAAAAGAAGGGTTTAGATAAAAACTTTTGTCGAAACTTAAGAATATATGGAAAAGTGTTAGAGTGTTATTCACATGACATTTCTTCCAACACTTGGAAGTTCACCAAAAAACATCTGTCATTTAGAGTGTTCAAATTTTTTTATCTAATGTTTTCTATCATTATGGGAGTTCTTTTATTTTTTTGTTATTGTCCATAGTGGTGGATTTTTGTTTGTTTGTTGGTTGGTTGGTTGGTTGGTTTATTTATTTTGGCGTTGTGAATGATGCTTTCACCTTATATATTATTCTATGATGTGTTTTTTATTGTTTTATGGAAGATATAAATATTTTCCACGCTAATTATTGATTCAGGTGATTCCTAGGATTTTTAAGTACGAATGTTAGTATCTTTGATGGACAGAATCATATAATTTGCAAATTAGGATTCTTTGAATTATTTCTTATTTATAACATTTTTATCTTATTTTCCTTTCTTATTTCTCTACCACATGATGCAAAGACTGACTACATTGAGTAAAAATAAGGAAAGTACCATTGCTTTGTCCCTAAATTTATTGGAAAATAAGTGTTATTCCCCATTAGCACAATGTAAGGTATAGATTTTTCCTCCTCTATAATCCTTGTGTTAACATAGAGACTTCCATCGCTTGTTTGTTTAGGGTTTTTAATAATGAAGTTACATTAAATTCTTTCAAAAGATTTCTCTGCATGCAATAAATGCTAACATGATTTCTGTATTTGATTACATTTGTGAAACCTGTTGCTTTAATATTTACATAAGTTTCATCACTCTGGCATCTGTGGGATAAAATTGTCTTGATCATGGTGCATAAAATTGATGAAGAAATGCACTAATCACCAGAAAGATGAGCCAGGGCTAAGGACTATTTGCAGCTCTGGCTGTGACATGACTTTAGTTCCCTAAAACCACACGGAGTTTCACAACTACCTCTAACTCCTGTTTCAAGGAATCTGATGCTGCCTTTGGCAGTTCATATGCAAGGCACACAGATGATACCCTTACATTGACTGCATTCAATCACTTTGTACATAAAATGAATAAAATTTGAATACAAAGCCAAAAATCAAAACCTTCTCTATCTTCACAGAAAACAATTTTCAAGAAACTTATTTCTACAGAAAACTAGGATAACCATTTAAGAAGGAATTAACACTAATTCTACAAAAAAATATTGTTCTAGAAATGAAAGTTTGGATTCTTTTTAGTAATTATTAACTAAATAACAAATATATATATATATATACTTGTGAAAAGACATAGGATCACCAGTCATTTCCTTTTGAAATCAAATAACAAAAATTAATATAATGGAAACAAATAAAATGAAAAAATTAACCTATTTCATTCTAAGATTTGCATAATTACTTGCAGTGCATGAAATTATGGGATATCTGAAATGGAAAGAAAGAAAGAGAGAGAGACTGAGGGAGGGAGGAAGGAAGGAAGGAAGGAAGGAAGGAAGGAAGGAAGGAAGGAAAGGGGAAAATCAGAAACATAAATAAAATGGTTTATATGAATGTAATGCATGTATAATTATATTATTACAACACTAACAGAATAATCACAGAATGGGTAGAGAGGCAACTAAGCAATGTAAACATATAAAGGAACTTTAAATCTAAAGGAACATATTTATACAAAACAGCATAAAGGAGGTAAACATAAAAGGGGATATTTATTAACATGAGAAATTACCAGGTATGGTAAAATTATATTTACAATTGACAGATTCATCTACATAGAAAATGCCAAAGCTTCTAGTCTTATTAATGAATCTTCAAAGGCTATAAAATATAGGCTTAACATGAAAATTAATTTTATGTACACACACTAGCAAATCAATTAAAAAATTTTAAAACAATACCATTCGTAGTAGCATCAGACTCCCAAACTACTGATAGAAAAATATACCAATATAAGCAAGATTTCCAAATTAAAAACTATCAAACCATCCCTAGATAACTTAAGGGAAACAAAAATAGAAATATATACCATATTTATAGATTTTTAAATCCATTCTCATGATGTTCATTAGCATAAAATTCGTCTGAGAATCCAGAAAATTTGAAGAAATTTTCACCTGTAATTTCTTGATTTCATTTTGCAGAAATTTTTGATAATCTTACTGTTTAAATTATGAAAGTACAAATAAGGAAGTCAAATATCTGAAATAGATTTAAAAATAAAACCCAAGTTAGAGTGTTTGCTATACATTATTTCATTGCACTCTAATATCAGAATAAAGAAGGCAATGTAGTAGGAAATGTTACAACATCTTGAAAATTTTAAAAAATAGTAAAAAAGTATTTAAGGAGCACCCTCATAGAGGCAAAGGGGAAGAGGAGATGGGGGACAGAATGGGAGGTTTGTGGAGTGGTAACCGGGAAGGGGGAAATCAATTGAAATGTCAACAAATAAAATGAAAAGTTAAAAATAAAATAAAATATTTATGTTGACATTTCAAAATGTTTGCAAAGTAACTCACTAGGGAAAGGAATACATTTTAAAATAATAGGGAGTAAAAGCTGAAAATAATAAATTTGTACCTTAATCTTTACCATAAGAAAAAATGTTCTCTTCAACACAAAGGTGTCAACTAGAGAAATACCAATTTCTTTGGAAAATGATTGGGGAAAATATTTGTAACTTTGAAGATGGCAGTGACATCTTTGATCAGATGCAAAAAGCAAAAGCCATAAAACAAAAACTGATATATTGAGTTTATCTAAATAAGAATCTCCTGCTCAGCACAAAACTCCTCCTTGGGAATCTTAAGGCAAGTCACTGACTGAAAGAAAATATTCATAACATAAATATTTGACAAATGATCGTTTCCCTCTCTAACTCTATACATAGAGCTCTATAACTCAACAAGACAAAGCAGGAAAACAAACCATTTGAAGAAACACTTTTTTAAAAGAAGATATATGTGCACATAAAAAGACATATAGCATAATTATCTTAGACAGGAAATAAACATCATCAAAAAAGACCACTGCATAATTCTAGAATAGCTGGAACCAAAACAAGTTATGGTATCCCATTTTGGAGAGAATTACCAAGACTCCTAAAAAGCTTAGTGGGAATGGAAAATCCATACAATCATGTTGACAGTTTCTTGACGAGTCATACATATATGTTCCATATTTATGACATCTATATTTTTCAAAGAGAAATCAAAGCATATTCTCTCAAAGATCTTCACAGAAATGGTCATGGGTCATGACAATCTCAAACCGAAAATGAACCAAGCATTTTTCACAAAGTTATGAAGAGCCAAACCTCAAATTCAAAGGACATGATACTACTCAGAATAAAAACTAAGGACAAATAAGGCACTCTCCTAGTAGACATTAATGGGATAAACATGGATGTAAATGTCACCACCGTGAGTAGAGTCTAGACGCAAACTAGCACACACCATGTGATTCTTTTTACAAGAGTCTGTATGAAATGAACTGCTCTCTGCTGACAGAAAGCAGATCAGCGGTTACCTAGGGTAACTGGTTGATTGCTGAGGTGAATGATGGAACTCTTTAGTGTGCTAGAAATGTATTATGTCATACTGTGGCAGGGGTTACATGACTGTACATCTTGTAAATATCATCAAATTGTATACACAAAATTGCTAAATTTAATTATGTTTAAGTTTTACCTCTGAAACACAGCACAGATTATTTCTCGTGATGCCTTTTCCACGGCACCTGCAGAGCTTCAGTGTGGCCACAATTTCAAAGTTAGGAAGCTTAATAAGAAGGAAGGCCATGTACCTCCAGAGCTCATGTCTCTAGCTGCATATGTAGCAGAAGATGGCCTAGTGGGCCATCGTTGGTAAGAGAGGCCCTTTGGACTTGCAAGCTCTATATGCCCCAGTACAGGGGAACACCAGGGCCAAGAAGTGGGAGTGGGTGGGTAGGGGAGCAGGGCACGGGGAGGGTATACGGAACTTTCGGGATAACATTTGAAATGTATATAAAGAAAATAATAAAAAAAAAAAAGGAAGGCCAAAGTATGGAGGCTTCAATCCCACTTTCAGGGAGAGCCAAATAACCACCGAGAGGCAGAAGGAGGGAGGGACCTGGGTGGCAGAGGGGAAGGGAGGGGAAAAGGGGGCACAGGATCAGGTATAAGAAGAGATATAAGAAAGTCCAGATGGACCAGGAGAATGAATAGAAATATGTAGCAGAGAGGTAGGGAATTTGGGGAACCACTAAAAAGTCCCAGATACCAGGGAAGTGAGAAGCTTCCAGGAACCACTGGATTGACATTAGCAGAAATACACAACAGGGGGAAGTAAAGAACCTGAAGAGACCACATCCAGTAAATAAACATGGCTCCAAGTAGAGGGATGGAGCCACCCATCCATCTCAAAATCTTTAACCTGGAATTGTTCCTGTCTAAAGGAAACACAGGGACAAAAAAAGGAGCAGAGACTAAAGAAAAAGCCATCCAGAGACTGTCCCACTTTGGGATCCTTTCCATCCACAGATACCCAACCTCAACACGATAGCTGTTGCCAAAAAGTGCCTGCACACAGGAGCCTGGAAACGATGCCCTGAGGGGCTTTGCCAGCACCTGACTAAGAAGATGCAGACACTCACAGCCAACCATTGGATTGAGCCTGGGGACCCCAATGGAAGAGTTAGGGGAAGGGCTGAAGGAGCTGATAGAGTTTGCACCACCACGGAAAGAACAACAATATCAACTAACTGAACCTCTCAAAGCTCCCAGTTACTAAAGCACCAACCAAAGAGTATACATGAGTCAGTCCTACATATGTATCAAAAGACTGCCTTATCTGACATTAATGAGAGGGGAGGTGCTTGGTCCTGTGGAGGTTTGTTGCCACAGTGAAGGGGGGTGTTAGAGCAAGGACAATGAGACAGGAGTAGATGAGTGGGTAGAGGAGCACCCTCTTAGAGTCAAAAGGGTTGGAGGAACGGAAAGGGGACAACACTTGAATAGAGTTTATATATATTAGAATATATTCCCTATAGAAATGATATCACATATCATATAACAAACATTAAATTTTATGAATCTTATATTTAAAAAATAAATAAAGCTGCAGAAATTCTGGAATTTTATAATATATCTAGGAAATCCTATCAAATAGATGTTCAAACTAAAATTTGATCTTTATAAGTTAAAAACTAGAAAGTACCTAATGCTTGTGAAATAGAAACGTAGTATGTATCATGGTTTGAATATGATCTGACCCCTGAAAAAGCTCATTATTGCAAGTTTAGTTCCCTATATTAACATATAACAGAGGTAGGCTTTATAAAACTCATGTCATGGGATATGGGTTCACACTTTGTACAGTCTAGATGCTGGAGATTTTAGTAAGAAGTTAGGACCATTTATTCCTCTTTCAGCAAACCAGATTCAGCTCCTAGCATCCACAGTGACCGTTGAACATAGCTTACTGGCATATAGTTTCACCTCAAGGGGATCCAACACCTTCTTATAGCCTCCATAAGCAGTGACATTCACACACACACACACACACACACACACACACACACACACACACATTCCCCTGACACTAATACACATGGGTAATTTTTTGTTTTTAATGATTTTTACTTATCACTCAAGAGGTGCAAGTATTGCCAGGTGAGGTCTGGCTGGAAACCTGGTTCACAGGTGGCATGTCTTAGACGTGTCATGTTCTTTTTATTTGTATCTGCTCCCCAAACATCCTGATGTCAGCACGTGTTCTGAGTATCATGCTCCCCACATTGACTAGCTGCTGCTACACCAGAGACCTAGAATCATCAAAGCCAATGGCTGCAAATTTAAACTTCTGAAAGCGTTATCAAAAAATAAAACTTGTCACTCTCTAAGTCATTTTCCAATCTGTCATAGTGACAAAAAATATCTAACATAGCATGCTTCGAAATCACTTAATGACTTAGAATGGGAAAATGTTTCATCTAAGGATTGGAAATGAGAGGTGAAACTCTATGTCAACTTCTATTTGCCGCCTTTTCTTACAATCATTATTCCATCTAAAACCCACTGCATTTATATTTGTCTAGATTGAATGCTATGTGTGAAGAGACATCATGGATGTTACTTGAAGCAACTTATTTCCTTTATTAGAAAATAATTTAGGAATATTGTATTTATACTCCAACAAATGTACCCTGGAAAATCTGCTTAAATGTTGGTAGTTAGAAAGATGGTCTACTAAGGATGGAGGTTGCATGTGAATTTAAAGGATGGGTGAACTATATGACAAGATACCTCTTTGTCCATTTAGGAATCTTCTTTACTACCGTCTCTATGGATAGACATGTTAGTGGTATTTTCAGTAGGTTTTATTTACTTATTTATTACTCCAACCAACCTAAATATATTTGTGTTGATGGATATATAGTTTATGTTCATTACTATTTAATACATGGGATTCATTTTTAAATTATCATTGACTTAAGAAAACAAACTTATTCTCAAAGAAATCAGCAGGTCAGAAGTGAGGACAAACTAAAACTGTAAGTTGGACGATACTTGTTTTGGTATTCCTCAAACAAGAATTCATTTATTACAGGCAATTTTAGACTTCAGAGTCCATGGACATTCCTTAGATCATGTACTTGTATCACGTAAGCCTTCAGATATCTTTTCTTCCTGTCTTTTCTGATTTTAAGTATGCTGTTCATTATATTTTGCTCCTTTGGATAATCAAAGCTAATCTACCCATTTCAAAGTCATATTTAATTGTATCTGCCACATCCCATGGAAAACAGTGTCTTCCTAAGACCTGGCTGTATTTATATGAGCTCTATTCTGCCAACTACAAGCATCTGTCTACACAATTAACTTGTATTCTTGAAATCTTTAATAGTGCTTGACTGTGGCTGTCCCCTGCTTCCAATCAGCTGCTTCACTACCAGTCAATGAATAGTCTGCATATTGCACTCTCCTCATTGACCCTCTGAGGAGATAGTTATTTTGAGAAGGTAGCTTTTTTCTTTTTTTCTTTTTCATTTTTTTCTTTTTCTTTTCTTTTTTTCTTTTCTTTTTCTTTTTTGGTTTTTCAAGACAGGGTTTCTCTGTGTAGTCCTGGCTATCCTGGAACTCACTCTGTAGACCAGGCTGGACTTGAACTCAGAGATCTGCCTGCCTCTGCCTCCCAAGTGCTGGGATTAAAGGCATGTGCCACCATTGCCAGGCGAGAAGGTAGCCTTTTAAAAACAAATTCTCATTTAAACATGAATCAATAGATATTTAGGATGTGTGTGTGTGTGTGTGTGTGTGTACATATATATTATATGATGAGAATCATTACATATATATATATATATATATATATATATATATATATATATATATATCATACTGACTCATATACATACTAATCATACACATGCATACATATATACATTATATATATATATATATATATATATATATATATATATATCCTATACACATTCACATACACATACCTTTGCTCACACTAACAAGAGATAGGTGAATCTATTTACCTCACAGTACCTTGAACAGATCTCTGGATCATTTATATCTTAAATATGTAGTCTTAATAATAGGTTTGTTATTATTTCATTATATTTCCATTCGAAAGATGAAGGCAAACTTTTTCTGCTGCTATTAAAATTTATTTTCTAAAAAATTATTTTCTACAATAATTAATTGTTTGCATATTTTCAGACAATCTATACAAATATCAAATTGTGATTTTGTTTTGAATTTTAATATGTTATAATATCCAAAAAATAAAATAAAATTCTTGAGTCTGATTCCAGAGTGCCTATCTCTCAGGTTGCAGATTCGACACAGGCCACAGAAGCTCTACACACCTAAGATAGTGCTAAGCACATACCATAGTGTAGGGAATCTAGCAAGGAAATAGGCTCTCTCATATAGCTAAGAAGTAGCAGAACTCAGGGCAAAACCCCAAAATCCTGTTCCTTGGTTATATGGTTCTGCTAGTTAGCACTGACACACAAAACTCTGTCTAATATTAGGGAAAACTTATTCATGTAAAAGCCAACCTCCAACCAGTTTCAGGACCTTCCTGAATAAGTTCCATCGGAGGCGGGAAGGTTGGTAAGTAAAGGAAACAGTTTTACTAAACTCAGTAACTTTGAGTTATGATCTATGAGATGGATATTCCTGAATGGTGGACTCTCCTCTCCTTATTAAATAAACGATGAAAGAGAAGTATGCTCAAAGCATCATAGGCATAAGTGCTTAATGCTAAAGGCAGTCAGGCAACCCAGATGCATGAAGCTTTAAAAGCTTTTTTGAGTCTAAGGTGGTGACCTTTGGATAGAGGGGTGAGGCTGTCAGTTCCCTGAAACCCAGCACTTCTCCTCAGTTGCCTCCCTTGCCCTCCCATCCACACTAAGTGCTCACTCTCGGCTCCTTTGTCCATTACATAAAGCTTTTCAGGAAACGTCATTTCAGACAGATGTTTAACCTCAGGCTCTAAGGACCATAGTCCTGTGAGTGGCTAGGTCTGTTGATTAATTTTACATATACACATGAAAATAGAGTTTGACACTGAGGTCCTCACTGTTGCCCAACTGCAGAAAGGAAACAAAACCGTTCAGGCAAATGCACGCTGATGGAAATTTCTCTGTATACAGGATGACATTGAACCAACTCAAAGGTAGAGCTGATGTGTTTTCTTCATCATACACTTGTAAGGATTTGGTCCAATTCTTCTTAAATCTATCAGGGTTTATTTACATAATAAGGCACTCTCTTTTGTAATGGGATTTTGCACAATGCAAAACATTTTAAAGCAAATGGAAAATAAAACTCAATAATAGGAATACTGTACGGGAAATTTTAATATTTGAGTAGAGTTGTTAACAATCATTATTGAGATTAAGTTAAACCTAGTAGATTTTGACTAATCTGTGAGTATTCTGTGGGAAATTTATCAAATTACAACATCACTTGGAGTATAATAATATTTTAAAGGGGTTTATTTTGAGTTATTGAATAAACTGCAGTTCAAATTTTCCATGTTTAGAATTTTCCTTCTCTTGTTGGTAGGTTAACTTTTATTCCCACTGGGGAAAAAAGACAGGACGAATTAGGAGAAATCATCCTTTAAACATTTTTATCTAAAACACTTCAAAAATCAAGGCAAAGGGGAGGAAGAATGGGATGAGGAACTGTGGGAGAGGGGATGGAGAGGGAGGGAAATGGCTAGAATGTAAATAACAATATTTAAGGCATTCAGAGACTTGAGAGATTGTACTGGCTGGTTTTGTGTCAACTTGACACAAGCTGGAGCTATCACCAAGAAAGAGATCCTGCTGAGGAAATGCCTCCATGAGACACAGCTGTAAGGCATTTTTCAATTAGTGACCAAGGGTGGGAGAGACCATTGTGGTGGTGCTATCCCTGGCATGGTAGTCCTGGGTTCTATAAGAAAGCAAGCTGAGCAAGTCAGGGGAAGCGATCAAATAAGCTGCACCCCTCCATGGCCTCTGCATCAGCTCTTGCCTCCAAGTTCCTGCCTTCTGTGTGTTCCTGTCCTGACTTCCTTTGGTGATGAACACCAATGTGGAAGTGTACGCTGAATAAACCCTTTCGTTCCCATCTTGTTTCTTGGTAGTGATGTTTTATGCAGGAATACAAACCTTGACTAAGACAGAGACTGAGATCTCAAAGGAGAAGGCTTGCACATAAACTCAATAATCAGCCAAACTTTGAAGTTTGAGGTGCTTTCTATTAAGTCTGTTCTAGAGGCTGAGTTTGTTCAAAGGAAATAAAAGCTGGGGTCAATATGAACCTTGACTAAGACAAGACTGAGAGACTGACATCCTACACACAAGGAAGAGAAAAGAACCAATACACATACTGACTGACATCTCCTACAGATTAAGCTGGGTTAAAATGACCTGTCTATAGCCAAGCATCACTCCAAAAGCAGAAGGAAATGTCACCATTAAAGTGCCTAGAATTAAAACAAAACAAAAAACAAAAAACAATGAAAATTAGCTTGACAATTTTCTTACTAAGAATATTTCAATATTTTCTGATGATAAAATGAGTATCAGTAAACTTGTTTTTTTCTTTTTCTTTTTGGGTGTCCTTAACCAATGATTAAAATCTGTAAGGTTGGGATTTTTTTCATTATGTTTTGATGTTAAATATCACTCATGTCTAATTGTGAAATGGAGGCTCACGGGTGTTGTATTAGTTTCTAAATCATACAGTCATAAGTCACTATCTAAGTCAGTATTGAAAGCTGGATTGTTTTCCTAAGTACTCTTTGCGGAGAAGATTGGTGTTAATTCTCATAGAATGCGTTAGGAAGGATGTAGATCAGGACATAATGCAAAGGGATCTCTGAGAATCCGTGGGAAGAGAGATCATTACCCCCTGTGAAAGGCAGCGCAAGTTGGCTCAAGTTATAAATAGCAAACTGAAATCTCATGAAACACTTATGGGAGTATACATATCAATTGAATGATTGATTTAAATGAGTTTTATTGAATGTTTACCATTTTGCAATTATAGCTACATATAGTTCAAAATTAAAACGAATTGGACCAAATCCCTACAAGTGCATGCTGAAGAAAATACATCAGCTCTACCTTTGAGAATATGGTCCCAAGTCATTCTGTATACAGACAACTTTCCATCCCACCTTCCAGCCTCTTCCGTGTACCATCACTCCCACTCCCACACCCAGGACACTTTCTCAAATAAATGGCCTCTGCCACTTTTTTGCTTTAATTGAATGTATGTATGTATGTATGTATGTATGTATGTATGTATGATGTGTCTATTTGTGTATAAATCTTACTCAGTGTCAACATGTATAAAATTGCTTGAATGTATATAATACCAGGACCGAACACTTTGCATTAGATGACGAAATGAAGACCATTTCTCTTTTAATCAGAAATCCTTAGCTAACTGAATTTCTTTGTCTAGGGTAGGAGCTTAGGTACGTTCTCTTCTATCCTCCTTCTTCAAGTCATGTTTCTGCAGACAACTTCACAGGGGTAGAGTAGATTCCCTGATATTTGTAAGAGATTTAATTTCTTAGCCGATACACTGTTTCTTTGGCTCCTACCATCTTTCTGGGATGTTTCCTAAGCCGTAGGAGAAAGCATTTGTTTGGTGTGTGGACCATTTTGTTCTGAGAACCACATGATATATCACTTGTTCTCTGCATTTTGATTGATTGTGAATTTCTGTAATGGTCTCCATCTGTTGCAAACAGAGTTTCTTTGTTGAGGGGTAAAGACTACACTTATATTTGGGTACAAGTGTAAGTATTTATAATGCAGTTAAAATCATTCTAATTTAGTAAATCAGTTGTTCTTAACTGTCTTCTAAAATCCATGATCTCACTAGTCCTGGGTACTTGGCTAGGTTTCCAGTCTCAAGCATGATTTTCCTTCTCTTGATTGGAGTTTTACTCTAATTAAAACCTGTTTGTTACCACCAAGATATGAGTGCACCTATTGCCTTTTTAGGGCTATCATGCCATGCTGGTCATTGCTGTAATTCATAGGTATCACCTCTGCATAGAACTACTCGTGGCTTCCCTTCTTTGGAGACATATGGTACATTGTACTATCATAAAATCTAGCCCTGAGAGATGTGACATTGAGGTCATCTCCAGCTCAGATCATTTGTGTTCTGCTTTGGAAGTGTGTGTCGCATTCACCAATAGAGAGTTATATTCAAACTTTAGAAGATAATCTAGGGCAGTAGAAATAGTTCACGATGCTTTTGCAGTAATTTGGAATCCTCTGGTCAATAAGTTGTAAGAGAATTTCTCTTGAGTTAGTATTACATTATTATTAGAAAGTCTGTGAATCTTTCTTGGAAGGTAAATTGTCAGCCCAGGTAGAATAAATATCATGTAAACAGTAAATGTTTCTTATTCAATTTTCATTTTGTTTTAATTGTGAGAGTATAATATATTTACAACATTTCCCCATTCCTTTTTTTCCCTGTATACCTTACATATACCCTCCTCTCTCTCTCAGTTTCATGGCATTTTCTCATTAATTATTATTACATACATATAGATATATGTGTATACAAACATATTCTTAAATACAGCATGTTAATGTGTATACATATATGCATCATTTGTAATTTTAGATAAAAAGATAATGATTTGATTCTAAGTAACTTTTTTTCAGATATCCTTATTGTTATTTTATAGTTTCTTCTTCTTCTCCTTTTTCTCAACCCTCCCAGTTTACCCTACATTTTTTCCACACTTCTCTTAAAATTACTTTGACACCACTATTTCTGTTTCAATTGCCCACCATGGTCCCCTTTTTACTTTCCAAGGTTCAGAACTCACTCCAGGTCATATAGTCTCATCTGAAGATTTGGAGCTAGAAATTACAGATAAGAAAGAACATGCTGTTTCTATTTCTGGGTCTTTGCTAATGTGTACATTATAGTATTGTTTTAATTCCATACATTTACTGTAAGATTCATTATTCTTTACAGCTGTGTAGTCTTGTGTGTGTGTGTGTGTGTGTGTGTGTGTGTGTGTGTGTGTGTGTGTGTAATAATGTCTTTATCCCTTCATTGGTTGAAGAAAATCAACTGCTTTTTAAAGACTAGCAATAACAAAACTAGACAAATTTCCACACCTGATGTATTATAGAATAGAGCCTAGAGCTGTAGTTAAAAAATGAACACATATAGGTAATAATGATAAACTCAGATCACTGATGCTAAGTAGATATTTAGAAGCAAGTCAGAGTTATTTGAGTTAAAGATTATGAAATTTGCTCAAATTTTATAGTAAAGTCATAGAGACAGCAAGTGTGAACTCAAAGGAGGCCTTTGAGTTAATAAGTTTGAAAAAATAACATTCTATCTTTTTCTTCATTATGAAATTCTTTACATATCTGAAATCTGGAATTGTTTTTTGTTCATTGATTTGTGAAAATAATTGTAATTCTTAAAAAATGAATTGAAATATTCAAAAACATTTTAAAGTAATGGAAATGGTTACATAATAACTCATAACATGGTTCCTTCTCAATTGGTAAAATTAGGAGTTATTTAAAAGTCAACAAAATTGAAATAGACTACCAAAACTGACAGAGGAAGAGAGTAACAATAAGACTATGGATGGAAAAAAAAGAAGAGCTGAAATATGCAGATACCTGCACCACCATTCTCTTCTTCCCTTTACTGCTTTTGAGGTAGGAACAAAATCATTATTTTTCACTGCTAGTAGCCTCCACCAAAATCATGGGAGAATCAATTCCCTAACTCAACTAATTGTAGCCTAAATTGGTTTTTGATTGTGAGTGTGCCTGCTAGAGCAGAGACTGTATATATGTTTATAAAAAGATGCACATGTGATGTAAATTTATCATAATATTGTGTGCAGGCCTAACAATATCCACTGTGGGTGTTGATAGAATTGGTCATCTGAGGCTGCTTACGAATGAGATTTATTTATCCCCACTTGCATTTATTCTGAACTGTCCAACACAGGTTTTTGATCTGAAAAGACCCATCTTCCAGCTGTATTTCTGTTCAGTAAGTTCTATAAACTTTTATTCCAATTTTTAGTTTGGAATTTCATAGCAAGCACAAATTCATTTTGTGTTTAATATGCCCATCACTCAAAATACAGGAATATTTACCACAACCGAAGACATGTTGCTCAAGAAAACACAGTCAAAATATGAGAATATATCTATTGTGGAAATCTTTTTTCCATTCACTCCTTCTGTTTCCCTCTTCAATAGTGAGTGTTATCACCACAAACAATTGCTAGCTAATAGGAGTTTGAGTTTTCTGGACGTTATCATAAAGTAAAGGAGAACAAATTAGTTCTAAGAGAGTATTGATGTGCTAAATGACATTGTAACTTTACTTCATCATTGAATAAATAGGGCAAGTGTTTTTCTTTAGATTGGCTCTATACTACTCTTTCACATTGTTGATTACTAGACAGAAAACTTCATATACCCAGAAGATGCTCCGACATGTAATAAGGACACATGTTCCACTATGTTCATAGCATCCTTATTTATACTAGCCAGGAGCTGGTAAGAGCCCAGATGTCCTTCAACAGAGGAATGAATATAGAAAATGAGGTACATTTATTCAATGGAGTACTACTCAGTTATTAAAAACGATGAATTCATTAAATTCTTAAGCAAATGGATAGAACTAGAAAATATCGTCCTGAGTGAGGTAACCTAATCACAAAAGAAAACACATGGTATGCACTCACTGATAAGTGGATACTAGCCCAAAAAGCTCTAAATAACCAGGATACAATTCACAGACCACAGGAAGCTCAATAAGAAGGAAGACCAAAGTGTGGGTGCTTCAGTCTTTCTTAAAAGGAAAACAAAATACTCACAGGAGCAAATATGGAGATAAAGTGAAGAGCAGAGACTAAAGGAAAGGCCACCCAGAGACTGTCCCACCTGGGGATTCACCCCATATTCAGTTACCAAACCCAGAAGCTATTGTAGATGTCAAGAAGTGAATGCTGACAGGTGCCTGATATGGCCGTTTCCTGGAAGGTCCTGCCAGAGACTTACAAATATGGAGGCAAATGTTAGCAGCCAAACCATTGGACTGAGAACAGGGCCCCTAATAGAGGAGTTAGAGAAGGGAGTGAAGGAGGTACTCTACACAATTCATTCTATGAAGCCACTATTACTCTGATACCTAAACCACAGAAAGACCCAACAAAGATAGAGAACTTCAGACCAATTTATCTTATGAATATCGATGCAAAAATCCTCAATAAAATTCTCGCTAACCGAATCCAAGAACACATTAAAGGAATCATCCATCCTGACCAAGTAGGTTTTATTCCAGGGATGCAGGGATGGTTTAATATACGAAAATACATCAATGCAATCCACTATATAAACAAACTCAAAGACAAAAACCGCATGATCATCTCGTTAGATGCAGAAAAAGCATTTGACAAGATCCAACACCCATTCATGATAAAAATTCTGGAAAGATCAGGAATTCAAGGCCCATACCTAAACATGATAAAAGCAATCTACAGCAAACCAGTAGCCAACATCAAAGTAAATGGAGAGAAGCTGGAAGCAATCCCACTAAAATCAGGGACTAGACAAGGCTGCCCACTTTCTCCCTACCTTTTCAACATAGTACTTGAAGTATTAGCCAGAGCAATTCGACAACAAAAGGAGATCGAGGGGATACAAATTGGAAAAGAGGAAGTGAAAATATCACTTTTTGCAGATGATATGATAGTATATATAAGTGACCCTAAAAATTCTACCAGAGAACTCCTAAACCTGATAAACAGCTTCGGTGAAGTAGCTGGATATAAAATAAACTCAAACAAGTCAATGGCCTTTCTCTACACAAAGAATAAACAGGCTGAGAAAGAAATTAGGGAAACAACACCCTTCTCAATAGTCACAAATAATATAAAATATCTCAGCGTGACTCTAATTAAGGAAGTGAAAGATCTGTATGATAAAAACTTCAAGTCTCTGAAGAAAGAAATTAAAGAAGATCTCAGAAGATGGAAAGATCTCCCATGCTCATGGATTGGCAGGATCAACATTGTAAAAATGGCTATCTTGCCAAAAGCAATCTAGAGATTCAATGCAATCCCCATCAAAATTCCAACTCAATTCTTCAACGAATTGGAAGGAGCAATTTGCAAATTTGTCTGGATTAACAAAAAACCTAGGATAGCAAAAAGTCTTCTCAAGGATAAAAGAACTTCTGGCGGAATCACCATGCCAGACCTAAAGCTTTACTACAGAGCAATTGTGATAAAAACTGCATGGTACTGGTATAGAGACAGACAAGTAGACCAATGGAATAGAATTGAAGACCCAGAAGAGAACCCACACACCTATGGTCACTTGATCTTCGACAAGGGAGCTAAAACCATCCAGTGGAAGAAAGACAGCATTTTCAACAATTGGTGCTGGCACAACTGGTTGTTATCGTGTAGAAGAATGCGAATCGATCCATACTTATCTCCTTGTACTAAGGTCAAATCTAAGTGGATCAAGAAACTTAACATAAAACCAGAGACACTGAAACTTATAGAGGAGAAAGTGGGGAAAAGCCTTGAAGATATGGGCACAGGGGAAAAATTCCTGAACAGAACACCAATGGCTTGTGCTGTAAGATCGAGAATTGACAAATGGGACCTAATGAAACTCCAAAGTTTCTGCAAGGCAAAAGACACCGTCAATAAGACAAAAAGACCACCAACAGATTGGGAAAGGATCTTTACCTATCCTAAATCAGATAGGGGACTAATATCCAACATATATAAAGAACTCAAGAAGGTGGACTTCAGAAAATCAAATAACCCCATTAAAAAATGGGGCTCAGAACTGAACAAAGAATTCTCACCTGAGGAATACCGAATGGCAGAGAAGCACCTGAAAAAATGTTCAACATCCTTAATCATCAGGGAAATGCAAATCAAAACAACCCTGAGATTCCACCTCACACCAGTCAGAATGGCTAAGATCAAAAATTCAGGTGACAGCAGATGCTGGCGAGGATGTGGAGAAAGAGGAACACTCCTCCATTGTTGGTGGGATTGCAGGCTTGTACAACCACTCTGGAAATCAGTCTGGCGGTTCCTCAGAAAATTGGACATAGTACTACCGGAGGATCCAGCAATACCTCTCCTGGGCATATATCCAGAAGATGCCCCAACTGGTAAGAAGGACACATGCTCCACTATGTTCATAGCAGCCTTATTTATAATAGCCAGAAGCTGGAAAGAACCTAGATGCCCCTCAACAGAGGAATGGATACAGAAAATGTGGTACATCTACACAATAGAGTACTACTCAGCTATTAAAAAGAATGAATTTATGAAATTCCTAGCCAAATGGATGGACCTGGAGGGCATCATCCTGAGTGAGGTTACACATTCACAAAGAAACTCACACAATATGTACTCACTGATAAGTGGATATTAGCCCCAAACCTAGGATACCCAAGATATAAGATATAATTTGCTAAACACATGAAACTCAAGAAGAATGAAGACTGAAGTGTGGACACTATGCCCCTCCTTAGATTTGGGAACAAAACACCCATGGAAGGAGTTACAGAGACAAAGTTTTGAGCTGAGATGAAAGGATGGACCATGTAGAGACTGCCATATCCAGGGATCCACCCCACAATCAGCATCCAAACGCTGACACCATTGCATACACTAGCAAGATTTTATTGAAAGGACCCAGATGTAGCTGTCTCTTGTGAGACTATGCCGGGGCCTAGCAAACACAGAAGTGGATGCTCACAGTCAGCTAATGGATGGATCATAGGGCTCCCAATGGAGGAGCTAGAGAAAGTAGCCAAGGAGCTAAAGGGATCTGCAACCCTATAGATGGAACAACATTATGAACTAACCAGTACCCCGCAGCTCTTGACTCTAGCTGCATATGTATCAAAAGATGGCCTAGTCGGCCATCACTGGAAAGAGAGGCCCATTGGACTTGCAAACTTTATATGCCCCAGTACAGGGGAACACCAGGGCCAAAAAGGGGGAGTGGGTGGGCAGGGGAGTGGGGGTGGGTGGATATGGGGGACTTTTTGGTATACCATTGGAAATGTAAATGAGCTAAATACCTAATAAAAAATGGAAAAAAATAAAAAAATAAAAAAAAAAAAGAAAGAGAAGAAACATCAGGGCTTCCTAACAGACAGTCCTTTAACAGAGATAAAAGGTCACATCAAGGCACAGCAAGTCAACAGGCTGCTGAAAACCCTGAAGAATGGTCTTACCACAAATGCTGTTAATATCTTCAGAATAAACTTTAAAACGCTAGAAGCATTGCAAATACAGTCTGTTGTTCAATACACTCAGTATGTGATACTTTGTGTGGAGGCCTTACTTAAATAAGACAATTATCAAGTAAGTCTCTCTCCCTGTCACTGATTGGCTTCTCTGTGATCTCAATCTAAAAGAGCTAGAGATTTAGTACCACATAAACCAGGAACCTGAACAAGAGAAAAGAGCAATGGTTTGAGTGTTTTCCTCTCTAAAATGCAAATTTCCCTTCATAGGGTATTGAAAATCTCTAGTGAAATACAGTCAATAATTTTCTTTTTCATTTTTTAAAAAAATGTGTCTTGTTACTTTGCACCAGAGTTCTAGTCTGTGGTTAGAAAGAAAAATGTGGGTGGCAACTTGGAGTAAAGGCTCAATTGTTACTAAATACAAGGGCTTTTGCTGCCTCGGAATTTAATATTGCCAACTTGGTTAGACTCTTTACCTCTTTTGGGACTTATGCAGTCCTGTGTATGAAAGTAAGATTGTCTACGCATGGATTGCTGCCACGAGCCATGCAAGACTGTGGAAGCCTTCATAAAATGAGTGGAGGGAGAAGTAGCATTTGTCTGAGGTCTTTATTTGTTATGATTCTTTGCTATGTGCTTGAATGTAGAAATGAATCAAATTCTACCAGTGATGATTTCCTAAAGAATGTCAGCAACCATAGCTTATTTTGAGAAGAAAAAATAAAAAATGAAGCTTAAGATATAACCTTTGTACTCAAAGTAGAATCATAAAACAGCACTCCAATGTAGGGCCCAGAGATGATCTCCTCTTGACCAGTTAATTTTAGAGATGCATAAAATATAAAAGTACAATTCCAGGTGATTCGTGAGTTTACACGCTTGTGCTGAACAAAGACTGGACAAAAGAAGATCTTCAAATTCCTACAAACATTTCTAAGATTGGGATATCTTTAAGGACTTAGAAATTATGTGTCCTTGCATGCAAACAGAGGCTATAATATCTTTTTCATTTTCCAAATCAATCCATCCTATTCCTAACTATGTCTGCTCAGCCCTCCTTCTTCAGAGTTGAAGATAGCTCCATTCAACAATTTTGTAGCAATTTGGGCTTTCTAAATTTTACTCCTCACTCTCTTATATTAATCAGTTCTTAGTATTTTTTTGGAATTTATTTGATGGTAAATTAAGAAAGCATTAAGAACTAGAGACTCAGCTATAAAGTAGAGCCATGCCTTACAGATCCCAAATCATGGGCTTTAGAAAGTACTTCTATAGCAGTAACAACATAGATTTGGCTCTCTTGAATATTAGGCAGGGCAAGATCGGTTGGATTTTGTTATTATTTACTTTTAAGAGGAAATGATTCTTTGAGCAATCATACCAGAAACGTTTTCTTTAAATTTTCATGAGCTGAAGAGAGAGACATGGCTACATAACATAGTAAATTTACTGAATGCATTATTATAGAAAGTTTTTCTGAAGAGGTTGAATATAAAATACAAATACAAAAACAAAGCAAGACAAAACAAGTAGTATTAGTAGTAGGGGACAATGTTAATAAGAGAGCTATAAAACACAGAAGTGGATGCTCACAGTCAGCTATTGGATGGATCACGGGGCTCCCAATGGAGGAGCTAGAGAAATTACCCAAGGAGCTAAAGGGATCTGCAACCCTATAGGTGGAACAACATTCTGAACTAACCAGTACCCCGGAGCTCTTGACTCTAGCTACATGTGTATCAAAAGATGGCCTAGTCGGCCATCACTGGAAAGAGAGGCCCATTGGACATGCAAACTTTATATGCCCCAGTACAGGGGAATGCCAGGGCCAAAAAGTGGGAGTGGGTGGGTAGGAAATTTAGGGGGGAGGGTGTGGGGGACTTTTGGGATAGCATTGGAAATGTAAATGAGGAAATACCTAATAAAAATATTTAAAAAAAATAAAGAGCTATAATCATGAATTTTTGCTTGAGTTGGTGCATTAGACAAGCTTCATTCCCTTATTGGGAGTGTGTAAGGAAAGATCATTCCCCAATGATATTTCGGTAAAGGAAAAAGATAATATGTCTGTGATTTGGTTCTAGTCCTTCAAACAATAATTACCAAGTCTTAAATATTTAATAACTTAACCTACAGATTTATACTAAAACCTTTCTTCAAGTAAACCACTAGATAATATCCATACCAATAGAACAACCATAAAAATGCATAGACTGTCTGGCCACATTTAACATATGGGTATTATCATAGCAAACCTTCGTTACACCACCATTAATCGCCTTAGAGGTTCTCATTTACAGATTATTAAATTTGTCTCAAAGTGGGAGAAAATTTACAAGCATATACTCCCCTTAGGAGACATGAAAATTTTTCTTACTTCAGTCCACTCTATGCATCCTATATGTACATGGGCTAAAAGAAAATAATCTGAAGGAACTAACTAAATTCCAAGCCAGTGCTTCCCACAAAGGGAATGACTGTCCAAACTTATGGGTAATTTGTTATCTTTAGTGTTTGGTTCAGTCTTAAGAATTTTGCAGGGTTAGCACAAAGTGTGGATGCCAACACTGCCATTCTGCGTTATGTCCAATCTTTCTTAAAGTTGAATAGTAAGTAGTAAGAAATATATACGTATTTTACTCCCGAGAGCCGTGTGAATAGGTTCCAGTTTGAGGCTACTTAACAGTGCTGTTATTAACATTCTAATCCAACTCTTCATGAACACATTTTTGTTGGACATGTACCAAGACCTAAAATTGCAGACTCATAGAATCTGAAACTATTGGTTTCCAAAGTGATTTCACTCACACTGGTAATTAGAAGAGCTGCAATTTATTTCATTTCTTTGCCAACAATGAATATTTCCCTGTCTTTCTGATTTTTGTCATCTGATGGTTGGCTAAAAATTGCAGTTTCCTGGCAGCTATTGAAGTCGATTGACTTTGTAGGTTATTGTCAGTTTGGCTGGCCTCCTTTCTGAAGTGTATCCTTAAGTCCTTTTCCTATTATTTGCACACTAACTTGTCTTCTATTAATCTTCCAATGAAAATAGTAAATGTGTGTTTGTGTGCATTTAAAACTTATGTTAACATACAAGTTGAGATTGATGTGTGTACAAATCTTATATCATTGTAAGTTTATAAGAGCATATGATACATCAGTCAATATGTCTTATCCCTCTCTATGGCTTTTCTTCTCCAGCTTTCACATTATGCTCATTTTGTTTATTTTTGTGTTTTATTGTTTGTTTTTATTAAGACAAAGTTGAATAACCTGGGTTATCATGTAAATCTACTTTTTGAAGATGACTTTGAACTTAAAATCTTCCTCATGAAACCTTAAGATTATTGCATACATCACCACACCAGATTTTCATGCTACAATTAAAAATATACACTTAATTTTCATATAGCCTGCTATTTCTAATTCATGTTCATCATTTCTTTGTAATTTTTATGTGTTGTGGTCAACACATTTGACAGTCTGAAAATTGAAAAAAAAATTTAATAATTTTTTCTAAAATTTTATTTTATTTTTCTGTTCACTACTTATTCCATAGTGTATGGTTAAAAATTGAAAATCATTTTTCTAAGTAATTATCCAAGGGGCCAGCATGATCTATATTATATTTCTATATAATAAATGATAAACTTTGCTGTATTGTGGAAGGTAAATAATTATGACTCTCTTTTGACATTTCTCTAATTGCTACTATTGTTCAATATATATTTTTTGTGTAACAGTTCATTTTTAAAGTCTAAAGTTTTTTTCTCAAAACAATATTTTGCTGACTCTGCTGTGGATTGACCCATTATCTTTCTAGACAACTGCTGTAACTTGGATTTACACTTCCACTGTTGTAGCTTCTAGTTAACTTTTGAGACATATTTCTATAGTACTTTTATCTAAATTCTTCTGTGAGTTTCCACAGGATATTGTTAGTTATTTGCATTTCTAGATGTAAAGATTCAACTTATGGAATTTTGTAAAATATATTCCTGGAAATCTGCCACCTAGTTATACTTTATTTAGAAGAGAATGTATTGCATATACATATACACATACACATATCCATTGTAGACATAGTCATAGACAGAGACATACTTGAATATATACATTAAAAATTGTTAGAAAGTATGTATGCCTTTATACTCCAAACCTACTCAAGTATTCTATTCAACTGATTTCTTGATTTCCTACAAGTTGTTTTAATTCTTTTATAAACTCCCAAAACCCATTTTAGATTTGAGAGAATAAAAAGCAGAATATCCCAGTTCTCGTTCTGCTACTTTGAATAACATTTGAGGATTACTTTTAGTGATGGTTTACATGGTTCATATGCATTATATTTTTGAAAAATAGTTATTAAAATATCATTAACACAAGCCAGCAACTGTCTAGAGTTTTCAGAATATGTAATAGTGGAGTGCTTAATCCTAAATAGGACAGATAGATCATGACTTCAAGGCTCAAGTAATATGGCAGAAGGGGAACCAGGAAGAATGTAAGAGATACACCAAGAATGCCTGTTGGTCATAAAATAGCATTGATTAAGAATTGGTAAAGTAAATAAAGTTGACATTAAATAATGTACTAAAATTTGTCATTCTAATAAGAAAATGTTTAAAACTTAAAAACAAAAACCAATAAAGACAGACAATTATTGGAAAATTTAAATTATAATTTGATTTATTGATTGGTCGACTGATTGATTCAGACATTGCCTCACCTAAGAGACCAGATTGGCATGGAAATTACTATGTAGGTCATAGTGTCCTTAAATCTGAGAGAATTTATTATTTTAATCCTATAATTTAGGATATCAACTCATATACACACACTAACATGAATTACCAAGTTACCTGTCAATGTATTGGTAGCCCCTTTATCCTATATGTATCACAACAAAGCCTAAAATTTCATATCATGTTGAGGTACTCATCAGATTATTTTATGGTCAAAAAGGTTGGAGAAGTGGATGGAACACAGAGTAAGCAGTGACTGAATAAGGACTGACATCCCAGTCATGATGTTTCTGTGGTAAAAGCTGTATTATCCCAGCATGCAGTAGAGAAGTAGAAATTGATTTATAAGAAAATAAAGATGTTCCATTATAATATGAAAGACCATCAATGTATGTGTGTATTTTCACATGTTCTCTGAAGAAATGTGAATGTTGCAAGACAAATGGGATGTTTGTCTACCATGTTTTACAATGTACAAAGCTGGGGTTTTCATTGTTACCACCCATAATAGCAATCACAACTAAAGATGATAATTTAAGGCTTATGGTATAAATGCTTAGCTTTACCAGTATAATGAAGCTCTCTAGAGAGGAAGGTACAAGATGTATACTGTTCCTAATATGTATCAAGGCTTAGCACATTTTCAGGAGCATGGTCAATTCATATTAATTTAATGAATAAATGATTCTCACATTGGTCTAACTCACACCTTGAATATAAATACACACACACACACACACACACACACACACACACATCAAACTCTGATCTCGGTGATAACTCTCATATACTGTACACTTGAGGAAGTAATTTGCAATTTCAGTAGTCATATTTAGGCATTAACTTGCTCACTAATTCCATAAACAATTATGTTAGAGAATGCTTTCCTTATATCTCATACTGGTCACCCTTTAACAATAGCCTTCCACAAATATTTCAGTCTCATCTAATACTATCAGGAGACAATATATTCTGAGAATTCTAGGTCTGGTTTGCAGTTAAGTGTCAGCTGCAAAGCGACACGTGCATTTTTATTTAATTTTCATTAGAAAATAATTTTCTCATGATTTTGCTGATAGGAATTAAATGAATGCAAAGATGCACCAGTACCTTGCTATAGAGATGAATTCTCATGAAAAGGATATGTATGACAGACCTAACATTTCATTGTTGCACTAAAGAATAATGGCAATCTTAGAATCTGAAATTACTGGTCAAGAACACATAGTCTATATGACTCATAGCTCTTTGTATAAAATTTTTAATTCCTTAGTGATCATCATTATCATGTTCTTATTTCCAGAATTTTCTTAAAAAAAAAACAACAATGTTTTCTTAGCCCTCTTTCACAGAAATCAAGAATATTTTAGCACTTTGGTATTTGAACACTTTGCTTCTTTCTTATACTGAAAGTATCAGGAAAGAGTGATACTTTGTGCAGTGTGTTGAAATGAAATAGTGAGGTTGGAAATTGTTTTTGCCGTTTCTAGGATATGTCATGTTGATGTTAACCTTTTCAAAAAGAAATGCCTTGAGAAACCTTAATTACAAAAACAGTGTGCTCTGAGCTGAAAGGAATTTGAAAGAAAGGTGGGCAAGATGTTTTGTATAACTTTCTCAAGAACATCTGGTGAATGTAATCAATCAGATTAGCAGGCAGCTCTTGATTAACACTTGTATACTGCAGTGTACAATAGCTGTTTGTAGTATCACTCAAATGGCTCACATACAATTGAAACTCTAGGTTTTTTCTCCTCATTTATATTTATATTGAGTTGTACATTAGAAAGCTTCAGTGTGGCTTTTCTCATACTTTTGGTGAACTCTCTTCTTTCCAGTCTACAACCTTGTATGCTTGACATCTTTTGCTCCTAGTACTCTCCCTGTTTTCTTTTCACCCATGTTTTAGCTTTCCATTCTCCCTTAAGCTATCTCCCTGACACACTGCCTAATTCATGATTCCCTGGTGTCCATGGGTATATAGGTTAAATAAGCAAAATTAGTAGACTCAAAACTTCATACACTTATGAGAAAGCACAGACAATGATCGTCTTTCGGGATCTGGCATATCTCACATAGTATAATTATTTCAAGTTCAGCGTAATGAAACACCTTGTGCATATACAGTACATTTTCATTATGCATTCACCAGTTGGTTGGTTTCTAGGATGATCCCGTGTCCTAGAGCAGAAATACACAGATTTTAGGAAACAGTTTTATATTAGTGTGGGGAATCCTTTGGATAAACTATCAGGCATGGCACCTGTAGGCCATAATCTAGTCCTGCCTCTAGGTTTTGTTTGTTTGTTTTTGAATGATTTTAAAAGTGACTATTTTAGCTTATACTTCCTCCAACAGTGTGTAGAGGTTACCCTTCCCTATATCTATACCAGCATTTATGTTCGTTTTATTTTTGGTTGGCATCACTCTGAATGGGAATATATGAAATCTTTGTTTATATTTTTTGCTTGTTTGTCCATTTGCTTTTGATGTTGTTGTTGTTTTATTATTCATATTACAATAGCTTTCACTCCTCCTGGTCTCTCCTCCCCTAGCCTCTACCTCTCTGATTCCCTCCCCTTCTTCTCTCAGAGAGTAGAGGTCTCACCTGGGTATTCCTCTCTCCTGGCACTTCAAGTCTCTAGGCATATCTCCCCATGAAGCCTAACAAGACAGTTACCTATTCCACAAACAGGGAAGAGCTTTAGGGACAGGCCCGACTCCAGTTGTTTGGGGTCCACATAAAGACTGAGCTGCACATCCGCTATATAAGTGTAGGGGTTTTGGTCCAGCCCGTGTATGCTTTTGGTTGGTGGTTCAGTCTCTGAGAGTCCCCAAGAGTACAGGTTAGTTGACTCTGTTGACTATGGAGTTTCTATTCCTTTCAGAGCCTTTAATCCTACCCCAACACTCCCTTAGAATTGCCAAGCTCCATCCAAAGTTTGGCTGTGGGTCTCTGCATCTGTCTGAGTGAGCTGCTAGGTGGAGCCTCTCACACCAGAGGACAGAAATGCTAGGCTCCTGCCTGCAAGCATAACAGTGTCCAGGGCAGTGTCAGGGATTGCTGCTTGTACTTGTGGTCTCTAGTTTTAATCTGGACTTCCCTACTAACTAAAACTGTTGAATAATTTCTTTTGAAAATTTCACAGGAATACATGTTATATGCTTCTTCCCTTCCCATCTAACTCTGTGGTTCTTTTTCCACCAATAAAGGTCAATTAGTGATGCTAAACTATTATTGGCTCTGGCATCTTCCACTGGAACTTGTTAACTTGTTCAACTTATGGGCCACACTCTGACAGAAGCCCCATCCCTCGTTTTCCCCCTCACCCTCTAAAATTTATAAATTATGTAATTGCATATATAATTTATATTATTTTGTTTACATAAGATATAATTGATGTTATATTTTAAGGTAAACTATGTCTTGTACTTTTTATACTTATTGTTTTTATATTTATATTATATACTTATATATAACAATATATATTATTTTTAATAGCTGAAGATTCTGAAGTGTTTTAGTCTCTGCTCATTGGCCAGTGGTATACCTCTGTGTTGATCATTGCCAACCATAAAAGAAGATTCTTTGATAAGGAGCACTGGCAAATTCTTTCGAATGCCACTGATCATCAATTCCAAAAAAGTTAACTAACATGTGGGACTGGACTTTTTGCTTTATATCCTCTAGTGCCTAGGAGGGGCTGTGGTTTTCCTGTAATAGACTAATTCCTTTTGAACTAGTTTTTGTATTTATATAATATATATAATGAGGCTTCTATAGTAGCGGGTTTTGACTTTCTAGAAAGTTTATAATGTCATTTAATTCTGCTAAGATATTGACGTCCTTTCAAGCATTTCATAGCCATTTGAATTTCTTCTTTTGAGAACTTTTTGTTTAGTCACATAGCCCACTTTAATTTCGCGTTTACTTGTTGCTTTCCTTTGTTGTTGTTGTTGTTAGTGTTACTTTCGCAACTTTGTATATTCTAGAGAGAAATATTCTATATAATGACTTGCTGGCAAAGAAGTTTCCCCATTTGGTGTACAGCCTCTTTAGTCTAATGAAAGTTTATTGTCTCAACAAAAGATTTTTAATTATCTTCTATAGATTCCATATGTCAGCTTTAAGTTGTGTATCCAAGATAAAGGTGCCTTATTCAGGGATATCTGCAACTCTATGTTCTTGCCATGAACTTCCTATATATTCTTTCTGTATGTACTTTCTATGTAATTGCTATATACTTGTTACTTCTTGTTCTAGTTGTGTCTGATCATTCATCATAATTATTAAGATATTTAATCTAATTTGAGTCCAGTTTATGTGCAAATTAAGAGGAAAGGGACCTAGATCCATTCTTCTATATGCTAATATTCATGTTTTCCAATATTGTTCATAAAAGGTGCTGTCCCATACAGAAGCAGCTGACCCCTAATTTTGAACTAGGGAAGACTGAAAGAAGCTGAGGAGAAGGGCGATCCTGTAGGAGGACCAGCAGTGTCAATTAATCTGGACACCGAGGTCTCTCAAACGCTGGACTACCAGCATACAGCATACACCAGCTGATATGTGTCCCCCAATACACATACAGCAGAGGACTTCTGAGTCTGTGTTCAATCAGAGAAGATGCACCTAACCCTCAAGAGACTGGAGGCCCCAGGGAGTTTAGAGGTCAGGTGGGGTAGGGGTTGAGGTATCCATGTAGAGACAGGGTGGGGTGGGGAGGAGCTGTGGGATGTGGAGTGGATGGGAGGAGTGGAATATGGAGTATAAAAAGTAAATTAAAAATAAAATAAAAATTTAAATAAAGATGCTGCCCCATTTGCAATGTATGATTTTGGGCAATTTTACCAAAAATTAAGTAACCTTAGTTTGTCCAATTATATCTATGTTCAGTACTCCGTTCCTTTGATCTTTTTTGTGCCAGTGTGGTGATGTTTTAAAATGATATGGCCTGGCTGTATAGCATGAAATCAGATATGATTATTCCTTTCCAAGTACTTGTTTTGTTCAAGATTGCTGTTTCTATCTTTGGACTTTTTTTGTACTTCCATATAGATTTCAACTTTACTTCTCTCTCTCAAAACAGTAGCATAGAATTATGTTTGGTACTGCAATGAATCTTTAGATTGCATTTTGTAGAATGGCCAGTTTCAGAAGAGCAATACAGCAGAAGAAAGAAACAAAAATTTAGCAATAAAAAAGGTAGAAATCAAAGTTTTCTTAGTAACAGTTCACACACACACACACACACACACACACACACACACACACACACACACACACATATATATATATATATATATAAAATGAAAAAAGATTTTTAGAGGGGTACAGAGGCCAAGCAATACTGCAATATTCATGTGCTGAAACAATGAGATAGGCAAAATATTGCTGCCAGAGAATTATATGTCTAATAGTTCACTCTGCTTTTCTATTATCATCTGAAATTTTGGGGAATCTCATTATTTGTTTTTACTTTAAAAGGGTACTATTTCATAGAATTCCCTTGTTAAATTATAAGTATTTCTTATTTTGCTCCTAATACCAGTGGATACATTGGGTATTTTCATTTCAGAATCTAGAATTTGATGTATGATAAGTTTCTCTGTGTCCCTTAGAATAGCAGTCTCATATAGTTTGCAAATAATCTATACTCTGTTTTCTGTTCACTAAAAATATTTTCAATTCTGTTCATTAAAAAACAAACTTAGATAAACTTCAGCAAAACTCAACATTTGATTTGTTTCTGAGAATCAGGATGCTTGAAATTTGCCTATTTTATTTACTTGGTTGTCCTCTTTAAGTTTTAGCTATCATGAACTAACTGAATTGTGTGTGTCAAGTTGAGCATCTATAAAGGAGGAAGGAAAAACACTGACCATAGAAACTGTTGTAACAGGAAAGAAGGGTGAACGGTGCATTAGGTTGATAAGTAACTAAAAAAGGCTAAGGGAAGGATTCAAGAGTTGATAATACACCACTAGACAGTTCCTAAAATAACTTCACAGAAACACAAATTAATATTTTTGAGCATTCAAAGCCAGTAGTAATTTTTTAAAAAGAATATCACACACAGAATTAGTGAAAAATATTTCAAGGGGAATATGAAATTTTGAACTGCTAATGTCAAATAAATCACCATGTAAATGGAAGATACCAGACTATCTCTAGAAAATTCAAAAGGCTAGTTTAAGATTTTTTTTAAAAAAAAAAGAAAATCAAAATACTATAGCTCATAAGAAAATCATATTTGGTAAATGGTACACACCAGCTTGCTGGACTTCTGGAGAATAAAATGCTCATTACTTTTGCAGACTACTTGTGTGCTGAGTATCATTCTTCAGAGACTCATGGACCCTTAAGTTTGAGGGTTCTTGTGCAGGTTTCTCTGGAGTCCCCCTGACCAGAATAGTAGAGCATTTTTTCGATTAGTGACAAAGTCTGGATTAAGAAACATAACCACAAGATACTGGAACCTCAATGGAAAGTACCTCACACAGAAAGTACCTCACACAGTGATCTTGACCACACCTGTAAAGGTGCACTGGATCAGGACATGGATACACCAGTCCCACATTAAGCCTGATGAAAAAGAGCCGACCCAGAAGTTGAGGCCTTTTGGGAAAGACTTCCAGACAAACCAACACAAGAGCAAAGGAAGGTCACACCATACCCTGTAGATCCACTGAAACTGTGACCTAAAGCACTCCTGATACTGCACCCTTGCTGCTTAAGATTTACTGCATCAGCCAATAGCCCCTCCCTCCATCAAAGATGACCTCATCATTATGACCAGATTTGGGGATACACAGACACTTGGTGCCAGTTCTTGCATAAGTCAAGAAAAGACACCCAGTCTCCTAGGAACAAGACTTGTGGACTTTGATTTGTTTTGTTTTGGGTACCTCCAAGAAGTGATGCAACAAACCTGTCATCAAGTTCTCAGTGACTAGCAGGAAGGCCAATTGAAATGTAGATAATGGGATGAAGAATTTACCTCTCTGGCTATGAAGTGGGATGCCTGTTTACTGTCCAACTGCTTAAACATAGCCTCTCAAGACCCTTTGTCCCTACAGGCCCCAACAAGATATTAGAATGTCTCAAGCAACTATCCACCAACCTCCGCTTCAGCCCACCCTTGCTCCTTCATCAGTGACCACCACCCTTTTGCCCCAACAAGGTTCCAACTCCCTCTACCCAGACTTAACACAGAACTGTTGAATGGGACAGAGATTCTGCATTGGAAATAAGGTACCCTCAACCTATTCCCACTTCTTTTTTTTGGAAAAAATACTTTTTGTTCCCATTTTTTATTAGGTATTTAGCTCATTTACATTTCCAATGCTATACCAAAAGTCCCCCATACCCACCCCCCCCACTCCCCTACCCACCCACTCCCCCTTTTTGGCCCTGGCATTCCCGTGTACTGGGGCATATAAAGTTTGCAAGTCCAATGGGCCTCTCCTTGCAGTGATGGCCCCGACTAGGCCATCTTTTGATACATATGCAGCTAGAGACAAGAGCTCCGGGGTACTGCTTAGTTCATATTGTTGTTCCACCTATAGGATTGTAGTTTCCTTTAGTTCCTTGGGTGCTTTCTCTAGTTCCTCCATTGGGGGCCCTGTGGTCCATTCAATTGCTGACTGTGCGCATCCACTTCTGTGTTTGCTAGGCCCTGGCATAGTCTCACAAGAGACAGCTATATCTGGGTCCTTTCAGCAAAATCTTGCTAGTGTATGCAATGGTGTCAGCGTTTGGAAGCTGATTATGGGATGGATCTCTGGATATGGCAATCACTAGATGGTCCATCCTTTCGTCACACTTCCAAATTTTGTCTCTGTAACTCCTTCCATGGGTGTTTTGTTTCCTATTCTAAGAAGGGGCAAAGTGTCCACACTTTGGTCTTCGTTCTCTTGAGTTTAATGTGTTTAGCAAATTGTATCTTATATCTTGGGTATCCTAGGTTTCTGGGCTAATATCCACTTATCAGTAAATACATATTGTGAGAGTTCATTTGTGATTGGGTTACCTCACTCAGGATGATGCCCTCCAGGTCCATCCATTTGCCTAGGAATTTCATAAATTCATTCTTTGTAATAGCTGAGTAGTACTCCACTGTGTAAATGTACCATTTTCTGTATCCATTCCTCTGTTGAGGGGCATCTGGATTCTTTCCAGCTTCTGGATATTATAAATAAGGCTGCTATGAACATAGTAGAGCATGTGTCCATTTTACTGGTTGGGGCATCTTCTGGATATATGCCTAGAAGAGGTATTTCTGGATCTTCCAGTAGTACTATGTCCAATTTTCTGAGGAACTGCCAGACTGATTTCCAGAGTGGTGGTACAAGCTTGCAATCCCACCAACAATGGAGGAGTGTTCCTCTTTATCCATATCCTCGCCAGCATCTGCTGTCACCTGAATTTTCATCTTAGCCATTCTGACTGGTGTGAGGTGGAATCTCAGTGTTGTTTTGATTTGCATTTCCCTGATGATTAAGGATGTTGAACATTTTTTCAGGTGTTTCTCTGCCATTCGGTATTCCTCGGGTGAGAAATCTTTGTTCAGTTCTGAGCCCCATTTTTTAATAGGGTTATTTGATTTTATGGAGTCTACCTTCTTGAGTTCTTTATATATATTGGATATTAGTCCCCTGTGCGATTTGGGATAGGTAAAGATCCTTTCCCAATCTGTTGGTCGTCTTTTTGTCTTATTGACGGTGTCTTTTGCCTTGCAGAAGCTTTCCAATTTTATGAGGTTCCATTTATCTATTCTCATTCTTACAGCACAAGCCAATGCTGTTCTATTCAGGAATTTTTCTCCTGTACCCATATCTTCAAGGCTTTTCCCTACTTTCTCCTCCATAA
Source organism: Mus musculus (assembly GCF_000001635.26). Taxonomy (NCBI): domain Eukaryota; kingdom Metazoa; phylum Chordata; class Mammalia; order Rodentia; family Muridae; genus Mus; species Mus musculus. The sequence goes on along the minus strand of NC_000078.6, from coordinate 96,196,149 downwards.
GTTTCAGTGTCTCTGGTTTTATGTGGAGTTCCTTAATCCACTTAGATTTGACCTTAGTACAAGGAGATAGTAATGGATCAATTCGCAATCTTCTACATGATACCAGCCAGTTGTGCCAGCACCATTTGTTGAAAATGCTGTCTTTTTTCCACTGGATGGTTTTTGCTCCCCTGTCAAAGACCAAGTGACCATAGGTGTGTGGGTTCATCTCTGGGTCTTCAATTATGTTCCATTGGTCTACTTGTCTGTCGCTATACCAATACCATACAGTTTTTATCACAATTGCTCTGTAGTACAGCTTTAGGTCGGGCATGGTGATTCCACCAGAGGTTCTTTTATCCTTGAGAAGAGTTTTTGCTATCCTTAGGTTTTTTGTTATTCCAGATGAATCTGCCGATTGCCCTTTCTAATTCGTTGAAGAATTGAGTTGGAGTTTTGATGGGGATTGCATTGAATCTATAGATTGCTTTTGGCAAGATAGCCATTTTTACTATATTGATCCATGAGCATGGGAGATCTTTCCATCTTCTGAGATCTTCTTTAATTTCTTTCTTCAGAGACATGAAGTTCTTGTCATACAGATATTTCACTTCCTTAGTTAGAGTCACGCCGAGATATTTTATATTATTTGTGGCTATTGAGAAGGGTGTTGTTTCCCTAATTTCTTTCTCAGCCTGTTTATCCTTTGTGTAGAGAAAGGCCATTGATTTGTTTGAGTTAATTTTATATCCAGCTACTTCACTGAAGCTGTTTATCAGGCTTAGGAGTTCTCTGGTGGAATTTTTAGGGTCATGTATATATACTATTCTACAAAAACACTGTAACCACTACTGTTGCAGGATACATGCTGCTCTCAAAGAGTGCTTGGTGGGAATTGTACCTCCAGGCTTACTCCATGTATTTATGGCCTGGTTGTAAATATGACTGAGAATTTTTGTTTTCTTGTACCCAGGGTGATTTATTACTCTGGGAAGGACGTCATCAATCAGCTAGCATCTCCAAACAATTAGATAAAAAGTGTGTCCATCCCCATTGTGTTACTAGGTTTGTTCCTTGGTAGGACTGGCCAGAGCTGCTAGTGAAATGGCCTCAGATGTAGAGATGCAGATATACAGGAGATGGGAAAGTCCATCCTGGCTCTACAGGATTCCCTATCCTCCCCAGAAGAAGTAGTCTTCCAGAACAAAAAGGGCCTAGACTTGCTGTTTCTCAAGCAGGGAGGTTTCTGTACATCTTTAGGAGAGGAATGTTATTTCTTTGTTGTCCACTCAGGGGTAGTCAAAAAATCCATGGCCTTAGTCAGTTAGGCTACAATACAGAAGAATAGAAAGAGAACAGTCTCAGGGTTGGCATGAGACCATCTTCAATTGATCTCCTTGGATAACCACTCTTGTCTTTACCATGCCTTGTCCTCTTATCCTACTCATGTTGACCTTGACTTGAGATCCTTGTATCATTAATACTTTAGTTAAGTTTGTTAAAGAACAGATTTCTGCTGTTCAACTAATGATTCTCAAACAACAATACCAGCCCACAGAAACATCTCAAGGATTCGAGATGGCCCATTACTGAAGAGGGAATGAGACAGGCTGGATCCATGACAGGCTTCAAACTGGCAGTTTAGGATACTAGGCCTAGATCTCTTTTTCCAAGAAGTGGCCATGTCCAGGCAATTCAGTTATTGGAAAAACCCAGGCCTCAAGCAGCCCATCAGAAACTGCCCTCCCATCAGTAGCTTCCCTGTGACCTGGCCTGAGGCAAGGGCAATGGGTCAGCTATAGCTTCCAGGCTTCCACAGCAGCAGTTTCAAGGCTTCCCCAGCAACAGTTTCCTGCCACCCAACCCTCCAGCAATGGTTTTGGAATGTCCCTAGATTAGAGCCAACTACTTAAACAAAAGGTCACCTCCCCCTCCTTAGAATTAACCTAATGTGCTTTAAATTGGTCCTGTTTGTCATTAAGAGTCTCAATCTTGATAAACAGTATACCCCAGCTTGTTCAACTTCTGCAGAATAAAATGCTCTTTTCTTTTGCATAAAAGTGATATTCATTATGTATGTATATATATATATATATATATATATATATATATATATATATATATATATATATATGTGTGTGTGTGTGTGTGTGTGTGTGTGTGTGTGTGTGTGTGTGTGTACTGTGAAAGTTACCAGCTCAAAGAAAGTTATCTCAGGGGACACAAATATACAAAAGAAGTCTAGCATCAGAAATAATGCAAGAAAGAAGTAGATTATTTAAAAGACCAGAAGAAATAAATTATTAAGAAATATTCTACATTTAGCAATTATCCTGGAATTTGAAGAAAAAAATAGACAATAAAAATTGGACATGGTCTCTGCAGGTTCTCTCTCCCCTTTTGGGGATATTTCAGCTAATGTCATCTCCACTGCATCCTGGGAGCCTCTTGCATTTCTGGCATCTAAGACTTTCTGATGATTATCCCAGTCCCAGTTCCCCATCCCCATTGCTACACACGTCTGTTCAATTTCCTGACCCTCTGTACATTTCCCAAGTCTCCTTCTACACTAGATCCTGCCCTGCTTTTTCCCTCCCTCTCCTCTCTTCCTCCAAAGTCCCTCCCTCTCACTATCTCCAGTGTGTGGGAATGCTAAGGCAGTGAGGCAGGAGTAGGTGTGTAGGTGGGTGAGGGAGCACCCTCATAGAAGCAGGTGGGAGTGGAGATAGGAGAGGGGACTTGTGGGGGGAGGGGCAGAGGGCTGGAAGGGGGCTAACATTTGAAATGTAAATGAATTAATTAACCAATAATTTTTATTAGATATTTTCTTTATTTTCATTTCAAATGTTATCCCCTTCCCTGGTTTTCCCTCCAAAAATCCCCTATTTCCTCCCCCCTCCCCCATGCTCCCCAACCCTCTCACTCCCATTTCTGGCCCTGGCATTCCCCTATATTGGGGCATAGATCCTTCACAGGACCTAGGGCCTCTCCTCCCATTGATGGCCGACTAGGTCATCCTCTGCTACATATGCAGCTAGAGACACGAGTCCCACCATGTGTAATCTTTGATTAGTGGTTTAGTTCCAAGGAGCTCTGGGGGTACTCGTTAGTTCATACTGTTGTTCCTCCTATATGACCGAAGACGCCTTCTGCTCCTTGGGTACTTTCTCTAGCTCCTTGAAGATAACTATAGTTTTCAGACACACACACACACACACACACACACACACACACACACACACACAAATTGGAGATGAACTTTACATGTTTGATGCCAGCTTCAGAGCCCTATGTAAACCCACTCCTAAAGGAAAGCAAGAGGGAATAACATGGTGGAAAAACAGAAGTGCATCAATAAGGTTAAAAGAATAATGGGACAAATTATTTTTATAGTTATTTACTGGTATGTAACCATGTGCATCATGGTATACATGTAGAAGTCAGACCAGCTGATGTGTTCTCTCCATCTACCCTGGGATTCCTTGATGTCAAACGTAGACTATCCTGCTTCACAGTACCTCTACTCTCAGAGATATTTCAATGCTCAAGGTGTGTTAGTATTTTTAAACACTTACTTGTTCTTGCATATGTTAAAATACAATAGTTATTTATGTAAAGGGTTAGGAGTAAGAAGATGTTTGGTGAATCTAATATGAAAATACAAGAAATGAGTGAAGCATTGTTCCAAGAGAAAAAGGGAAATTAAAAATATGCTGTTTGAGATTCTGCACTATATATAAAATTGTGTGAAGAAAAATTTATATTTCTTTAAATGTATTTTGGAAGCTCATTCAAATTTTCAAAAATAATTTATACATTGAAGGAAGAAATATAACAGCATAAGAATAATCAACTGAAACCAAAATGGGGCATAGTAGAAAAATAGACAACAGTATTACAAATAAAGTTATATATATATATACTTAAACATGAGGTGAATCACTTTATATGTGATTAATCTAAACATATTGACTTCATGTAGATAGAACAAGTGGATAAATAAGGTCTAACTATGTATTTCATAGAAAATGTACTCTTAGAAAAAAAGAATCAATTTCAGAGAAGTAATCAAAGCAAACAGGACCCTCTGGGGTAAAGTGTGGTAGTAATACACTGATAAAGAGGTGAAATGAAGGAACAAACCAACCCTCGAGTTGAATGTATAAAATTCAATGAATTAAAACTTATAGAACTAGGAAGAATGTGAAAATCCATAGTAAGATTTTATACCTCAACTGTCCTTGGGCAATAGTTGATAAATCAGTAAGGAGAAAATAACCTGAACAACAGTTTGAATCAATTTTATCAAACACTTATTAAACAAACAGAAGAATACAGTTTGATTTAAGCTCTTCTGAGTCAGTAACTTGGATCATAACTTGATCCATTAAATAAAAATTTAAGAAGTGTCTGTGTAGGAAGTATAAATTCAGATCGATCACAGTAGAATTAAAGATAGAAATCAAAATCAGAATAGTAGCTGAAATCTTAGAAGGTATTTGAAGAATAAAGCACATGTAAAAATCATGAAGATCAAAGAAACATTTTCCAAAAAATACTAGATTTAGTCAAGAAAATAAAATTCCAACTTGTCAACATTGAAATTAACATGGTGAAAGCAGTTCTTAGAGATTTAGTTTTGAGTTTTCACTCAAACTGGAGGGAAATGTAAAATAAACACCCTACCTTATAAAATTATAGGAAGAATAATAGGAGCCAAATATAAGCAGGAATAAAATTCCTCATGAAGATAGAGGTAGAAAAAAAAATAAGATGCAAACAAGAAAATAATAGAGAACATCAAATAAGGCAATGGACTAGTATTAAGTCAAATCACTAAAGTTGAAGCAATTCCCAACAAGCTATCAAAAGAAAGGAACGCCAGGGCCAAAAAGGGGGAGTGGGTGGGTAGGGGAGTGGAGGTGGGTGGGTATGGGGGACTTTTGGTATAGCATTGGAAATGTAAATGAGCTAAATACCTAATAAAAAATGGAAAAAAAAAGAAAAGTCCAAAATAATCATCACCAGAAATTAGCCATTTTATGAAATCTATATGCATTGAAAGCATTTTAAAACTAGACTCTGACCAAATCCTAGGTTAATTGAATTGATAATTTAGAATTGGTGGTCAAATACTTTGAGACCCATAATGTGCAAAACCAATGAACAAAGAGAAGCAATATTAGTGAGGTTACATCTATTCAATAAATATAACTGACACATTTACAACTCAAGAAGGTAAACAAAAGAACAAGATGAATACAATCATTATGGTACCAAATATTTAGGAAAGAAATTCTTTCACCTTTCTACTTTTGAAAAATGTTTTCTAGACAGTAATGTAGAAGGGATATTTTACCACTTCATATCTGATATGAGAATTTCCCTCACTCTTCAAACCTATCAAGAAGTTTAAAAAGAAACCACTGACAAATTTCGTTTAAGAATAGATACATCTGGTCTGTCTGGGCCAGTGCCCTGAGCAGACCTTGGATGCAAACTCCACAGCCAGCCCCTTAACACCCAGAAGCAGGCCCACTCCTAGGCACTCTAACACACCCAGGTTCAGAGGATCCCAGGATCCCAGGAATTGCTCACACCAGGATCTCAAGATCCCAAAGGCAGCTTGACTCCCAGGAGCTCAGACTCACAAAGGATCTCAGGATCCCAGGATCCCTGAAATCTCAGGATCGCAGGATCACAGGATCACAGAGATAGCTTGACTCAAAGGAGTGCTGACACGACCAGGATCACAGGAAGGACAGGCTCCAGTCAGACATAGCTAGGGCAGGTAGCACTAGAGATAACCAGATGGCTGGAGGCAAGCATAAGAACACAAGCAACAGAAATCAAGGTTACTTGGCATCATTAGAACCCAATTCTCTCACCAAAGCAAGTCCTGGATACCCCAACACACTGGAAAAGCAAGATTCAGATATAAAACCGATTCTCATTATGATGATAGAGGAAATTAAGAAGGACATAAATAATTCCCTTACAGAAATACTGGAGAACACAGGTAAACAGCTAGAAGCCATTAAAGAGGAAAAACAGAAATCTGTTAAAGAATTACAGGAAAACACAATTAAACAAGTGAAGGAAATGATCAAAACCATCCAACATCTAAAAATGAACATAGAAAACAATAAAGAAATCACAAAGGGAGACAACCCTGAAGTTAGAAAACCTAGGAAAGAGATCAGAAGTCATAGATGAAAGCATCACCAACAGAATACAAGAGATAGAAGAGAGAATCTCAGGTGTAGAAGATGCCATAGAAAGCATTGACACAACAGTCAAAGAAAACTCAAAATGCAAAAAGCTCCTAAACCGAAACTTCCAGGAAATCCAGGACACAATGAGAAGACCAAACCTAAGGATAATAGGTATAGAAGAGAGTGAAGATTCCCAACTTAAAGGGCCAGTAAATATCTTCAACAAAATTATGGAAAAAAACTTCCCAAACCTAAAGAAAGAGATGCCCATGAACATACAAGAAGCCTACAGAACTCCAAATAGACTGGACCAGAAAAGAAATTCTTCCCGACACATAATAATCAGAACAACAAATGTACTAAATAAAGATAGAATATTAAAACCAGTAAGGGAAAAAGGTCAAGTAACATATAAAGGCAGACTTATCAGAATTACATTAGACTTATCACCAGAGACTATGAAAGCTAGAAGATCCTGAGCAGATGTCACACAGACCCTAAGAGTACACAAATGCCAGCCCAGGCTACTACCCAGCAAAACTCTCAATCACCATAGACAGAGAAAACAAGATATTCCATGAAAAAAATGAATTTACACAATATCTTTCTACAAATCCAGCTCTATAAAGGATAATAGATGGAAAACACAAACACAGGAAGTGAAACTACACCCTAGAAGAAGCAAGAAAGTAATCTTTCAACAAACCCACACAAATATAATTCCACTTCTAACAAGAAAATTAACAGAAAGTAACAATCACTTTACCTTAATATCTCTTAATATGAAAATTAATATTATCAACATATCCTAATCAATTGAAATTCAAAAATATGAGGAATTAAAAATTTGTCAGCTGTCCTCCTGTGGTCTCTCTAATTTGGTAATGGGAGAAATAGGCCCAATATAGTACAATTCATATACACTTTCTGCTTGTTTGTACATGACAGGGTCTTGCTGTGTGCCACATAATGGTCTTGAAATCATGCTTCTCCTATCTCAGCCTCTCTATTAGAAGGATTGTTTATTTGATGTTTTTAAACTATACTATGGCTTTCAGAAGAGATCACATATTTCAAAATTATTTATACAGCCAAAAGAAATGTAGACAATTAATTTTTGAGGTAGCTTGTAAGAGCACAGCAAAGAGTGAGACTGAAGGCTTTGCTTGATGTTTATAATTATTGTATCATTTTTGAAGAAGAGGACTTTATAAGTTACTCTTATTCTGAGATGAATGCTTTTTGAAACCATCACAGCCAATGAACCAGACTCTTACCCTCACCTAATGTCTGTTTCACCCTCCAAGCAGAACCATTGTTCATTGAAAGAGTTGATGAATGACTTCATGGATAGACCATCTTAATACACACACCATTTCTTAAATGAATGTAACCTTCTCCCTGGGGGCTGAGAATGACGACAATCACTCAAGCCAAATAGCTTTGACCATAGCAGGAAATCTGTATCCAAAAATGGTGCCTACAATTTATTCCTTGGTGCAACAAAACTGTCAACTCTTAGCTTGTCTACTTTGGAGGTAAAATCCTTTCAAGTCCCTCCTTATAAAATAAACGCCAATGTTCAAAAACTGTTCTTATTTTCTGTTTGTACCACAGTAAGAGCCAAGACTTTAAGCTCTACTAGAAACAAAACAAGCAGAAAAAAGACTTTATCTATTCATGTTCATTTAAAAAAAACTAATAGTGATATATTATTTTAAAATATACAGTTAATATATTTCAAGTTACTTAAAATTTATATTGAGAAAAATGTATGTATTTTTCAGTATTGCTGTAGACAAACATCTACATAAGACTGTTCAATTGACTTCTGTTTTATATCAAACAACTTTTATAATACTCATTTTTATTGTTACAATATTTTATAAATTTTAAAGAGTATGATAAAAAAAAGAGAGGTACTGCAGGTTTTGAGGGAGGGCTCTCTGGGAGGAGTTGGGGTACAAAAGGGAAAGAAGAATGTAATGTAAGTCTATTTACTGAAAGTATGTTTTTAAATGTTAACAAATTCAGATAAATTGAAATTATATATCTTTTCACATTATAATGCAATAAAACTTAAAAAAATTAAAAATAAAATTAAATGTTCAAGAAAAATAAAGAAGAGATACACATGTAGCAAATTGCCTGGCAGCAATGGGGAGGGGGCGCATTGGTCTCAGGGAGATTTGATGCTCCAGTGTAGGGGGATGCTGAAGCGATGGGGCATGAGAGTATGGGTTGGTGGGGGCACACCCTCATAAGGCAAAGGGGTGAATGATGGGTGGATGTGGGATGCAGGGTTGGTGGAGGGGTAACTGGAAAGTGGAATATCATTTGAGAGGTAAATGAATGGAATAATTAATAAAAAAAAGAATAGATGCAAAACTTCTCAAAAAAGCACTAATATAATATTCATAATATGATGGCATCAAATGTAAGCAGAATGTATTCCTAGTATGAAAAGCTGAATTGCTTTCAAAAATATATTATTCATTTTTGATTTAAGTATTAGGTTGTTTCCACTTTCTAGTTATTGTGAGTAGAGCAGCAGTGAATGTGGTTGAACAAATATCTATAGAGTAGTATGTTGAATCCTTTGGGAATATGCCAAGAAGTTTATTGAGTAATATAGTAGATTAACTATTAGCTTTTGGAGTATTCTCAACACCAGTTTCCAGAGTGGCTAGATTAGTTTTTAGCCTCCCAAATAGTTAATAAAAGTTCATCCAGTATTTATTGTTTGGTTGAACTTAGCCATTCTGATATAACTAAAAAGAACTCTCAAACAATTTTTTCCTTTTTTATTGTTTTTTTATTTATTTATATTTTAAATGTTATTCCTCTTCCCAGTTTCCCTTCCATAAATCCTCTATTCCCTGCCTGCTCCCTCTGCCTCTATGAGGGTACTCCCCCACCCACCCATCCACTCCTGCCTCAGTGCCCTAGCATTCCCCTACCCTGGGTTATGGAGCCTCCACAGGACCAATGGGTTCCCTTCCCACTTATGCTAGATAAGGCCATCCTCTGTTACATATGCAGCTGGATTTATGTCTACCTAATTGCTATGAACTGTGAACAATTTTTTTAGATATTTCATAAACATTCTTTTTTTTTTCTTTTGAAAATTCTCACATGAATAATTAGAAAAGAGTTTCCTCCATTGTGTAAATTTCATAGTCATCAAAATGACTTTACCTTTTTAGGAGGTATGGAGGAATTTTTAGTTTTCTCTGTTTCAATTTGTCAGTTTTTGGCCTTGATTCTTTCACCTCAGAAAGTCCTATTTAATACCTATATCCTATGGGGTATTATGTGTGCTTTACTCTAGAAGTTTCAGTATCTTGGGTTGACATATAGTTCTTTGGCCTATTTGATGTTAGTTTTTCAAGCCAGGTGACAGATAAGAAGTTTGATTATTCTGCATATGAAGGTCCAATTCTACCAGCATCATTTATTGAAAAGTCTTTCATTTCTTCCAGCATATATATATATATATATATATATATATATATATATATATACATATACATACATGAAGTTGTATGTGGTGATGGTATGGTATTCAATTTTGTTTCATGGGTGTAAACGTCTGTTTTGTTCCAGCACTGTTCTTTTAGCTAAAAATTATTTGGCTTTTTTTGTTGTTTCTGTTGTTCCATAGAAAATTTTAGGTTTGTTTTTTTTCCCTTCTATAATGAACGAAATGGAAATTTAGTTTGGAATTTCAATAAAATTATAAATTGCTTAGGTAAAATTGCTCGAAATCAAATTGTTGCAACTAATCAAAATGCAGAGTTTTGGAGTCTAGTCTCAAGTGATATAGTGTTAATATAACATCTACACCTAAGGCTTGTAATTACTGCAGAGATGGAACAGAAAGATTGTAAAAGGCAGAGAAACAGCAAAATTTTCAATTGTATTGTGTCTTCTTGGACAATCAGAATCAACAACCCTAAAGTTTCATGAACATAACTACCTAGACATGAAACCAATAGGCACACTAATATGAAAAAGATAAATGTTTGAGGTCATAATCGCAGACTGTGAACTATAAGCAACCAAAGGACACTGAGAGATGAAGAAGTTGATATCCCTAGAGAAGAGCACATTAATTGGTGTTATAATACAACATAGTCAACCCGGAAAACATATACTATCAGGACTCATTATTTAGATTCTGCAGATCGTATTTATGGATACATAACACACACACACACACATACACACACACACACGTATATACATATATATATGTATATGTGTATATATATATATATATATATATGTGTGTGTGTGTATATGTTTATTGTATGTGTACATATATATGCACATATATAACACTCACATACATATATTCATATATGTGAATATATCACATATATATCATATATGTGATATGTCATATGTATGATGAGTATATGATATGATATATATGAATGTACATGCATGTGATATATATATATATATGTGTGTGTGTGTGTGTGTGTGTGTGTGTGTGTGTGTGTAAAGGCTTAATGAAAGAAAATGACATGAATTTGAGAGAGAACAAAAGGTATTGCTGGTGGTAAAGGAGATGAAAATGATGAAATTATATTGCACAATTAAAAAGTGTAAAAAGTATTAATGTGATCCACCAAGAAAAAACACATCCTTATATCAAGTGACATTGAAATTTTAGAACTGAATCTAAGACTACTTTCATTGAAAACTTTTAATGAACAAGAATCATGAATGTTCCTTTAAATCATTTTATTTCTAATTTTATTTAATTATTGTGTTTCTCCCCTTCCCAAGTTCATCATTCCATCCCTGCTTCTCTTTGCTTCTGAGTGACTACTCCATCACCCACCCAACAACCTCCACGTTACCCTCACCAAGTAAAATATATGTACTCTTGCATTTAGTACTTAGAGATTAAGAATATTCTACTAAGCATGGAGAAAAGAAAGCTGTTTTTTACTCACTTTTGATTCCACATATTGCTTGAAATACAAACTGAAACATATAAGAAAAATTATAACTGTCTTTTATGCTTAAATGGCAACACTCATGTGAGACTTTCCATACTCTATAAGCAACTCATGGAGCTAATAACACAGAAGTTCTCATGATACAAGTTCTTTGCGCAAAGCCAAAACTTAAATCTGTTTTAAAACCTCAAGGGCCACCCTGACTCACATTCATCACTGTTACTTGATCAGTGTTTCCCCAAACTACAAGGATCATTAAGGTGAAGAGGGAAAATATATCAAATCCTGACACAGGCAAGGCATAGCTAAGGAGACTGGACTGTTAAATGCAGTGTGTATGTTGATGAGATCCAGGAGGAAACGTAAACAAAACAAAACAAACAAACAAAAAATCCAATAGCTGAAAGTCTAAAGAAGAAACTAGAGAGATTAAAGCATAGGTTTGAATTTAATGTTCATTAATTACAACAAATGTACCACAGTCATGAACAGTGTTATAGCTGTGAGGAAACTGGATACCAGGCACAAGGCAACTCGTCATAATCATCTCAGATGTTCTGTAAATCCAAAACTTGTCTAAAATGTAAAACATGTTTATTGGGAGAAATTCAATTAGGAAGTACTGGTATTACTCTCCATTATAAAGAAAAATAAATTACAGCAACCGCCACTTAGTAACTTTCCTAAGATTGTAGTTACCATTTGGCAAATCTAGTGTTTGAAACTCAGCAGTCTGATTTTAGACGTTGAGCTTTTGATCAAAGCATCATGTGCTTTCTGATCTGACCTTTGCATGCTTAGTCGTCTGTATGCTCCTCAGGGCAGAATGTGTATTTCACTTGCCTGTTGCAAGCTGAATTCACTAACACTGAGCATTCCTGTTGCTTTGAGAGAATGGAGCAGATAGAGCCAGCTATTTCCTTCTCTGAGTAGACATTTTCCTGGTCTATGTACCCAGTATTTCCAACTCCTGTCTAGAATGGTTTTCTACACATCCTTCAATCTCTTTTTCTTTAGCTTCACATAGCAATGACTTGAATAATATTTTACAGCATAAAGCCAGTGTTATCCATTGGCTCCCTTATAGCTAGCATTGTAAACAATCAACATATAAATTTTTCTGAGAAAACATTACTCCATTTCAATAAATCATATTTTTTCAGGCAGTTACTTTAATTTATCCTCTGTATTAAATATGAATTTATATCTAAAATATTACATTTGTTAAGGCCCTGCAGAAAGTTAAGCTTTACAACTGCTTCATATGCCTGTCTGCTTTTCAGTATATGTAGTTTTTAAACATGCAAAATATGTATTCATTTACATAGCTACATTTTATAATAATTTACATTTATGGCATAAGTAGCAGGTTCTTTGTTCATATTTGATTCAATAAATGAGTGAATTCATGAATAAGCATTTGAGTGAGTGAAAGGCTCACTGCCTCTACTTTCACAGTGCAATAAAGCATCTCTGCTAACAGATAAATTTATTTTGCTGTTCACAGTTACAACTTATCTTTGCATTTATTTCATATAT